>NC_140275.1:17979558-18547058 GCF_964030765.1 Micromesistius poutassou | reverse complement strand
CGTCACCACTCAAAGACTGGAGATCAAGGGAAAGGTCCCCCAAATGAGCCAGTGACTGAGTGACTGAGAAGAACAAGTGAGAGAAAGAGTAAGTGATAGAAAGTAAGTGAGAGAGAAAGAGACAGTGAGTAAGTGAGACAGAGTGACCACAATCGAGTGTGAGTGACTGAATGTGACTGACTGCGAGTGAGTGAAAGTGTGATTGAGTGCGAGTAAGGCCCTGTTCCAATTCTCCCCCCCTAGATTTGAGCCCTAACCCTAGATTTTGCACATTCCCGCAATGGTGGAGGGTGTCCCAATACTTAGGGGAGCAAGGGGGAGTGCTGTTTTTCCCTTAAAATCAATCCTTGAACGCCAGCCAGCTCAGGAGCTGACTTGCAGCTAAGGTCCCTCAAAGCAAGTGTTCTTGTTAAGGGGAGAGAAAAGGGACTGGGCCCAAGTGTGAGTCAGGGACTGCTATCTGTGAGTGAGAGTGACTGTGAGTAAGACTGACTGAGTGACTGAGTGAGTGAGTGTGACTGAGTGAGTGAGTGACTCACGATCCACTGCGGATGGGGATCCTCTTGTGCTGCACACCGCGGCTGCCCTCCACGAAGGCGCTGGGGGGCTTGTGGTAGACGGAGGCCAGGGTGCCGATGTGGCAGATGAGCTCCTCCAGCAGGGTGGGCTCGATGAGGTCTGTCTCCTCAGAGATGAGGGGCTTCTCCGCCAGCACCACCTCCTTGGCGGCCACGGGGTCCGTGGACAGCAGGCGCCAGTAGATGTAGCCGCGGTCCCTCAGGTCCGGGTTGTCCGAGTCCTGCACACGTTGGGCAGTTTGGAGGAACCCATGAACGACATTAACCCCATGAACGACATTAACCCAATGAACGTCATGAGCTCATGAACGACATGAGCCCATGAACGACATGAGCCTCATGAGTACATGAAGGACATGTGCCCTTGAAGGACATGAACGACATGAGCACATGAGGTTCATATGCTCAGGAGCACAAATAAACTTCAAGAACTTCAATAAGCATCAAGACCTAGGCTTATTTTGGATATTCCAAGAAAAACATTAGCATCTGTCCTGCTTTGGGCCTAAATGTTTGATGCTCAGATAAAGACACTTCCTTAAAGGGACAGCGCTGTGGGTTAATACTGCATGGAGCAGAGAATTCTGGTTTGAAGCTGAGATAAACCCACTGCCTGAAGCGCTGTGGGTTAATACTGCATGCAGCTCTAGTTTGTAGCACCAGGGTTTCCAGGCAACACTGGCAGACTGAGTGTGTAATCACTCTGCGGACACCTGGGGGAGGAACACAACCAACAGGAGATGCTGAGCAGACAAGACAGAGGGAGGAGTGTGTTTCTGGAACACGTACTGGGCTTTCCTTAGAGAAGGAAAGCCCAGATAAAGGCAATGGAATTCACCTAGCCTTGCAGTGTTATAATGTAGCGTGTGCGTGTGCGGTCACCTGTGTGGCCAGGCTGAGGACCTGCTGCACCAGCTCCTGGGTCTCGGTGGGTTTCTTCAGGAAGAGTTTGACGATGGCAGTCAGGAGCTGCAGCTGAACCTGGAGGAGCCCATGGAGACGAGATTAGATCTCATCAACTCTAGAGTTCATCGACACTAGGGGAGGGAAAAATAATCGACTCTTTGATGCATCGCAATACTCTGTAGAACGATTCAGTATCGATGCAGATAAGTTAATAATCAGAATTTTAATATCTAGTTGTTTTTTTCATTAAATTTTTTCGCTGCAACATTCTGTTCGCCTGCTGCAGAGCGCTTCAGAAAACTCTTTCTGCCTGCGGGTTCTCTGTGCAGAGAACCGACTTTATTAGGTAATTCATCTGTTGATTGTCTTTAATGATCACAAAAGTAGGAAGTGATTAGCAAACTGAGTATCAAACTCAGATGTATATATTATATTTTTGAAAATCACGCATGGAAATGTGCATAAATTTTTTTTTGCATAAAGATCGTTTCGTCTCGTTTCGTAATGTTTCGGAATCGTTTTAGAATCGAAGACCTCTGAATCTGAATCGAATCGTGAGGTGCCAAGAGATTCACACCCCTAACCAACGCTAGAGCTCATCAACACTAGAGCAAGGGTTAGGGATAGAGCGAGTTCATCGACGTTAGAGCGAGCTCATCAACGTTAGACCGATGTTTAGGATTAGACCAAGCTCCTCAAAGCATTCCTCAACCTGCTCTGCCGTTGCTGTATTCTTGACAAAAAGACCCATCGTGAAAAGCATCAAATGAAGATCCCTCCAGCGTTCTGCCTGGGACCCAGGCAGTGCGACTGTGATGTCGCTTGTGGAATGAAACCAATTATCTATGACCCGAGAGCACAAGAAAATCTAAAAAATAAAACGCTTGGTAGAAAGATGTGCAGTGGACTTGAAGCTTACAGAAAAAAATAAACCTAATTCAATGTTATGTAAATTAAATAAAAAAAGAACATTGCCATGTTTAGTTACCTCCTGGCTGTCATGACAACATTACTCATGGTAAAATTAAGCTAAATAAAAAACAAGGAATTTATAGAGCAGCCAGTTTAAGGCAAATTTTTGCAAATGGAGGGATAACCAATCGTTTTAAAAATCATACGACTTGGTATTGTAAAAAAAACAACAGACAAAAATATTTTTCTTGTAACTGGTATTCAATAGCAAACGGTGATGGATGGAATTTCAACCCACATTATTTTCAGACTTATGCAGTGCTAAAGGATCAAAACAATATTCATATCTGCAAGCTGTAATTACAGATGCATCATTGCTTCAGTTTCTACATACATAAAACAGTAGTGTTGCATTCCAATAACCAGATCCATCTTACTGGCCTAAGATAACAATATCAATTGCCCAAAAAGATTTAGCGGACCATAAACACTAACAAAAAAAATCGAATGAATGCATGGCCTGGAGCTCTCAGACAGGTGACATGCTGGCTTAGTGTTGTCATCCCAGTTCTTTTTGCTTTGTTATGGTGTCACAACATTGTGGGAGAATGCACTCGTGAGCCAGAAGGCGCCGACTTTGTAAATATCTCATTGAGTGCTGTTGAATATGCAATGCAAATCAAAAGTAGGCCACCTGCGTTCAGAGCACAGTGGAATGTTCTTCCATGAGTCTTATTTTAGAAGCAGTGACATCATCACCGTTAATGTTTTATGGATTTAGTTATACGTTTAATATGTTGATGATCAAATAAAACTCAACCACGTTCAAAACAAATAAAGATTTTGGGTTCATTAGCCCTTTAAAGAAACAGCCATTCCTATAACTCATAAATTCACATGTAGAATTAAAGGTGAGCTAGTGACGGTCCAGGCCCTACCTGCGTGCTCTCGTCGTGGAAGCCCTCCAGGAAGCTCTCCAGCAGCTCGTCTGCGTTATCGATGCGCTCGGCGTACTCCCCCACGATCCAGATCATGGCGGCCCGGGCCTCGGGCTCGTCCAGGGAGTCCAGGTTCTCACACAGCGTGGCGATCACACTCTCGTACCTGGCGCCGCACAGAGGAAACACTGTTAGCATCATACCAGAATGTCTTTCTCCAGCAAAGTACGGTTTCATTGAAGATCGCTCCCAGCTCATTTCTGCAAGGTCATCTTCTCCCTGATGAATTCAGGGATCCATCTTGCCTATCAGTCACAGGTGCGTGAAATGCTTTTCAATGGTGGAGAAATGGAAGGCGAGAGGGGGGGGGGGGATTTTTTTGTGTGGTTTAGATTCAAAATCATGCTTGCTTTCTTGACTATTGAACCCTATGGCAGTTTCAACAATGAAAGGCTCTGACCATTCAAAAGCTTTAAGAGACAGAATCAGAGCATCTGTGGGCACCGGTTGTAATTCATCAATAGTCGTATTAATCTGGATCCAAAGTCGAAATTACACCAAATCTTGTACTACGTCCATGTCTTACTGAAATATACAGTATTCATGGATTTAAAAACATTAAAATAAAACAAAGACTTATTCAGAAATGAGACACAACTGGGAACTGGGTCTGAACAGCAGTGGAGCTCCCCCTTGCCAGCGGCTGATGTTAATGTCCGTGTCTGAGATGAGTTCTCGGAGACTTAAAATATAACGCTATGATTGTGCAATGTGTGGCAATTTCATAATCCAAGTCACTTCAAAGCTCATAAATGACAGTACTAAAAATGTCAACAATTGGTTTGTTGCATTGGGATAGCATGCCCCCCTCTTTACTACAACTAAAGAGGGAGTGGTTTGTCCTGGGCTACTGTAGAAACATGGCAGTGCAACATGGCGGCCTCCTTGGTAGAGGACCCGCTCCACATGTAGATGTAGGGAGCATGTACCTCATGCTAAGGTAACAAAGAAATCTCTTCATAAATACTGGTTTCCATTTACACCAAGTCCGTTCTGCAAGATGCCATTCCATTCTACAATTCTACAGCGCTCCTTTAATGAGGAGTCATTTATCTTGAGTATTAAAGAGCTGAATTGAAATAGGTCATCACTCTAAGTAGTTTAGTGCCATGAGGCATGTAGGCTCAAACGTTAATTTATAGAGGCCATTTTTTTTTTTTTTTTTATGAATAATGTTTCAAAGATCTGTGACCATGAATAATATGAAGCTTGAATTATGTACTCTTAGTGTTAAGGGCATTGTAGTAAAACGCTGCTACACATTCCACTTGATTCACACATTCCTCTGCACAGGGAAAAATAAAAGATGGAATGATTGTCTTACAAAAATCTTTTGCATGCGTTTCAAGGCCAAAGTCAGAGAATTGGCTAGGGATCGACCAATATGTTTTTTTTTCAGCCTTAGCCAATGACCGATACGCTGATACAGATTTTCTTGAGCTGATATTTGGAGCTGATACTTCCCCGGAAATCCAAAGTTCTCGTGAGAGCACAATTTGAATTTGCTCAGCGAGTCACTCTGGGAATGAGCAATATACTCAATTCCCCTGCCCCAGAACATTAACCAATCACATCAGTGTATCTGATATAGGCCGGCCAAAAGCGTTGCTGTTTTACCAATCGAATACAGCAAGAGTCTTATCTATTGGTTAGGTCCGCTGGTCTGGATACGTCACCCCTTGTATTCTTCTGATTGGTCGTAGTGTTATCCAATTGCGTGCAGTGATATTTTCAAATGCATGCTTGGTGCCGCCCCTCGAGTTGGGCCATTTTCATTACTTGTTGCCAGACCCTACAGCTTTCGGATGTGGGTGTGGATTTCCAGGCTAAGCCGTTACTGCTTTTGCTCCCTCAATTTACATCATAAAAATGACACAATGATGATAACAAATGTTATAAGTCTCAAATTTAAAAAAGGAACATTTATTGAACTGTCTGTAAATCATGCCGGGAAAAAATATTTAAAAATAAAAAGAATCGTCCGATACCGATACACGTAAAAAGCACAAATATCGGCCGATATATCGGTCGATCACTGGAATTGGCTGATCACAAAGGGAGGATGGTTAAAGTATAATATGGAACATTCAGCTTTTAAATAAAGTCTAGCCTTACTTTGTCTATTTAGCGAGTTCGGTACCAACATTAGCCCTAAAGTTTCAACAATGTTCAACCCCAAAGGAATCTGTAGTCAAGGTAACGCAGTGTTTTGTTTAGGTGTCCTATCTTACCCGCTAACCTCCGGGGAAAACAAGAAATGGTAACCGTGGAGACTTAATATATTGATGTAATATTTCAACATTGATATAGCTTACTACGCTGTGCTACTGTGACAAGTGACTCATAAAGTCAAAATGTTACAACAATGCTCCACCGAATCTAGCAGCTGGGTTTGTTACAAACACGTTTCCATACTTATTTACAATATTTGAGTGTTTTTCATTGTTGTAGCGACATGTAACGAAGTGTTAAACAGAAGTGTTTAAATCCAGCATGTAATTCTTAGTCTTTTTAGGTCATTACAATTATCGATATCGAGCAATATGATCAAGTTATATCATGATATCCACATGCTCCTAACATCAACTTGTACGGGGATCTTGACCCCATGGTTGAGCCACAACGTTGGCTAGATGATTCCTTTAACGGCGAGTTAAGAGAGACCCCTAGTGGCACAATGCATGAATTACACCTTTAAGTAGAATCACATGTGAAAAAAAAACTAGAATACTAATAAATAGATAAAAAGGCATAAAGGAAGAATTTAGGCTAGTGGGGACTCCATTAGAAGAGGTAGGTGCCCAGTGCCAGAGGCTCTTCTGGCACTGGGCACCTGGGATTCTAATTATTATAATCAAGCTTCAGCAAGATGGTAGTTATATGGGGTTAATATAATGGGGCTAAGCCAAAAAACATTACCCACTTCCAACATAAATATAAGCAACCACAACTTCTCTCAGAGGTTTTGTGGTGGATTTGGGAGCCGAATTGAGCTGGTGTGTCATGTTCTGTCATGTTTATACAAATGAAAACAGAAACCTGGTGATTATAATTTTTGCTGAGAAAACGATAAAATTACTTCACAGAAAGTGTTCACCACAAACAGTGTCGCTGTAAGTAACCACTGAAGAGGAATCAAGTTGTCTAAGGGAAGGACACCTTCCTTTCATCATCCATATACAATTGGCCCCATTATTCATTATTTAATTTAATTACTTTTAGTAAGTCTATAAAAATTAAAATTAAATTAAATGAAGACAAACACTCCTTCATGGAGGAACTAAATAATAAGTTATGTCATTGTAATGGATCTGAAATGTCTTCAGATCTATCAGTCTGGTTCTCAGAGGCAGCCCCTAACTAGCGGTTCTCTGTGGCAGGTGGGCAGGAGACCTACTTGTTGGGGTACTTGCGGAAGATGTCCTTGATGACGACGATAGCCTCCTGGACCACGTAGTTGACCTTGGTCTGGATGAGGTCCAGCAGCGTGCTGACGCAGCGCTCTGCTGATTGCTGACAGAGGGGAGGATGAAAAGAGAACCAGAACCAAAAGAGAAAAGTCAGTGGGACAGCGCCACCTAGTGCACGCCCTGACATGACCCCCACGAGGTCTATCGACCTAGCTCGGCTCTGATGAAGGGCTGTGTGTTATCTCCTCACAATCAACCCGATACCACTGGAAGATTGTATAATGCATATGCTAGGACGACATGCTGCTATGTTTCACTGTGTTGCTGCAATGTCAACACAGTGGGGAGGCCATCGTCTCCACCAAGTCAACAGCGTACACCATGTGATGCTCACCTCTACTTTGATGGCACAGCGGCCAATGGCTCGGACAGCTTTGCGTACAAAGTCCACATCCACCTCTGTGGCGTACTCCTTCAGCTCCGCTAGCACCTAGAGCAGCAGACAGGGTCAACGTTACAGTTACCTCTGTGGCGTACTAGAGCAGCACAGACAGGGTCAACGTTACATCCACCTCTGTGGCGTACTAGAGCAGCACAGACAGGGTCAACGTTACATCCACCTCTGTGGGGTACTAGAGCAGCACAGACAGGGTCAACGTTACATCCACCTCTGTGGGGTACTAGAGCAGCACAGACAGGGTCAACGTTACAGCCACCTCCGTCAACAGTTCCTGGGTTCAAACATGTGTTGCAGTCCCACAGACAATGAGGTCTGACGTCTGGACACGGTTACCTGGGCGATGTTCGCCTGTGAGGCGAGGCGGATCATGATGTCCAGCTTCTCCAACTTGACATAGATGGGGTCGTTGTACTTGACGAAGAACACCTTCATCTCATGCTTCAGGATCTCCGGCCTACAGGGCAGCGGGATCAACGTTAGTCATCTTCCATTAGACCATGACCAGAATCCACCCAGAAGGGATCAGAACTGAAGAAGCCATTTCAAAACATAGTCAATGCTGGCTTTAGTTTCATAAATTTGGTTGCTCTCTTGTTCAGATTACAATAATCAAGCAATGAGAGATACAAGTCTGATAACAACGACAGCACCAAGCTGTTGTAAGGGTATGTGGTCCTACCTTTTCTGCACGATGAGGTTGATGTTCCTGAGGGCCACGTACTGCAGCTCGGGCTCTGCTGACAGCAGCGTGACCAGCGGCGGGGCCAGCTTCTTCAGCAGCGTGCCGTAGTAGTCCAGGTCCTTGGGCAGCATCTCCATGAACTTCATCAGGACCTTCACCGCCGACAGCACCACCGCAGAGTTGGCGTGGGACAGCCGGGGGGTGACCCGCTCACAGATGCTGGGAGCAGGAGGGTGGAGATACGTCAGCTTTCAATCGCTCAATCAATAATACATGGAGCGTAGAAAAAAACATTGATTTTAACTTTTAACTTTAACTAATTAGTGTACTAAAAACCAACAGAATAGGAAGTAGAATTGAGTGGATCCTTCCAGAGCGTAGGGTTTGACCACTTGTTGTTATTGTTGTTGTTGTCATCGTATCCCGTCCCCTCACCTCTGGGACTCGCGGTCATCGCGGGGCGTGTAGTTGGCCAGGCAGTCCAGGATGAAGATCTGTCCCCACTCCGTACACTCGTTGAGCGCGGTCAGCAGCTTGTTGATGGACTGGGGGTTGAGGTCCAGCAAGTTGCTGTTGGGGTGGGACTCGGCGATCTCCGAGAGTGCCGCCACAGCGTTGGCCACCACCTGACAGGAGGGAGGAATGTGAAGGTGTGCTGACAGGGAGGTTACGCTGCCCTGCTAGATCCTGACGCCTCAGGGAAGGCTGACAGCATCAAGGACTGAACCATACGATACAATACCACTATATATGAGACCCAAATACCTACAAGTGGAAAGCTAGGTTTATGGGCTAACCCTAACTCTATATGGATTTGAATTTATTTGTGTGTGTCACATGACACACACACACACACACACACACACACACACACACACACACACACACACACACACACACACACACACACACACACACACACACACACACACACACACACACACACACACACACACACACACACACACACACACACACACACACACACTTTAGCTATTGGGCTGAACTAAGATGTCTGGCGGGCTCTGTGTGCAACCAGGTTTTACGGTTGCCTAGCTGGCTGCCTGCATGCCTTACCGGCCGCCTGCTGTGAGCCTCACCATGGGGTTGGAGTCGGAGATGAGGTCCTTGAGGGTGTCCAGGAAGCCCTGGTCCTCCACCAGCTGGGCGTTGATGTCGTGCAGCTTGGCCACGCACACGGCCGCCGTCTTGCGGACGTAGGGGTCCTCGTCCTTCAGACACTTCCTCAGCGGCTCACACAAGTACTCCGTGATCTTGTCCACGCGGATGCAGCCCATGGTGCGCACGGCCAGGGCCCGGATGAGGGGGTTGGGGTCCTCGCAGTCCTGAGGAGAGGGTTTACAATGAGGAGAGAGAGAGAGGTGTTCCCCATGGAGCCTATAAACAGTGACCGATGACATAATCATAAGAAAAGATAATCATATTGATATTCCAAAGCCCTCAAAGGGAGATAAAGAGGTTGAATGCGGCTAAAAAAATGCTTTATATTAAAATGAGAACTATTACAATTCTATTATAATTTCCACTCGGACACGTCAGATGTCAGTGCCAGTTGAAAAGTCCTCCTTGTTTAAATCCCCCTGGTGAGACGTTACCTTCACGAAAGTGTTGACGGCCATGATGGCCATGTCAGGCTGGCTCTTGGCATAGTTCATCAGGTAGAGGTACACCAGCTTCTTCAGCTCCAGGTTGTCCGTCTGCATACAGTTCACCACATCTGGGAACAGGGCGCTGAGACAGAGACCAGGGTGTTGGATTTCAGTCTCTGCAACAGCGACACACTCCACACCGACTTCATTCAGCCCTAGAATTCTGCTACCTTCGCAATACAGCAACAGACACCTTTCATTTGATATGCAGACACCCTGCAGCACCCCCCTGCTCACCTCACATCTTTACCAACGGTCATGGACGCGATCACCTTCTTCACCGCCTCCTTCTTCTTCTCCTTCTTATCGCTGTTCAGCTCTGCCTTGAGCTCGAAGATCTCCCCTGAAATGAGGAGCAAAATGTTGGGTGAAGGAGGAAAGGTTGAGCTTCAGAGCTACAGCGTTACCACAAAGTATTGGGTGTTGACGCTTAATGTACAAACTATAGTGATTCACTCTGCCAAACTGCATCAACACGAGTTAAACTAACTATATCATATGCAGTCCTCTTCACTTGTATTAATCCTTATTATTCTTAATTCAATGTTGGTCAATTTGGATTGCCACATATTTGTACAGCCTAGGTTTCAAGAGGTTAGGACAAATACTAAATGTTGGAACAAGCAGGACAGTTGGATTTGTGAGTGAAAACTCTCAAAATAAACTTCAATATGGCCTAGGCTACTACAAGTCATAGTTCTGTGGTAAGATTTGACAGAGACAAACTATCTCTACATTGACTAAGGTCAGAAATTACCACACACACACACACACACACACACACACACACACACACACACACACACACACACACACACACACACACACACACACACACACACACACACACACACACACACACACACACACACACACACACGTTGAATAATATCTATTTATATATAGGTTACACCTTCACCATCTAACAGAATAGTGTGACGGTAATCAGAGGAATGTAATTGCTTTATGTTGTAAAACATGGTTTGAGTCATGAGTTGCGGGGGCAATAACTCAATCTATCTTTGGTAGGCAGTTCTATGAACCAGGTTCAGAGGCACTTGTAGAAAAAGAGAGGCCATGACAGCAGGGCAGCTAATTCTCTGACGGTAATTCTCGAGGTATTTAATCTGCTTTAGACCAGAGCAGCTGCTTATACTGTTAGACACAATAACACAGTCCAACATAAATGAAAAATGTTTTTTTTGTGTTAATCCCAATGGGGTGGTCTTACTGAAGGATAGCTGGCTTCTGCAGCATGATTCACTATACGAATTTGGCAGGTGTAGTTTTCTGGGAGCATGCATGACAATTTAATGCTTGCCACATTAAGAACTACAAATCGCTACAGCATGGAGATCAGATTACCAGAACACAGCGGTGTAATCAATTATTGATCGCATATCGGCTAGCAAACATAACCCATATATACTGGCTAATGCCTCCATACCTTTCTTGGTAGTTGTGAAGTACTTGGAGTCGGTCATCTTGGATCCAAATTGTCGGTTCTCCTACAATAAAAGAGCAAATAAGAACAGAGTTAGAGATCGTTTTCACACGGGTAACAGGAAACCTTGAAGCGCTGGCAAAGGCAGAAACTAAAGGACTTCCTGCCTGCTCCTGGCACTCTTCAGCTTGATTCAGTCAAAACCCAACCTCCGAGCATCAGCATTTTGCATATCACCCTCTGTCCGGGATCACCACCTTAGCCTGTCACTGGGCCGCACACAGCAGTATGGGTTTCCTGTTATGAGCCTGTCCTAGACTGAAAGTGACTGGAAAGGGAAATCCTATATTTAGGGGCCTTAGAGCATGCATTAGCACTAACGGCATGATAAATCAATTGCGTTACCATCTCGAGGAATTTCTATTCACAATCAGGCCATATATCAATCTCTTCAACAACACAAACCATTCATATTTAATTTGATAACTTTCCAGAATCGGGAGCTCCATGGACAAGGGAACACATTGGCCACTGCTATATTAGTCTGAAGCTTGCTATTAGCTTAAAGAGAAAAATGCTGTAAATGTTCTTGATGAATTTAGAGCACAGCTTGAATAACCAATGGTAATTCAATTCCCATTCTCCTCCATGGGAGTATGGTCTGCCTGAATTGCAAGCAGCAAGCATATTTTACAAATGCTTTTCAATTACTCAACTAAATACGTTTGAAGGCCTTGTGATGTGGTTATCTCTCAGCCTGTTAGGGTTAGGTTTAGTCTGGTAGTCCCCAGTCCAGTGGTCCCCAGTCTAGTCCAGTCCCCGCCGAGTCTAGTCCGGTCCCCCCAGTCTAGTCCGGTACCTGGACTAGGCGACGGGAGTTATCTCTCATTGGCAAATTTAACAACAGACTAAACGACAGTGTTGCTCATTTTAACTGCTGAATATTCAAAGAACGATACGTTTTCCAACGCTGGAACATTTGTATTCTATTTACCGGTAAGCGTTTAGTTTCGTTCAGATTGGGAGATATGACTTTACATATGCTAACGTTATAATATGACAACAGGATTTCATGGCATTCATGCAGAACATGATATATTCCATCGGTCATGCAAAACCATATTTATTCCATAGTTCATGCAGAACCATATTTATTCTATCCTTCATGCAGAACCATATATATGCGATCTTCTCCCGCTGATAATTTGATGATCCAAGTGTTGATCAACCAATGAATGAACCGTCTGTTAGCTGGCAACTGTTATATCTTTATCTCTTTATATCTTCACAGCCAGGCTCCAGAGTCTCAGTCTGACTACGAAGGTATCCCAGGTGAGGCATGTATTTTATTCTAAGTTAAACACTCAGGTCTCTGGCTCGCCAGCAGCCTAACACGTCAGCTCCTAGCTAGGGTTAGCATCACAGCCTGTAGCTCGTCGTGGCTAGCTACAAACAAGAGGGCAGATTAATGCGATTCATCTGAATTGTGCCAATAGCTCGGTTAACAGCTGATCCGTTTGATCGATTACTCACGCATAACTGATTTGCCCATTCCTGCATGTTTGAAGAAGTGGGATAGCAGCTGCTGTGAGGTAGCTTAGCAACTGTCAGTGTCAGCTAGCCCGGCGCTATGCTAAGTCTCCAGCGACACAACTAAGACATGACCTTCCGAGTCGAGGCTTAAGGAAGCCCTCGCCGGAACTGTTAAGCTCTTAATCTACCGGCCTATTTTGAACCCTACCTAGAAGCCTTAAGGTACTCACGGTGGTTAAATGAACTCACAGGACGCAGCTGGAAGAACAGCAGCAGAACGGCTCAGCAGAACGGCTCACCGCGGACAGTCTGACGCTCCTCCCACCAGCTCCACTTCCGGGAACTTTCTTCAATCACACCTGGAGTTCATCTGATCTTCATTCACACCTGGAGTTCATCTGAGCTCCATTCACACCTGGAGTTCATCTGAGCTCCAGTCACACCTGGAGTTCATCTGAACTTCACCACACCTGGAGTGCACAGATCCATCCTGAGATGGAGGGGCGGTCGGAGTCCATCCTACGAGCAATGCTGTGCAACAATCCGTTAATAAAGGTGTATGATAGCTAAAAAGGTGTATGATAGTTCGCCATGTATTATTTTTAGAGCAGCTACAATCAGAAAAGCTAATTTAATACAGAGAGCTCCGTTTTACAACTTTGTCTTGTTTAGCCGCTTATGAGCTAAAAGAAGGCCTGTAATCACCCACATATGACTATGAGAGGAGGACATGATCGAAGAATGGAACAATACATTTGATTAATCCGACTAATGAATTGCATTTCAGAGGAAAATATTTATTACAACTTAACACCATTTCAACTTAACAGCATCTTGAAAACAGTGCTATTGCAGTATTGCTATTTAATGCATACAAATATCACAATGTCAAGCACTTAATACATTGAACCAATGTTTTAGAGAAGATAAAGATTAAAGCAACAAAAAAAAAACGTATTACTTTTCATGTTGGCCAGGAACATTCATTTTTTTTAAGACCTTTAGGGACATAGTGAGAGAAGGACCACAAGTGTGTAAGCAAGATGAATTCACTCAAGGGGTTTTCTGAACAAATAATTTCGCTTGAGCCAATTCAACTTTGAAAGCCATTTTTAGTTAGTTTAAATGTTTGCATGTAATATAATTCCTTATTGGGATCCTGGGTTTGGGACAGTGATGAGCGTCAACTAATCTTGGGATTTGAAGAAGCTTCTGTTGAAACAGTCAAATGAACATGTCTTTGAACATTCTTAGTAGTGCAAACATGCCCGTTTGCAGAATGAATCCACCATTTGTTGTGGCAACCTGCCCTCCTTTGGACTGTACAGTAGACACGTATTAGACCTTCCTTCTCTTACATACTTACAACACTCCAAACATACTCATGATGCCATATCCTTTCATAAATAAATAAATAAGATCAACACAACATCCCCACTCTTTTCTGAAGTTATAACCTGAATATTATTTAAATAATATTTACATGAGAACACATGGAAACTTTCCCCCTTTAGTTTTAGGTTTTCTGTCCGGCTTCATTTCACCGTTTCTTTTCAAATTGTCTGCAAAACTTGTCAAATGGTTTGCTAACATTTGAAGAAGCAATTTTATCTATTGAACAATTTTACATCATAGTCATTTGAAAAGCTTGATAAAATATTAAAGAAATGCATGCAGCTCTTTAAAAAGATAAAAAGTTTGATTCTTTTGAAGGTATGACCTTCCAAATAAGCCTTACAATTCCCACCTTTCGACCTGCAAAGACATGTCCTAGATCCTAAACCTGTTAATAACGCAACTTCCACACCCATTACATTATGCAAAGATGGTCCTCATTAAAAAAAACATTTAAAAATGACCTTTCCTCTCCAATATTATTATTTGCAAACTGATAACTCATTTGAAGGGACAGGTTAGATGGAATTCAGTGACTACAACAAATGTGTATATTGATCATTACAAACTGAAAATCTTTTTACTAATCCATTCCACAATCAAAATTAAATGGGATGCCTGTCATTTTAAGTAAAAATGTAAAAGACCTCTTAAAAAAAAAAAAAAGAATAAAATTGCTAGAATGTCTTAAGGCAAGGGGAATTGTCAAGGCATTTTCAACACCAACATTGCATAGCTAAGGCAGCAACTGTATCATTAATATGTACATTATATATGCTGAAGTTATGTACACAGTACCCACATCTTTCTGTGAGTTACACTTTGCACATATATTTACACATTCATTAAACAGCTGTTCACACATATACAGTCAAGTTAAAGAACATTATCTTTTCAGTGACATACTAAACACATATCTACCATCCACGGGGTGGGTGCATTGGACTTTCTTTAAACTGTGTTTTACTGCAGCAACCCAAAAACCCTAGAAGCAAAATGCCTATTGGGATTACATGGACTGTGGGAAGCCGTGAGCAAGTGATAGAGTGAAAATAGTTCAAATGCACAGAAGTTTGTTGGCATGTATATGTGATATATAGTGTAAGTCAGAAAGATGATGACGATACAGGTGACTAGTATGTATTACCTTTTTTATATTGTGGAATGTCAGCCTTGAATGCTTAATGACCAGTATTTCAATTATGAAGGCAAGAATATATAGTAGCAAACCACAAGAGGGAGCCATTGCACTTAATGTATTCTCAGGGCTGAAATGCCTGTGGGTTATGTTCTGAGTCCCTGGCACATAACCATGCCCCTTAGCGAGGCATATGGCATTGCATATGCTCTCTCTGTCAGTATCAGTCTCGCTCTCTCTCTTTCTCTTTCTTTTTCACTCCTCTCTGTCTCTTTACGGCAATCTCTCTTTCCAACTGATTAATCGGACACAAATCTCTCTGATTACTGTGGATGAGGGATGTAGGTGTAGTACCTTGTAGTTCAAAGTCTTCTCCATACACTTTAAAACATTTTAAATGAATGTAAATCAAACATCACAACTCATTACTTTGGTAATAAATAATTTGGCTTGAGTGCAAGAAACATTAACCCCATCATGACTTTGGGATCAGGGGTCATCTAAACGGGGGACAAAAAGGAACAAAAAACCTGCAATAACAACAGCAGCCTAAAGTCCAGTTGCTCTCCAGTCGTGGTCTTTACACAGTAGTAAGCATGAGGAGAACACCCCCCCTCCAATATCACAATCATGAGCTACATCCAGGCCTCAGGGTCCACACCCCCTGGCTGTGCAGGGAAGGGGAACTCCTGGTTGGGGGACGAGTGGGAGTGGGGCTCGTTCATGTTGGCCATGTGTGAGAGGGATCTCCCGTTGGAGCGGGAGATCTGCGGAGACCCCGGCGGTGTGCTGTGAGGGGTGAGGGCCCTCTGAGTCTGTAGGTCTCTGTAGCTCACGGGCGTGGGGATGCGGGAGGGACTGTTGTCGGGCCTGTTGTCAGTGCGGGGTCGTATCCGGGGCCGCAGCTTGAGCTTGTAGATGGAGGGGACCCGGTCGCTCTTCTTCTGCCCTTTCTTCGGCCGCAGGACCACCCCACCGTCGCTGTTCCCGTTGGTCAGGGCCGAGGGGGGAGGAGAGGACTCTGAATGGGACTCGCTCAGGCTGAAGCACATGGAGGAGTTCTCACTGGAAGAGTCCTGGTAGGAGCAGTCTTCAGACGTGGGCAGGGCCACTGGAGAAGGGCACTCCTCTGGGCCCGGGAGACCCTGGTGGTCCTGCTCACCGTCCTCCATGTCGTACGGCAGGTTTGGTTGTTGATCCGGTAGAGGAATGTCTCCCTCGGGGCCCGAGCCCCATCGAGGGGGTCCCTGATGGTCGCTCAGCGCCTCCCCTGAGGGACAGCCTCCCAAGTCTCTGTTCAGTTTCTTGCAATTAAAAGCCGGTATCGGGGGGATCTGATTGGGGGGTGTGGTTGGTTCTGTGTGTCCAAGGCCAGCCAGAGACGAAGGCATGGCCTCCCTCTCCTCCACAGAGCCAGAGATAGCCGGGAGCTTCATCAGGGTCCCTTCACGCTCCCCCCAGCGCTCCAGCTCACCCTGCCTCCCGTTCTGTAGTCCTCCGGGGGTCTGGCGGTGCGGCGAGCCAGAGAGCTCCTCCAGGTGGAGGTGATGGGGGATGGGCCTCTTTGATTCCCTCAGCTCCGGCAGTGCTCCCATCTTAGCGCCAACATTCAGGGAGGACGTCGAGGAATTTGAAGAAGAATAGGCAGAGTCAGTGACGTTGAGGTCGGCCGCCGCCGGTACGGACAGTGCACCGACCCCCTGCGGTGGCTGTTTGGGGACGGGGACTCCGTTGGACCCTCGGCCGGGCGCTCCTCGGCCCTGCTGGGTGTTGGCGAGGAACTCAGCCTCGAAGCTGCGGTACAGGTCCTGCTCCTTCTGGGGGTCCAGAGTGGGCAGCATCTGGATGCCAAAACCCGGTCCGTCCTCCTCGACCTCCTCGGGTCCAGGCCAGCCCCGGTGGGGGGGCGGGCCTCGGCCGGCGGTGCGCGGGACGTGTCCGGACCTGGGGGAGCGAGGAGGATGATGATGATGGGAGTGGCGGGGGGAGGAGTGTGGAGAGCGCCTGCCTCCGGATGTCACCGGCGGCAGGAGGCGGGTTCTGCCCATGCAGGGCGAGCGGGGGGCCGGGGGTCTGGGGGTCACGGTGGTCTTCTTGCTGGGGCTACTGCTGCTGCTCTGGAGGCCTTTGACTGGGGAGTTGGAACATGAGGAGGACTGTCTCTTGGCGAAGCCTCCCACTATCCTAGGGGTTGAAGGGGGCACTTGTCTGGCCTCCCTCCTCTCTGAGAGGGGGGGCTGGGGGTCTCTATAGTGCGGCCCGGGGCTGGCATCGCTCGTTCGGCTGTGGGTGGGGAGTTTGCCCTGGCTTTGGGAGCGAGCAGCTTGAAGTCTATGCGGGACCTCGTTGGCCAGAGAGCGGCCCCTCTCTGTGCGGGGGTTCCGGGGCCCGTCAGAGGGTCCCTGCGGGGGGCTGGGTTTGAGGATGGACGTGGGGGCAGGGCGTTCCCGGGACTGGCTGCGTGCGCGGGGCATCGGGCGGCGCTGGCCCGGGGCAGAGGCTGCTCCGCCTCCGGGCCTCTCGATTACATGCTTCCCCTCCTTGCGGTTGACGAGCAGGACCACCTCGTCAGTGGAGCGACGGGAGGAGTTAGTCAGGCTCCTCCTGGCACCTCCTCCTCCTCCTCCTCCTCCTCCTCCTCCTCCCTTCGATGAGGTGGTCGAGGAGTCACTGTCTCCTGAGAGACGCCTTGTCAGGGGCAACATGGTCTCCCTGTTCCTGAGAGGAGAAAAGAGACAACAATTTATAATATATACTTTATATACTGTATATATGTATAGGTCACAATGAAATATACTCATAGGGTTATAAAATGTGGAAAATTAACCATACCCCTTTACAGGATACATTTATAGGAGTTCCTGACATTTCTACAGGATATTACTCTGGATCTGTCCCGGCGTCCACCTCTGAGGTGGACCTCTACCACTGACCTCTGAGGTTGACCCCTACCGCTGACCTCTGAGGTTGACCCCTACCGCTGACCTCTGGGACTTCCTGGTTCCCCCTTGGAGATGTGATCTCCAAGGAGAGCACTCCATACTGTTCCCACAACCAACTAAGAACTGCAGCGTTGTCACTCCACTGCTGGGCTCCTCAAGCCAAAACCAAACCATTGACAGATGATTTATTGTTCAGTAAGGGACTGTATATCAAGACATGGAATCATGCCGTTTGTGTAATAAACCCACTTCTGCTACAACTACTACCAATAATCTGATAATAATATGGATGAGAAGGAGACGGAGGAAGAGGTTTTAAATCTCACCACGTAGCATTTTAAAAACAGACAACCGATAAAACTCAGAGGAAACTAAAATGTAATTAAAAATGTAATCGGAGTAGCCATTCCTTTAGAAAAAGGCAAGGAGCCAAGATAAATGAAACAAGAACAGTTGCTCTCCTGTGTTTCACTTATCTTGAATCCCACCTGTTGACCTGCTGCCTGCTTAGTCTGGCGGTCAGATTATCTGCTTTATGGAGTCTGGCGAACTTGGAGGGTCGCCCCGCCCCCAAGCCCTGCTCTCCTTACGTCTGGCCTCAGCCATCACTCAACCCAGCACCGCCTGGGCCAGGGGCCAAAGTAAACCAACCCAAGGCCCCAAACTGTGTTTAACAATGGCGGCTCCACGTGCTGACGTATCAGGAAGGTATGTGACTCACCCAACGTTCGCATATAGGAAACAGGGCCAGCTCTAATGATCTGCATGTTTCAAAAGGGAGGCGTTCTGCTGGCCATGACATGCCAGTGCTCACAAAACAATCCCACTCTGTCAGGAATCTGGAGCCAAACAATCATGGAGCCACTTTCCATCCCCCCATCGGCCTCACATTCATTCAGTCAACGAGTGTGTGCCATGGAGAGATCACTGGGAACAAAGGCTTGATTAACCGCTCTATGAGCCATTCATTTAATTAACTCAACAAACTCAGAGAGGAGATGAGGGAGTGGAGATGGGGTTCCAGAGAACAGGCGCCAGAGGACATAGCAGAGGAGAGGGGAGAGGGCAGTGAGGGCAACTCAAGAAATTAATATAAAAACATAATTTAGTTTGAGCCGCTAGGGGGAGCTAGAGGGTGTTGTGTCCAGCTTTTTATTGGGACGTGTCACCTGAGATTAGATAAGTCTGCTCAGCTATAATCTGTGGCTTCCTGGCCTTTGTATGAACTGTGTGTGATTGTATGATTGCGCAAGCGTGCGTGCGTGTGCATGTGTGTGTGTCTTAATTTGGGAATAATGACTGAAGGTGATCTTAACTCACAAGCCATTATTCAAAAGCTTCTAGCATCCCACCACAAGCTCCTGTTAAATCATCACCTATACTCAACCTCCGTAAAAGAAACCGTTTCCTGTAGGTGCCTTGATGTTCCTTCACAGTGAACATGTAACTTAATGACTCCATTGTGATGCTCTGGCTAGTGCTCACAGGCCACATCCACAGCCGGAGCCTGGCCGCTGCTCACCTCAGGGGGTTGAACTGGCGCGGCTCTGAGCGGTCCCGGGGCGGCCGGGGCAGCAGGGGCCGTCCGGCGCCGGGGTCCGGCTCGTTGCCGGGGGCGATGAGGGGCGGGTGGGAGCGGCCCTGTCGGCCGGAGGAACACGAGGCGGAGGGGGTCTCCAGGGTCCGTCGGTCAGGGGCTTTGTGAGGAGCGTCGTTGCGCCAGTGAGGTCCCGGGCTGGTGGAGCGAGAGGAGTGGGCGCTGGAGGACTTGCTGTGGCCTCCCTGGGCCTGGCTGCTGGCCTTAGCCTGGTGGTAGCGGTGAGCTAGCACCAGCAGGGGCACAATGAAACCATGTTAGAAAGATAGGAGATAATAGGGATGACATTGGTAGGTGATAGGCAGGTTAAGCTCTAAGGGTTTACAGAAAACAGAAAACGCAATTTCAGCCCATTTCCTACTGGGTTGTTTGATGCTGTCATCAAGTCCTGGAAGACAGGCGTGAATGTCATTGACACCACTAGGGCTGTCAATCCATCTCTGAAGGGATCAATGCGCAGTCTTCCTATATTTCTTACCATAATATTCATAGAACTAGAAATGTGGACACATGATATATATATATATATATATATATATATATATATATATATATATATATAAACAGGAAACAAAATGAAATAGTGTCCTGAACTCTCCTCAAAGATGACCAATGATCATTGATCATTGATCATTGATCAGTACGTAGCAGCTGCAGATTAGAGCTGGATCAGGTCTGTGCAGTGTGTGGTTTCTGTGCGTCTCCCTTAATGGGCAGTGTTAGCTTGAAGCATGACCTAATGTCAGCTGCCTGCACACACAGCCTGTGATAATTTGAGCTTGGCTTCAGTGTGGAGCCTTTGAAGGCCAGGGGCCTGGAACTCAGCTGCCTCTCTGCTATGGTAGGACCCGCTAGGGCTAGGGCTTAGTCGTTTCATCTGGAATTAGCACTATAGTTGCTATCAAAGCTAAGGTACAAAGACTTTGGGAACTTAATTATTCACTAGCATTATTAACAACAGTAAATTCAACAAGCAAATATTCTACTTTGACATAATACAGGCCACTATCTTTGTAAGGACAAATATTTAATATATTACTTTAGTAATTTTGATCACTCAAAGATAGAAGTACACATATAATGATTTATAACATAATATTATTCAGGATATATAAGTGGTCTAAGGTTCAGCTCCAACCCTACACAGGAACAGTGAGTAGGTTGTTTTGATAGTGAGTGTACAGGAAACAGGAAGTGACCTCACCATAGGCAGCGCAGCGGCAGGGATCATGCTTGTCCAGATAGTGCTCCAAGGTGTCCCAGCCCCCCCCCACGCGCACCATCACATGAGTACGGAGGACCTGAGGAGACGAGGGACACAGATCTGGATCAAACACACGTCCGCCAGTGGAACCACTCCCCGTAAACACACACACACACACACACACACACACACAAACGCACAGAGCATCACACAACCCACACACAGACACACAGACACACACAACCCCCACGCACACAGACAGACATACCCGCACACACACAGACACAGAAACACAGACACACACACAATCACACAACCCACACACACAGACACACAACCCCCTGTAACACACACACACACACACACAACCCCCCCACGCACCCCCCCCCCCCCCCCCCCACACACACACACACACACACAACCCATAAAAAAATGCTTTTACCAGATGCTTCAACCCTTTGATTTGAAACATTAAAATACCACACACACAGCGGTTAATAGACATGCAAATCTTAAAGTGGGGCAGCATGCTATGCCCCCCTGAACACCCCCATGTCCAGTGTTACGTAACAGTCCCATTAGAGGCCCCCCTAACCCGAGGCCCTGTACCTCTCCTCCCACGCATCAACACCCACACACTCTGCTTGGCTCTCCCTCCCCCCAGCTGGGCCAATATGAGGCCGCTTATCGCCATGCCAACAGACTTTTTCAACCACCTCCAAGGTGGTTGAAAGGCTCTGACGTCTCTCTCTCTCTCTCTCTCTCTCTCTCTCTCTCTCTCTCTCTCTCTCTCTCTCTCTCCTCTCTCTCTCTCTCTCTCTCTCTCTCTCTCTCTCTCTCTCTCTCTCTCTCTCTCTCTCTCTCTCTCTCTCTCTCTCTCTCTCTCTCTCTCTCTCTCTCTCTCTCTCTCTCTCTCTCTCTCTCTCTCTCTCTCTGAGTCAGAGGAACAGGGCTGGATTAGCAGAAGTGCCCCCTCCCCTGTTACTCCCCCTCCCTCTTCCCTCCTCCCCCATCACCCAGGGGGGGGTTGTATATCATACCATTGTGATGCTATGATATCATATGCTATGAGGTCAGTACTAGCTAAGGTCTTTGGATCTAAATAAGCCCCAGGGCCATGAGGCCAGGGACAGCCCTGGCCTCATGGCCCTGGGGCTTATTTACATCCAAAGACATATGACCCGCACGGCGTCAGTCTTTCTCCCCCCGGCGGACGGGAGGGGATGGACCCCAGGCTCAAACAGGAGGGGATGGACCTCAGGCCTTTCCTTCATATTCTCTGTACTAGGGCGTGTGGTGAGTCTGAATATCAGCGTTGGGATGCCTGATCAAGCTGGAGGGTTTATGAGGCTTTTGTGCACTAGCAATAATAATGACATCCAATCCGCTCCCAGGGCGTCCTGCCCTCACAACTGGAGACATCCCATCCCAGTTTCTATGGCAACAGCCAACAGATGAGATTTGGAATCACAACGGGTAGACATACTACAAAATTCAAATCAATGAAATATATATATATATATATATATGAAATAATATAAAGTTATATATATAATAGATATACAATATCTCTTTTTAAATTGAAATACGGGTTGTCCTTTCTAATTAAGGTCAATGTTTTGCTTGTGTTTACCAAAGATAAAGCCTAAAAGGACATTTATGCCCTCATTTTCATTAAGAAGGATTAAATGTTTTAGTTTTTTCAATTATTATATAATAACATATAAATATTATATCATGTAACTTTAAATGGTGCAGCTCACATTATGAAAAAATGCAACAGCCCTGACACATCCATATTGCCCCATAACCCTATAACCCTATACCCCTAACCTGATAAACCTAACCCCATAACTCCAACCCTATAACCCTGTAACCCCAACCCTAACCCCATAACCCTAACCTCATCAACTTAACCCCATAACCATAACCCTAACCTCATCAACTTAACCCCATAACCCTAACCCTATAACCCCACTCTGCTCCAGCCGGGACCGGCTCTCTGGGACTTGGCAGCTGAATAAAAGCTGGTTGGCAGTGATGGAGGCTCCAGGCTTCCTCCCCCCTGCTAAACGAGGGACACGTGTTGTTGGCTGCACTAGAGGCTGCTGGGAACACACTTAATCACCCTCAGATCATCCATCAGGGGAGGCCACTGGCAGGAAGGAGAGTAACCTGACACATTGAGGGTTCAGACAGACAGACAGACAGACAGACAGGGATACATAGGGACAGACATACAGACAGACAGGAACCGACAGACAGGAACTGACAGACTGGAACAGACAGACAGACAGTGGTGGTGAAAGTGCACACATTCTTTACTCAAGTAAAAGTACAGATACTCATGTAAAAAAGACTGGTTAAAGTAGAAGTGCTAATTAAACTTCAGGGTCTGAATTTCTCTGAAATGGGAAAATACTAAGCCTGAAAGTCTTTTGTTCGACATTCCCTCATTTCTACAGGATGTTCCATCCATCCTCACTAGTTCTCCAAAGACGTCTCCCTCTGCGGCCCCCCTCACTCGTCTGTCGTGTGTGACGTGCACTGATGGATAAACTGAGGGACCGTCTTTCTACGTGTTCTTTTCCCATCAGTTTAGGTTCAAATCGCCCTGATGTTGGGAAGGCGCGAAATGATGCAAATGCATTACAACTAAATTCACAGGACTGTTTTGAAAGAGAAGTAGTGTTTTGTGAGAAGTAGAAATATATTTGTGCTCAAATATACATATATTTAATATTCAGGAAAAGTACAGATACCTGAAAACTGTGCTTGAGTACAGTAACAAAGTATTTGTACTTGCGTTACTGTCCCCCTCTGCAGAGTCAGACATATGCAGAGAGATGAACAGATATGAAGACATACACATGCATGCAGAGGCACGCAGACACACCCACACACACACACCCACACACACACACACACACACCCACACACACCCACACAAACACAAAGACACACCCACACACACATGCACACACATTTATTGATGCACATTCAAAGATTGAAATGTGCACACGTGCAAATTCAAAGATTGTTTTCCAAAATAAATGATATCTGCTAATGGGGCAGCAATACATTGGCATGTGAGAAAATATATTACATTATATGTCTTTCACAATTTGAGAATTTTTCTTTTTTATATAAATGAAAAAATGCCATGATTGTGCACCCCATTTTCTTGAAAATGCAGAACCTTAAAACGAGGGGAAAATATTGACAACAATTATCGACCTCCAGCCAGACGGGTTCTGTGAAGGCAGAGCGTTTGGAATGAGACCCAGAGACTCCATTAACTCCTCATGGTAAACAAGGGGAAACTTAACACGGAATCAATCCCGGCATCTACCCCAACTTCCTGCAGTGGCTGATGGGTCCAGCAGCAACCCACATGGGGCTTCAACTAAGGTGTGGTTCAAGCAGGCTGGGGCCGAGATAAGACTGGCTCAGGAAGTTACCCAATCCCCTACGTTGTGTTTCGGGATGCATGTAGGACGGGAGATTCATGCAGATTGCAAATACAAGGAGGCGAAGGAAGCAGTTTTGTTTGTATTGAAAAGGCCAACGGTTCTGATGCAAGCAAACCAGAATAAAAACCAACCAACCACTTAAATCCCACGCCAGGGAAAGCCCCCTCTATGGTACACTGTGTTTCACCAATCACACGCCATTTGTTATTGGCTCCAATGAAGTGAGTGAATCTCACACTGAGCGACATATGGAAAGTGACGACACTAACCAGAAACAGCTGGACGGGCGGCACCAATGGAATAACCATGACAACCAAGACCTATAGATGGTGCTATCCCGGCAGACGGATTCAGTTTGGTGGACCCTTTAATTACCGCTTTATGTTCTTCATGCATTAACATGTAATGCCAACACTGTGTTGCCATGTCAGTTGCATTGGTATCAGGACATCCATCACCTAGGTGATCTATCTGAAGTAACAACAGATTTCCGATTTATATATATTTTTATTAATTGAAGGGAGAGTTTATTACCCTGATGAAGATCAAGGCGCTGGAGTCTCCCACTTTGTACTTCCCCTCCGACACCTTGGTCATGGGGAACTGACCGGGGCAGGAGCAGCGGCCCAGGATCTCACGCACCTGCAGACAACAACAACAACAACAAACATCAGCGTCTACACATACAGCAGCCCAGTGGAAGACATGTATATATATATATATATATATATATATATATAGATTACACAATGACAAACGGGTCTGTATGAGCCTTCCCTGTTCCCTGTTCCTCATTGTATATTATATCTTCCCCTGGTGGGAGCTATACATGACTAACCAATAGATAACGGTTATTAGTCACATATCGGTGACAGACATTCCCTCTGCCACTGAGGGTATGTGTCAATAATCTAATGAATGCCCTGTCTGTTAGCCAGGAAGGGGGGGGGGGGGTTGTCTCGCTAGGCAGTGACTTTGGACCAGTCTGTCTGTGAGTCATCTTCCTGCGGAGGGCTCTCTTCCAAGTAGCTCCTGGAGTGACGCCTCTCCCTTCGAACTCAGCATACAAAGCATTGCATCACTTCCTGTCCGTGGGTCCAGGTAATGGAACAGTGTGAGAGGAGCACAGGAGGAACAATGAACCAGAGGGGTTTCTTAGTCACCGATTACATACACTTTAAATATGGACAGTAGACACACACACCCACACACACACACACACACACACACACACACATTCTCTCACACACGCCCACACGCCCACACAAGCAGTGACACACATACACTATCTTGCTGTATTTTTATGGGTCAGAGAGTGGGGGTGAGAGAGGTATAGAACTATTAAGATAAACGTGTGTGGTTGTACGTTATGTGAGACAAGAAAGAATGAACTCGGAGAGAGAGAGAGAGAGAGAGAGAGAGAGAGAGAGAGAGAGAGAGAGAGAGAGAGAGAGAGAGAGAGAGAGAGAGAGAGAGAGAGAGAGAGAGAGAGAGACCCTCATAACATGCTTGGATGAAGAGAGAGAGGGCTGGGCGAGCAGACTGGTGACATCAGCAGGTCTGTGGTGCCACATGGGTTTGGAGTTGAGCGAGTCAGAGCCGGTGTTTGCTGGAGGCTGTGGTCGGGTAGGGAGGGGAGACGGGCGTGGCGGAGGTGCTTATTAGGGAGACGAGTCAGACACAACTACAGGGCGGGGTAAGAACAGCCTCCCTCCCTCTGGGCTTGTGTGATTGGTTGACCAGGATCGGTTTCTCCCATATGAATGGATGAATTTGGCTTCTTACACAAAGGCGTGCTCACACTTGTAGGACCCACACCGGACACACAAAACTTCTAATGTTTGCATAAAAGGCTCAGTGAAACACACAAAGACATGTTTTGGTGCTGCAGTGCCCTGACCCTATCCCTCCATCTAACCAGATATTCAGTGTGGGATTTGCCCGATATTGCCAAGGGTTTGTGGTTAATTGTTGTTGGTAATAAGAAAATGGAGTGAAGAAACTGCTGCCCCAGAAGGAGGTTTCTGTTGCAGAACCTTGAAGTCTTACTTAGTTAGTCTCCCATCAAATCTGGGGGAATTACTGGAGGACAGGAATGCATGTCGTTCAATGCCAGAGAATCCAATAACTTTGAGGATAATAACTGGTGTGGCCCCGCCCACCAGCAACACAGAGGGCTGACCTCGAACCAGGTGTGTGTGTGTGTGGTGTATGTATGCATGTGGGCTTCATGTGTGTGTGTGTGTGTGTGTGTGTGTGTGTGTGTGTGTGTGTGTGTGTGTGTGTGTGTGTGTGTGTGTGTGTGTGTGTGTGTGTGTGTGTGTGTGTGTGTGTGTGTCTGTGTTAATCCATGTGTGTGTTTATCTATCCTGCAATGCTTAGATGATGGTGTATTTGGGAGATTAGGGCGGCACGTTGTTATTTGCTGTGAATAGCACCCTTCTTTATGTTCCATGCTAATTAAAGGGGAGGGCAGAAGTAGCACCAAACCTTTTAGCATATATTTAGCATATTAGCTCTCTGGCCCTCGCTAACCCTAACCCTCTCTAATCCTAACCCTCTCTAACCCTAACCCTCTCTAATCCTAACCCTCTCTAACCCTAACCCTCTCTAACCCTAACCCTCTCTCACCCTAACCCTCTCTAACCTTAACCCTCTCTAATCCTTACCATCTCTAAACATAAACCTTTCTAACTCTAACCCAACCCTCTCTAACCATAACACTCTCTAATCCTCTCTATCCACATCTTCCTTCCATTATTATGAACTGTCAAAGGAGGGCCTTTTCCCATTCAGACCTAACAGTGTAACTCTTATTAAACAACAGGACTTTAACAGGTTCATTTGTTTTCCCCTGGCCGGCTCCATTCCTCTTCTCTTTCCTTCTCTTTTTCTCCTCCTTTGATTTTGTTCTCTGCTCAACCTCCCCAGCCTCTTTTTCAAATATTGGAAAAAACCCAGCCAGTGACTTAATGGAAATATCACCGTGGCAACAGACACACAAACACACACACACACACACACACACACACACACACACACACACTGTATTAGCCTTCCCTTTTTAACTGGACCGTTTTCTTTTTTCTTTTAAACACACACACACACACATATATATATATACACCCACCCACTCAGACAGGGACAGAAAATCATGCATACACACACACACACACACACACACACACACACATTGAACACACACCCAAACACACACATACTGTATACACACACACATAAACATACACTGACAGAACACATACTCACACACACACAAACATATATACACACACACACTGAACACATACACATAATGGTGTGTGTGCATATTATATGCACACACACCTAGCCGTGTTCAGCTGAGGTAATTTGTTTCTCTCCCGCTGTGAGGTGTGAGGCATTACACGCACAGAGCACTATCCAAACCTCCAGATAATTAAAGCCAGTCAAGGACACGCCAGGGTTAAACTCATTATCTAGAGTGTACGTTTCCCATGCCTGTACAGTACAGGCAAGAGCCTGGTTGGCCACAAACACAGAGACACAATAACATGGAATGACAAAATAGCTGGAGCTGGTAACGGCCTCGCTGCTGTTGAGGAGGCAGGGCTTGTGAGGAGGGGAGGAGAGAGGGAGGGCAGGAAACATGCAGAAGTGAACTGGAACGCCAGCAGAAAATAAACTTGAGGATGAATTATGGAAAATATGTTGGTCACATGGGACACATTTACACAGAGAGATAGAGAGCTGCTGCAGATGTTTGAGAGAGAGAGACGAGGGAGAGATAGAGAGGCAGAGAGAAATAGAGAGGCAGAGAGAGAGAGTGGGAGAGAGAGAGAGAGAGAGAGAGAGGGGGGGCAGCGAGAGAGAGTGGGAGAGAGAGAGAGGAAGAGAGAGAGAAACAGAGAGAGAGAGCGAGAGGCAGAGAGAGAAAGAGAGGCAGAGAGAGAGACAGAGGCAGAGAGACAGAGACAGAGAGAGAGAGAAAGAGAGATATGGGGCACGCTGTGATTTCACAATCCAATCCCCTCACACAGTGATTGTGATGAGCTCTGTTGGTCTTGTGATCAATCGTAGGGGGGGTGAGTGAGTCCTCAAAAGACAGCCCAGAGGACCGCTTGGAAAACTCACTTAAGGTCTGAGGCAGAGATAGATATATTTACATACATAATTTGCCTATAGATTTGTTTACATTGCAATAGTCACGGCCACACCTCATAGCTTTAAACTGACTTTGATGGAGTGACTCAACAGAGCCAGGGGGGTTGGTGTAATTGCCTCAACCCCTCCCTTCCTGCCTCTTGAATGGACATGGGGGAGATACAGGGGGAGATACAGGGGGGAGACGTGTCTAAACCTCATAGGGGCGTGGCGGTGAGAGGAACAGTTCGTTCATCTTGTTTTTTGACTGTACGAAACGTTGAATGTTGCCAAAGCTGAACAATAAAAAAACAAGTGGTGTAACCTCACAGGAATGCATGCTCCAGTTATTTTTTCTCTCTACAGTTGGAGCAGCTTCAGGCAAACAAAGAGATCTTTGCTCAGGGCCAGGCCTGCCTGCGTGTCACACGTACAACAACTTAAAACATAAAAAAATAAAACTAAAAGGTTTATGAGTAAATACAATGTCATAAAACTATATATTTTTTATTGAACAGTACCTTGAACTGGATTTTACCACTACTTTTATAATTATCATTATTATATTGTCCCGTGCCAAGCAGCACAGTTTACCAGAAATACGCATATAAAGTGGAGATGTGTGTTTGTTTTCTGACACAGCCTCCAGCCCTGAAGACGATTCTCCCAGGACAACCAGAACACAGGGCCAGCAGGTCAACCTGCTGCAGCTCTACAACCATCCGCACTTACCCTCTGAACAGTCAGTCTGAACCCGGGAACACACCACCAAGCCTCGTCACTACAGAACCAGGAGTGATAAAGCTCAAATTGATGAGAAGTGGTGGACCAGTCTTATCAGAGTACAGACGTGGTTAGTCAGATGATCTCTTGTGGTGCAGTAGAGTGTTCATGTGTGTCTGAATACTTGATCTGATTCCTTCCCCAACAGCACCAGGGGCAGGCGAATGAATTCAGAGGTGGACTTTCCATTCTGCAAAGGGCCTCAGGGACCCTGAAACGATTCAAGTGGGTTAATGGCCCAAACAGAAACCTTCCTTAAGAGGGTTAGGACAATACATGTCATAACGATCATTCCTCTGCATTGAAATGCAGTGAGGAATGCGCTAACTCTTTAGCACTTAGAGCCTTGAGACATTGTCTGAAGACTCAGAGAGCCACAGCGACTCCAACCACACTCTACGCCTGCTGCTGGACCAGACCAGGACCATCTGAAGGGAACGTAGTGAGCACAGCAGACACCAGCTCCAGGGTCATTCTCCATTCCAAAGACACATTCCTGTCTCATCCCACACACATGGCTCGAGGCTCAGGGTCACACACATGTAGGGAGAGCAAGGGGCGAGTCGCACAAATAGAAACATACTGAATTATTCATTGTTCATTGTGGATCTCTGTCCGACCCTCTGCAGCCTGCACCCGGTTCTTTTCACCTTTTTACACTATGACAGCTGTCACCCACTCAAGGTTATGAGTGATTATGGTCTGCAGAGAGGCTCAATGTCATCACGACAGTCTACACCTGAGACCACTGGAATATATCTATCAGCAAGCAGTTTGGTTATGGGGATGCCGTGAAACCCCAAAGATGAATAGATGCATTTCTGTGAGACTAATAACTTTATTACAGCGTTCTCAATATAGTATCCTCTGTCCAGAAGATTAAAAAAAAAAAAAGATAAAAATAAGAAAGAATGTATGTGTGTAGTCAGCGTATTCAGATAAGTGAGATTGCATCCCAAATATTGGATCAGAAGTATTGTAGAATGGCTAATCTATTATATATTAAGATAAGCAGGATGCAACAGGATGGATGGGGTCCAGATGCTGACATCAGAGAGAACCTAACATGTGATGGGTGTATGGATGGGACTGCAGCCTGTCTGTGTAGGGAGGGGGATAAGGGAGTAGGGGACTTCCATGTCACTACAACAAACACATCTTTATTGCCATGCTGCTGTTACTGCATTCCTCTGATACACAGAAGAGCAATGCATCACACGTTTCTCTCTTTCTACATTCATGTTGCAGCATGGAAAGTGCAGAGAAATGAGACCTGCTCTGTGCTTCTGCAGCTGTTTTGCAATGCATGTTGGGCATTGCATGACACATTAAACTAGAAGAACCATAGAATTTCAATGTCCAAAATAATTCACTCACAGGAGGTGTGTGTATAGTATCATACACACACAGAAATACCTCCCTTCATGGAGAGCGCAGGAGTCTGACCCAATGTAAGCCATGGTGACCTACTTTCCACTACCAATGTCTCTCCTTCTCTCTCCCCTTGTGATCTCCCTCTAGCCAGCTTTCCCACTCCCTGGCCTTCACAGTGAGTGGAGCGTCTATTCTAGTCTGCTACAGCAGAGTGCAGCAAGGCCCTGCAGGCGTTCAACCCGCACCCTTTGCTTGCATTCATCCCCCGGAGCATGAGGCCAGTCCGTATACAGGCTGCTGTGTGTGTCCTCTCTCCCTCTCCCTCCACCATGACAGCTGAGAACGCTGTACTGTAAACTCATCATCATGGTTGGGACCCGCCGTCAGCCGTTCCCGCCTGAATGCTTTACTGTCAAACCCTCAGTACTGCCTGGTCCTCCTCCTTCCTCAGTCCAAAACTATGGGATGCATTTCTGCCACGCATCCTCTCTCCACGCACCAGGAGAGCCTTGGAGAGCGGGCAGCCTACACCAGTGTGTGCCAATGCATCTAAACTACAGGTGTATAGAGGCCTACACATCTAAACTACAGGTGTATTGATACACATCTAAACTACAGGCGTAGAGGCCTACACATCTAAACTACAGGTGTATAGAGGCCTACACATCTAGACTACAGGTGTATTGATACACATTTTAAACTACAGGTGTATGGATGCCTACACATCTAAACTACATACTACGTGTATGGTGCCTTTGCATGTGGCAGGTATCATCCATTTTGGTTTGTGTTCTAGTGGGTTTCTAGTTTTTAAAGGGCAACCGGCCCTAAGGTCTATTCTGAGTCGATAAGGAAAGAACATCAAAGCGACCAATGAGAAGAAGACATGTTACATTATGTTCCATTGGCTGCAGAGAATACACACAAATATACAGGATCAACGCCATAATCTGAAGGTCGTGGAAAAACATGGCATGCTTGATGAAATGCACTCTTCAAAGGATCAACACAGGGGAGGCCGTATGGATATTGACCAGCTGCTATGGAATGCCTATAAAAAGCATCAGTATATGGAATTAACACCGGGGTTAATGGGGGACTATATGTCTGTGTCTCCAGTCCTGAGCAGACATCAGAACTGTAACAATACCTCACCAGACAATCCCCACTGACCGGGTGTAGACACTACCGGTCTGCCCTCCATTAGGGCTTACTTCAGGACAGTGGGAGGGGGTTGCTAATAGATGAATACATTAATATCTAAATGTATTGTCATTACGAATCATACTAACAATATACTATTACGATATAGTGATGGCCAATGACTGCTGCTTTCTATTAGTGATCACTATAGCTGATCACCTGCAGCTGATCAGCAATTAGGACCAACATGCTATAAGTGTGCCAGCACCAGTCTGGCTCTCTCTTGCTCGCAGAAGCTTTATTGTCAGTCTGTTTGGTGAGAGTTCAGTTATTACGGGTCTAGATATTACGGGTAAGCTGCCATTTTGTCTTTACTCTTTTCTTTTCTCCTGTGTTTGCTTAGAGGGGTAGTTTCCAAGTGTGTTTGGGTTGATCCTAGACTGGGTTTTGGTTGAGATAGGTCTTCAGGTTAATTGGCCGTGGCTAGCCTGACTCCCTTTTAGTTTGTTCCTGCACACTGAATGAATGAAAAAATAAATGCCCTAAGAATCCCTTTTGTGTTGCCTCTGCGTCTGATGCCCACTCAGGGTCCTAACATATAAATGTATAGCCATTTTTAATTTAAAAAAAATTGATGCCCCCCCCCCTTCAACACTTGGGCCCCATACCTGGTCCCCTCCTGTAGCCCTCAGGGCCCCATACCAGGTCCCCCCTGAACACTGGGGGCCTCATATCCGGTCCCCCCCCCCCCCATCACTGTGTGGACTCTACTTCATCCTTCAGTTTGCAGATGACGCCACCACCATCCACGCTGAGGCCGCCCAGACGGCTCATTGGCCTCAGGTCATGGAGCCCGGACAGCAGCCTCTCAATGGCAGCAAGGATGAGCGTCGACCTCAGGAAGTGGCCCACGCATGGATGGGGAGATGCTTCTGCTTACAGTTCCCGGTTTCATAAAAGATGACTTCACCCGTTCCAGGGAAGCACTGCCAAAAAGTGCCTCTACTTCCTGAGGACTCTGGTGGCTGCTGCTTCCCCAGGGCCATCAGAACTCTCAACCAGCCACATGGACCTTATTAATGTTGGTGTATTGATCCTATGAACTACCCACATACTGGGTCAACTGTATATCAGCCAAATGCAAGGAACCTCTTCACTGGCCCACCTCACTATATTATTTGTGTTATACATCATTGTGCCCATATTCTTTATTCTTTTCTTGTCTATAACAAAGGATACTTTATTTTTACATTCCCTGGAATGCACTGTATTTTTGGCTAGTCTTAATGTATTATTTTTATATCAGACGTTATGACATTGTTGCATGAATGATAGATAAGGTTGTTTTTGCTTCGATTATCTCACAACTATAAGGGGTTACTTGCTGTTTCTCAAGAGAGTAAGTCACTAGAAACAGGTGCACGATGCAGAAGACCATTACCCCATAATTGTAGGAACAAAGAAACACTTTAGTTTCCTATCAAAGGAGGTTGCAGACCCGGCTCAGTGTGACACTCGTTTGGTGGCAGTGAGACCTACTACTGCACAGAGCTCATTTAAATACCCACATATGGACAAATGTAAGGATTTTAGAATTAAAAGGAACTGTCCAATGGGCCAGTATACTCTCAGAATGTGGTTTGAATACGAAGACCAAACTAACTAAATGACTTGTGTACTGCAGGATAAAAGGGAACACAATGTAATCATATTTGCAAAACCAATCTCTGTTCGAACTATTGCAAAACATTCAACAGTTCTGCACAGGACATCACTATTGTGATGTCTTGAGTGACACTAGCAGGAATAAAGTCCTAAGTGACACATGCCATCAGCAAGCATTTTCTCTCAAAGTCCGGGGTCATCGCTGACCAGCGGGAATGTCCCTCAGCACGCCGACAGGTTTCTTTAGAGATGAGGCATGAGTCATCACCTGAACTAAGGGGCCAGGCTCACTAAGAAATCAAGGGGAATACCGTAGTACAAGGGTTACACTACAGCTGTTCGTTTAACGGACTGGATCACTAACATGGCATGATTTTCTTCTACTTCCCCATCCACTTGGATGGAATTACTTTCATAGATCAGTTTGTGACGCTTCTGGAAGCTTATTGGTTCTCTAATCACAGGTGGGCAGCCAACCCAGGAAGTAATGAGGGCTTTAACGGCCATAGACCTATTTTATGTTGGGTTCCTTTTTGGTAAGGACGCTTCTTTAAAGCCTGCACTGGGAGCTGTGGTTAAGATGAGCGTCGCTGACCGTTCTGGGTAAACCTGGCTCCACAAAATGCTCCAGGACGGCCTGGATGACGCAGTGATGATCCAACAGAACTGTATCACATCAGTGTTGCTGCCACAGCATGAGATTGACTGCTAACTGCACCCTCCCCTCGACACACACATCTTTTGCTGAAAGGGGGCTTTGTTCCTCCTCTCATCTGCAGCAGACGATGAACTCTCAGCTCACCAGAGAGGATGAACTCCTCTCTCATCAGAGCACGTGTGGCTGTGGGCTCCTCTCTTCAGTCTGCTATTTGTGTCCCTTCGGTCTCATTCTTCCTGGGGGCCTTGGGGGCCTTGGTGTCCCCCCCCTCTCGGTCCCGGGGTAACAGAACACCAGGTAGGGTTTGATGATGGTTCAGATTCCACCACAGGGGAGGCTGTGGAGTCGCTCGGTGGAAATTGATTTCCCCTCTGGTATGTGAGCGATGATGTGCTAGTGGGCAGAGTCCCAGTGGTGCACTGGTGTCATGACTGTATAGAGAATACTGGTCTGGTCGCTGCTGGTGGAGAATCAAACAATGTGGAAGAGACCGCTGTACTAGTGACATGTATGCGGTACAAGGTCAGTCTGACTGGAGCTCGTGTGTGATCCATCTCTCTCTCTCTCACACACTCACACACACACACACACACACACACACACACACACACACACACACACACACACACACACACACACACACACACACACACACACACACACACACACACACACACTAAAGGGGAGGTCGAGGAAGAGCTAGAGAAAGGTAGTAAACACATTTTCTAAGCACTGACATTATGTATGGAGCTGGAATATCATGCCGTGACGGCCAAAGTGACAACACTCTTAGTGACGATTACTCACCAGCTCGTCCAGGTTCCTCATGTCCAATAAAACTCTTTTCTGCTGCCACACAAATTGCGCCTCGTCAGTTTCATCCTCCAAACTCAAACTCTTAGGGACCTCCTTCCGGCTGTAGCGCCTTGCCGGGGGGCTCTGCTGCCCGGGGTCCCCGGCTTCCTCCCCGGGCTCATCCCCGGGCTCATCCCGGGGATGAGCCCGGGTCTCCTGGTCCCGGATCTCCTCCTCGATCTCCTCCTCGAGCTGGATCAGCATGGGGGCCAGCATGCCGAACTTGGCCCCCCGCCGCGCCACCTCCAGGAGGCAGAGCACGAAGTTCTTCTCGTTGCATCGCTCCACCAGGTCATTGGTCTCGAACATCAACACGTCCTTGATCCACAGCTCCTGTCGGCACCACGTGATGAAGTTGGACACATTGTCCCGCGCCACAAACGACCCGGAGACCACGTTGCGGGACTGAAACACGACGTCCTTGCTGGGCATCCTTAGGGGCCGCGCCGCCTCCGGCCGCTCCCGCTGGAAGTCCAGCGCGGCGCGGTTGACGTTGTTGGCGTGGCGGCAGAGCGCGCAGCCGCCGTCCAGCCCGTCCGCGAAGGTGTCCGCGCTGAGGTCCAGGTCGTACAGCGTGTTAAGCCACTCAGCCAGGTCCTCCTTCATGGCGTACAGGTACTCCTCGCTTGACTTGAAGGGCCTGATGCTCTTGGACGCGGCGGACTGGATGTTGCTCTGATCAGCCATGTTGCAGAGATAGCGGCCTCTCTATGAACTCTTAACGGATCATTCCCGCTCGGGTCTCTGCTCCCCGACGCCTCGTCCACACGGTAAGACAGAGAGCCGCGTCGACGCGCCCATGACCCGGGGCGAGGCGGTCTCTGAAGGCGCTCCGAGATGAAGAAGCTCCGAGTCCTCGCGGATCTCCACGCACTGCGGCCGCGGCGCGTGGCCGCTTTTCCTGGATGTCTCGACAAAAGCAGTTTCCTTCAGCGCGAGCATCGCCGGCCTGGAGCACGCGGACGAGGGGTCTGGCAGGTCGGGTCTGTGGCGGGTCTGGAGCGGTCCGTCGGGGATCCGCACCCATCAAGGCGCGTCGGCTTCTTTCCTCTGCGAGTCCTCAGGCGCGACCACGCGACGCGCGGTCCCGCCGTGTCGCTGTGAGCGCGCGGCTCCTTGATGCAGGATGACTTCAGTCTCGCTCAGCCCGTGTCGCTCCCGCCTCGCGCGCAGAATATGTTGACCTGCTCGAGCTCAGACGGAGACTCATCCCATTACCGGATCAGCACCCGCGGGAGGGGTGGGAAATTAACCCTATCTTCCCTATTGTACAGCGCGCGCCTCCTGACTGGAACATCAAGGTAAATCAGCGCGGGGATCAGGCTGTAACACACCACGGTCTGGATCAAACTCACGTACCGGGGGCATAAAGAAGGTATCTCAAGCAATGCGCCAAAAACCGACCCCCACCTGAGGTGGTCGGGACTCGGAGGTCTAGTCTAGACTGATACCGCCTGATAGATGATCACATCGTCTAATAGTCAAAGGCATCACTGGATCTGAAACCCGGTGGTCCAGAGTCCTTGTTTATCTTCAGATACCAACAAGGAGCACATGACCTTAGATCACCCTGGGGACGAGTAGACAGAGCAGCTGGTTCTACCAGTTGTGCACGTCAGCTGGCTGAGGTCCATTCCTTCACATCAGGGGGTCGCGTTATCCTCGGATGAGCGTAATGGGTTCAACTCCCCCGGGACCGCCGCCCATAGGAAGGAGTTTGGTTCTTTAAATCTCCCCTCTAACCCAACAGTAAAGGAGGGGGCCGTAGGGTTGACAGACCAATACCTCCGAAGACGTGACTTAAACGTTGGACTTTATTTTACAATATACGGTTAAAAGAATACCCAATACCAAACAGCATTCGGATACGCGGAGTCATTCTCTTCAAATACAGGCCATGGGCGTCTTGAAGCTGGTTAATCTGACGTTTTGCGCATTGGCACGTCGGTAGTGCAGCACTTACGATGGTGCGCGACTTCATTTTCCTACCAGATTAATCCAATACGATATAAACTGCGCACTTTGCCCATCGGAGCAGCTCAGTGAACAACCGGCTTTCACCTGCAAAAGAGATGAACCAGAGCCGGTGATCCCAGCACAATATCGCTAACAGATGCGAGCCGTGTACTTAAAGCATGTGAATTTTAGTTGTTGGGAACAACCTAGTTTTAAATTAAAATGCCAGTCAAGTCCTACACTTGTTACAAAATTGTGATTCAATCAGTACTTGGGACGTCAGGGCACGGTGGCCCCCACCGTGGCACACCCGGACGGCCCCTCCCGTGGCTTGAGCCCCTGCATGTCATTCCAACACATCAGAACCCAACGAGATGGTGTTAACAGCGCCCCCATGCGGCACCGTGGACAAGCAACAGTACATTTAACAGTTTTAGAATAGCATATATCAAAACCGCAAAAACGACATGAGCATTATTTAAATTTGTGAACTAACGGATAATTTCCAAGTGGTTTTTATTTAAAGGTTTTCAGTATAAAGCAAATATCATGCATTTAGTTACAAAGCTCAGAAATTGGCATTATAAATTTAGATGGCCACTAGCAAGTTCTGAAAAACAAATACAAGTTTACTGTGAAAACAGTAACAATTTATTTCCAAGTTGAGGTTATCACACAATTGCTAGTTGACTTGGGGAATGAGGGGTCAATTATGGTAACAATGGAGAAAAGGCATTTTACTATACATGTGAGAACTAAAATAAAAAAAAGCACTAAAAAACATGCAAAAAGACAATATGGAAGATAAACAATGGAAAATGATAACTAAAACACTCCAACTACACTAGAATAACGCGTTACACAGACTGCACCAAGGTATTCTACAGCAGTTATACAACCATTGATACATGGAATCATAAATTAAAATATTGGATTCCCACGTCGAACCGAAAGCAGCTGAGTGGCGTCTCAGTAGGGCCTGTCCCTGCGCTCCTGCCGATGGTCCCTGGAAGAAACCACGCCCACAGGTCACCATCACACTCCTGCAACTCTTAGTATATGTGGTAAATCATGCACATCATCTTGTGTTGGTATGAAGTACAACCTGCACTGAGACAGGGTACCATTACATTGGGCTAAGGGCCTCTGGTTTGCGCTCAACACGCAGTGTTACGCCTCCAGCTCCTCTTTACCTCATGTCCATCTTGCCGGGCGGGCCCATCCCTCGGCCGCCTCTGCCGCCCATGGGGGGTCCCCCCCTCGGGGCACCTCGGAAGCCGCCTCTGTCCATGCTTCCTCGTCCTCTGAAGCCCCCGCGGTCACCCACCCAGCCCCCCCTGAAGCCAGGACCGCCTGGCCCGCCTGGGCCCCCAGCACCGCCCGGCCCGCCGCGGTCCATCCCTCTCCCGCCTCGCATCCCCATCCCACCTCTGCCCCGGTCCCCGCCTGCAACACAAGATCCGTTCAGGGCGGAGCCAGAGACCATGAAATCACTCCGTATGATTTCAGTAGTGCCGTATACTGCAGTACACAGCTCAGCGGACAATCACAGCGAGTCATACCTGCAGGGGGGAAGGGAGGGCCGCCTCCCAGGCCTTCGGGCTTGGGAGCCTTGCATTGGTTGCACTCCATCCGCCAAGCGAAGTTCTGGTTACCACAGCCACTAAACATCAGAGCGGAACCGTCAGCATCAGCATAAGCATCAGGGAGACCACAATGCGCAGGTGAACACACTGAGGACGGTACATACGGGTTAGGGCACTCCCAGTCTCCGGCCCTCTGCTGCATGTTTCCTCCCGACGGGCCCCCGCGACCTCCCATACCACGGGGGGCTCCCCGGGGGCCGAAGCCTCCACGCTCTCCCCCACGCCCCATCATACCTGACACAAAGCACCAGTTAGACATCTGATCCATGACACCAAACAGTTTGTTTTCACAGTGACATCACTCCGTAAGCCTCCATCCCCTCCACTAGTTTACCTCCACGACCCATCATGCCATCCCTCATTGGCATGCCCCCTCTCATCCCACCTATCATGGGCTTACGGCGAGCCATGGAGACCTTCAGCCGGCGGCTCTGGAAGTCCTTGCCTATAACAGAAAACGCATTATTATTTTTATTTATATATATATATATATATATATATACATATACACACACTTAGAGATGAGCATAAGATGAGGACCATACCGTCAAAGTACTCCACCGCTGCCTTGGCGCAGAAGGGCTCCTCGTAGGACAAGGTAGCATCTCCCTTGGGTTTGCCGCTGTCCTTGTCAGTGTAAATGTTGATGGCTGGCTGTCCCAACCGACGGTTCATCTGCGGGGAAAATATCCTTGTGCATCAGAATTGCCCACGTTCCAAAGTAAGATGCCATTTTGTGTGCCAAATAATAGAAGTATAACCATATACACAATATCTAAAGCGGAATATACCTGTATAAACAAGTTTGGTATCATTCAACTACAAAATTAAGTAAGTCTTTTAAGGAATGTTACTTCAAAGTGCCCGACATAACTGGTCCAAGTCGGAAACCTACTAATGGAGGTTTAAAGAGCACTGATTGGTAGATAGTGAAAACCATTTATTTCCTCACCCTGATTGGTCCAGGGTGCTTGAAGAACTCTGCCATCTCCTCAATGGTGACGGTCTCCGTGAGTCCTGTGATGTAGATGGTGCTGTTCTCAGAGTCATCCTGCTCCTCAGGCCGACCTGCAGGGGAACCACTGTTACAGCCCAACTACAAACACCAGGGTTCGGCATGAGCTACCCTGGCAAAACTTATTAGAATAGGGCCTGGTTTAGACCTTCCCAATAGAGAAAAGTGTGAAAGTTTATGAAATACTTTGAGTCAAAGTTTAACTTTGTGTTCACCCGTTGCAAATAAAGACGTTACAGTCCTGATGCACGCACACAACTCACCCATTTCACGCTCTCCTTCGGTGGGTCCTGAGGTCAATCCGGTCAGGGAGAGAGCAGAGGTAAAGAGAGTCAGTGTGTGGCCCTTGGTACTGCAGGATCACTCCAGAGCATTGTAACGCAACTCCATAAAAACACCTTTGGCCATTTTGGAAAGATAAAATTAAAAATGGTACCTTATGGTAAACCACATTGCCTCTCAACCGCAATAATTATGGAAAAATACCAGACCCTTTTTGTAAATAGTCATGTGCAACTTGATATTGCTATAAAACCAAATGTTCTCAAATGAATGAAAAAGAATCCCAAGTAATTCACTCCTCAATAAACACAAGACAAAAAACGAACACTTGTTACCAGTGGAATTCTCTAATTACCATGTCAATTGAAATTGTGAAAACCATTGACACTCGAGAAATGTTTACCCCAAAGATAAAAAAGGCATCCAAAGGAACCCAACTATTATTTCATGATGTGTTGTCAAAAGAAAGTTAAATGTTTGAATACCACAGTATGAAAATACTCAAAGAGCAAGAGAATGCTTGCTCAATAAAAAATAAAAAAAGTACGGTTTGGAATGGACTAACCAGTGTAATACTCGTTAACTTACCACCAGGCTTACTGAAGCCACCTCTGTCTCCAGCGCCGCTATGAGGGGGATAAATGTAGATATGAAGGCGGTATCCCTTTTACAGCCACTTCAAAACCTTGATGCCAGTGGCGTCTCATAGGAAGTAATGATCACAGTTTTAACTATCCCGACTCTCCAAAATGTTATATCATTAACACACAACGCTTTTTATGGGGAGAATGTTGACAATGTCCAAACTTGCTTCCATCTCGCTAAACTATAACAGTTTCTCTGTGGGTACATCAAGTTCAAAGAATGCTTAACAAAGTTTCATTATGAAAAGGGCAAATAAAAAATATATATATATGAACATCAGAAACAAATATTTCAGATGCATTGAATCCAGATATTAAAACCACTGACTGGAAAGCCTGTAGTAACCAATATATTAATTTATGTAAAAGAAAAACTCAATGCATCAGAAATTTCACAGTGTTGTCATCACAATACTCAGTGGAAAAAATATTTAGCATTTTACAGGTTTGGTTGTTTCACAAGTGTTCAATTTATTGGCCCGCTTTGCTCCGACAAAAAGAAAAATAAAAAAACATCTTCCTCAGTGGCTGGAATAAAGGCTGATTTAGCTCCCCATCTGCTGCTTAAGCTGCCGAGAAACCTTTTTACAGTAAAGATGCTTTTAAATGGCTCTCACCGTTACCTGTACGGTATAAACGTAACAAAGCATGTTAAAAATAGTGCTCAAATGAATGATCAAACATTGTATTCCAAACCACAGAAAACATCTTGGCATTGTAATGTGTGACGCCCCCCTCCCTCATGTTTAAATAGTCCAAATATCCCAAATCCAATGTCATATGTCAATACATTTTGCATAATTCATGAAGTCAGTTGAATAAACTGGCATCAGATGTAATGATGGTGTTTAAATGGAATAATGTTGTATGTGCATGTCGGACTGTCCACCACAAACTGTAGAGAATAGCAATGGTTATACACCATTGGAAACCATAAAATCCCAAACCATATTAAAGGACACTTAATATATCCGTTAAGAGGGGACCGCACGTAATAGAGCTAATAGACCACACAAGTTTGCATTTTCTTCTATAAACAAAATACTGAAAACCTGAAGGGAAGCAGTTTGCTGAAAACCATGAGACCATGTTAAGATTTGAAATTCTCTCAAAAAGGTTTTGCATTAGTGTTGCAAATAAGAAGGTTAACTTCCCTCAGAAATATGACCCATGTCATCTTTCGATCCTCCAGATTAGTGGAACCAAATCATAAACCTTAATGTTGAGCATGTTTCACCAATAACATCAACATTACTAATTTTAGGTCAGATCCCTGGACTTCTTTGGTATACCGTCAACAAAAGTACTATTGTGAAACTTTAGATACATTTCTCATGTACCTCAGCTTAACATTTTTCTTAATAGTTAATGAACATTTTTTTTGCTTATATAGCTCTGAAAACCTTTTGTTAGCCCTAGTAAAATCAGGTCGGCCGTTTGTAGAAAACCTTTTTCAAAAGCCTGGGTAGTGAAGGAGTAACCCCAATAAACCAGTAGAAAGTGTTACATGCAACCCGATATTCACCAGCTGACTACAGGTAACCAATACGCTAAGATGTCTGAAGTACCACGTGAGTGAAAGGATGCACTAGGTTTTTATGAAGTTGGCCACCTATTGCATGTATACATATATTTTATTCATACAAGTCAAGGCCGGGGGGGGGGGGGGGACCTTACTCCCTAAACACCGTCACTGGATTGTTTAAAGCAGAGAGATTTGTGTTCTGAAATGTTACCCTGGATGCTCCACTCTAGCCAACTGCACATTTTAAATTATTATTCGGTACGTTTGTGTTATGGAGTGTGACATGAAATTACCGTTGAAGGCCCAACTTGTGTTTGCATGGGTCTTTTGTAGAATTTACGTTACCCCAATGCATTTCTGATGACAAACTCTTCATCTTTCCCACGTGTTGAATGCACAATGTGATGCACAAATTGTGTATGTCAAAGTTATTAACCAAACTTCTTACCATTGCCATTTTAGATGCAGGGCTGAGAAACTGGTTGCAATAGTCAATTTTTCAAAATTTTTTGTCAATTTGGTCTCGAATTAGAGCATTTCCTCAAACCCAATCCAACCCACATGGCGTCAGTTGAGAGGACGGCCTCAGCCCTGCTCTAGTGACCTCAGCCCTGCAGGAGAGGCCAGAGGGGGAGGAGCAGGACCTACCTCATGCCACGCCCAGGGCCTCCACGCCCCCGATGCATCATGCCACCGCGATCAAAGCCCTCCCGGCCCGGGCCCCGGCTCTCTCCGGCCCCTGGGTACCGGGTCGACTCCATGCTGGAGTAGCCGGTGCTGCCCCCCTGGCCATTCTGCCGGTAACTACCTGCAGAGGCGGGAAAACAGGGTTAAATCACCGGCTGAACAATCAGAAAAAACCACCACTCACCACGTACACTTATTTCAGCACAGCCAGTCTATATGTGAATGAGGTAATTGGTGGCCTTTTCATCTGAAGAACATTAACAAACATGCACTTCAAGTGAACAAGAATCACTGCCCCAAAGCTTTCCACTTAATGGAGACCTTTTGAATGGATCAGAATCAATTAATGCAAAACTGTATGTACCATGTTTACCATGAGGTGGAAATCAAGTTCTCACTAGTTTATCCCTTCAAATGAATAGCATGCCATCATTCTGACCCAGGCTCTACATGCATAATCAGTATGACTTACTGTACTGACTAGACTGGCTGTAACTGGGTGGTCCGCCCTGCTGGCTGTACTGGCTGGGAGGAGGCTGGGTGTAGGAACCAGAGGCCTGTGGAGGGTACGTTGACGGAGGGGCCTGCTGCTGCTGGGGCTGCTGCTGGTAGCTGCTCTGCTGCTGGCCGTAAGCTCCCTGCTGTGCCGAGTAGCCTGTGGGCTGCTGCTGCTGCTGGCCGTACGCTGCTGGCTGAGAGTAGCCACTCTGGTTGTAGCTGGAAGGCTGGCTGCTGGCGTTGTAACTATGGGAGCAAAATAAAGGGGGAAGAAAAACTTGCATTACGAAGAAGACACCATAATCCATTTCCTTTTTCAACATTTTTCCTGCATTTTAAACTTTCACAGTACAGTGGTAGTCAGTGTTTCCTACCTCTGCGGGGCAGTGGGAGCAGCTTGCTGGCCGTATCCAGGGTAGGTGGACTGAGCAGTGTAGCCCGGCTGAGAGCCGTAGGACTGGGCCGCAGCCGGAGCCGCAGCGGCGGGAGTGCTCTCATAACTGCTGGTCCCATAGCTCTGAGCAGACTGGGAGTACCCATGAGTGCTTGACTGGGCAGCCGGATATCCAGCTGCTCAAAATAAAATAAATAAATCCCAGTGCGTTAATCACATACCGTTAGTTCGTATAGCATCTATTTCCGTTGCCTGGTATTTAGGGAGATTGAGACAAAAAGTGCCCATGTCCTGACTTCAACGTAGACACTGAACACTTACTGCTGGCCATGGCCCCTAGCATAACACTTATAAAGTGAAACATCAACTTAACCCACTCACCTGATGCTGGCTGGCCATAAGAGGAGCCATACTGCTGCTGTTGCTGGGCATAGCCCCCCGCTGCTGGTGTGGTCTGGGAGTAGCCCGTGTCTGCTGCGGCAGGCTGGGCATACGAGCTGTAGCTCTGCTGACCATAACCCTGCTGAAAATCAAACACATAAATATACACAACAACGTCTTATGCATACTACACTTATGGCCCATTCGAGCAAAAATGTTTGACAACGTTTTATGTCAAGCGATAGACACAAATAAAGACATACCTGTGCCGACTGTCCGTATCCCTGAGAAGGCTGGGCTGCATAGGAGCCGTACCTGAGGAGAACGTAGATTCAGACCACGTTAACTACTGTTGTTATTACGACTTTCAGTTCCATGGTGCCTGGTTCATGAATACTCACCCCTGCTGGGCAGTGGTCTGATTGTAGGAACTGTAATCTGCCGAAAAACAAAAACATTTCTTACGTGAACCGATGATCCACAACCTTGGCGCGTTTTGGCCGCTGCTGCAGCACTAGCTAGTCAGCTAGCACGCTAGGTAGCTAGCACGCTAGTCAGCTAGCCACATACTAGGGACAAAGACGGCAGAAATCCCGACTGCGGTTGATTTAAATGTGTCGTGATTGAACATGTTCGCTCATATACAACGCGCATAATTTAGTCGAATAACAAAACGTCAAATGATGAAATATCATTTATTTAATAATCACAGACCCAGTCTGGACCGTTGGGCGACGGGAGGATTGTTAGCTAACGAAGGCCTTAAAGTTAGGATCCATTATATGGACTATTTGGAATTTACGTACAACACAATTAATAAATAACATTTAAGTAAAACAAGTCCATAACACAGTCTCTTCTTAGCTAACCGAACTGCTGAGATACTTAGACTATTTCTTATTCTTATTATTATTATTATGATGATGATTCCTGTACCCACCTGGAGCAGTCGCCATCTTAGAGCAGAGGGATGTGAGGGTAAGCGCGCGGAGCTCCGGATTTATTGGCTTGAAGCTGGCCTCGCGCGATCAACAGTCTCGCGAGGAGTGCAGAATCATTAGGCCCAGACGATTTAGTATTATAGAAAAATATTATATAGGCTACAATGTCAGACACGCAGCAAATAATTTGGAATGCAAGAAATTCACAAATTATTCAACAAAATAATAGTAACATTTCAAAGTAGCATTGGAGCCATTTGGGGGCGGGACTATGGGGTCAGTTCAGTCAGAGACACTATAGAAGGACTTTGGTTCAGTCTCATTAATAATGAATGCACAGGGAAGGATTCACAAATGTATTTTGTGATTTATATATAAATTACTCTCTTCTTACAAATACATTTCAATGCACACACAAATGGATATTGGTATGTATAAATGTAAAATAAATCCATAAACAAAAATAAGTTTCACAAACACATTTCTGATCCACACACAAATGTGTCTTGTTTTAAATAAATGTAATATAAATCCATAAATATATTAATTAAAAATATATTTGCATTTGGATGTTGTTACATTTATATACAAACTGTTAAACTTGAATTTACAAGACGCTTTTCATTTGTGAACTTGTTTGCATTTGTGTGTCAACTGGTCTGTATTTATATGTGGATTTTTGAGACTCTCCTGACGTGGCTGGATTCACAAATGCATTTTTGTTGTCAAAACAACGTTGAACACCAAATAGTTGAAATGGTGTTGTTAATTCACTATGAATTCAACATTTAAATATCAAAAAATATATATATTTTTGAGTTGTATGTCAAATCAACATTATTTTTACAACCATGACTATTAAACATTTTGTTGAAATATATCAGTAGAAAAATGACGTTGTTCCAACATCCAAACAATGCTGACCAATTAACTGTTGAAAAAGTGTTGATACATGAATAATGATACAACGTTGAAAGATCAACTCTGAATTAAACGTTTGTTGAATCGTGATAAAAGCACGATAAGAGCAACTCCAGTCTGATAGATCATTTTGGAACATCGTTCAATACAAGGGCTTGATTGGAGGACGGCGGTTGTCCATCACACAAAGGCGGTGACTAGGATTCCATTGGCTCTCAACGTTTCCAGACAACACCTGCTTGCGCATGCACGAAGTGGGTCTGAGTCGTCATCGTCAGGCTACGCAGATTCTGACCTGGACCGGTTCGAAGTTAACTGAATTTGGCGGTAACGGCTAAAACGATAAGCAAAATTCCTAAAGAAATTTTGATTGTGCCTGACTCTGGCCCATATATTAATACGTGTGTTAATTGCTATTGTGTGTACAGGCAGACTAGTTTAACCGCGAAACGCAGTTGTGTGCTAGCTTAACCACCAACCACGTGTGTGTGTGTGTGTGTGTGTGTGTGTGTGTGTGTGTGTGTGTACGGGCAGACTAGTTTAACTGCGAAACACCGTTGTGTACTGGGGTCAAGTTTCCATTGTCCGGTAATTACTTTATTTTATTTAGAATAAAATTCTAAATGTCTCCGGTCAGAATGACCAATGGAAATAATTCTCTACACAATTTGAATTGTGTTTAAATATGCTACAGTGTTCATTTGTTTAGCCAATTCATGTAAAACAATGAGGGTTTTGATAAACCCAACCCGGCCCGCGGGGGTCGGGCCGATATTTCCCACCATTATCCTCGAGCCGGGTCGGGCCACGCCTTTGATCGAGCGTTTGTGTTTTTTTTTAATCATTGCTTTATTGGCCTTATCTGTAAAGGCAAGCTCACACCGGACCGAAAATCGGCGTCGGTGACATGAGTCTATTTGGTGTGGTCACTGAAATCGGCCACGTCGGCGTTCATTTCAGCCAATTCAACACGTGTAATCGGCCATTAGAGTCGGTCAGTCTTTGACCATTCTGATTGGTTCATTACTTCACTAAACTGACACACGCTACCGCTCGCTCGTCTACTCACACACACACACTGCCATTCTCACGCACACACATGCTACTCTCGTAACACTTATTGACCTAACAGTTAGCTGAACATTATAGGGTCCCGTCCTTCCACTCCCTGTTTTCTCAGTTAAAAACAGAAATCAACTACATTTGTCCCAGTGTTTTGATGTGAAATGAAGCCAAAAAAAAGGCGCTCTCTTCCTCCGGTAACGCAGTTGTTCGCGATGCCTTTCTTGTTCCTCGTTTCTTCCATTTGTCTGTAACGCATGCTCTAATCTTTCATCGATCGAGTGTTTTTTGGCCCACAATAGCCTGTTTTGGAGACATTACATCTCGCGCGGAATGTATGGCGTCGGCTGTAATCCCCTTGGTGTGTACTTCCCACGTCGTTTGCTCGAGTCGGCCAGATTAAATAGCCCGACTTCCCGACTGAGCTTGCCTTAATAGCTGCCTAACCAGTATTTTACCCCTTCAGAAGCATTTATATCAAAATTAGAATATAAAATTAACATACCTCAAATCATACCGTGATATAAATTAGTCCATACCGTACAGCCCTACACTGAAGATATGTATACATGGTTCATATATGGGATTTGTTAACCTATTCAAGGTTGTTCTCTCTCTATCCCAGGGTGCTGCTCAGATCTGTTCAGATTTTGTCATGTCCTTTCACTACATTCCCTTACTTGACTTCCGTACAGATACAAATAAGATATAATGTAAGCCTGACAGGCTGTTGGTCATGTTTAAGAAAAAGTACATTAATGTTACTGCTTTGGGGTCAATTCAAGGTTAGAGGGTTCCTTGTACAATTTACAGCATTAGTTATATGAGAATCTATTTAATTTCCAAGCAAAATTGGTATTGTAACAGAAATATCCCAAACCGAATCGATATTGAATCGAATCAAATCGAATTGGAGATTAAATCGAATCTGGACCTTGTGAATCGGAATCGATTCCCATCAACAACTCCGCCAGCCCGGGGCACCACACATTGCTACCTGGTCTGTGGGAAACACTGAATGTATAGAACGTCGCCGGTCATTATTGAAAATAAGCCCCTTCAGGGCGAAGCAAGACACCTCCGCTGCTCGTTGGTAGGCCTAAGTAACAAATGTGTACAAAGTTACACATGTATTAAAAAAAATGTCGGGTTGAAATCGGGCTCTGGCTCATAATTACAGTTAATGTGTTGGGCCGGGCCGGCCTCGGACAGAACGTGCACAGGCTCGGGTCGGGGCGGGCTTGATTTTCTGGGCCCGATCTAAAAACGTTAAAATGAAACCTTCCAGGTCACATGACCGGCACCAATCTAGCGCTGTCCCAGCAACACCAAACATTAGAGGCATTCGAGAAAGATGTTTTCAGCTGACAGCTGTCAGTTCACTTCGGGTCCATGTAATTTTTCTGACGCTACATTTTTCCTACCTCTCGGTCGTTTCCGGAGTCCTCCAGCGACAGAGCAGCGGGAGGAGTCCAGCCGGAGGAGTCCGCATACGACCGACAGGTCCGGCGACGTTCTATACATTATCCCGCTTATTATACAGCTACTTGCCAAAACGAAAAAATAACTTCACATGGTGTGTCTTTTTACGCGCCCCCCCCCCCCCCCATATGAAGAAATAATTAAATATTTATATTTATAAAGAAATAAGAATTGTTTATATGTCTATGGCGACAACAACACGACTACCGTCTCCTTCTACTTCTGGCTCACGTCCCCTGGCCGCAAGATTTCGAGCATGCGCAGAACGCAAAATCCGACGCGGGTTTACATGCACATAGAGATCGGACTATGATCGAGTTATCTAGGTGTTCTTATCCGATCTCGCTTGTCCGTTCGTGTACCGATTTAGGTCCGGGTAAAGGTGTTTACATGCATTTTAAAAGTCTGGTTGAGGTCTTATTCGATTCTTTATCCGATAATGATTCTGCATGTAAACGCACTGAGTGACACACTTTCCATCCACAAACTTTAAAAAATAAGGTTGAGATTTCACATTATTCTTCATTCTCCTTTCCAGAGATTTGGAAGAAAAGGACTTGAAAGTCTGGTTGATGTGGAAGATATTATAAAAAAAGATGATAAGCACAGCCTACCTCATTTGTTTGAATGTTTTTATGACTTATTTTAAAATTTAATGATTTTCTTTATAAAACATTTAGGCATACAAATATTTAGTTTTTCTTTTCACTCCCAGATGTATCACAAAAAATGGAGGTGACAAAATGCACAATTACGTGCATTGGTGGAGTCTAGTGACTCAGATGAGAATCCAGGTCCCTCAAATGAGAATCCAGGTTCTTCAAATGAGAATCCAGGTCCCTCAAATGAGAATCCAGGTTCTTCAAATGAGAATCCAGGTCCCTCAAATGAGAATCCAGGCCCCTCTTTTGCTGATAGCCCAACAGACATACAGACACAGGAGCAGTCTGATACAGGAGAAGACGAGTATCGAGATGATCACCACCCGCCAGACAGTGATAGTGAAAGTGATTCCGAAATTGGAACTTTGTCCGAGGAGGAATCAAGTGATCTAAGAAGTGATTTGGCAAAATGGGCTGTAAAAAATAAGGCAACGCGCACATCGGTTGATGAGCTGCTCTTGGTGTTACGTAAACATGGCCACCGGCTGCCAAAAGATGCCAGAACCCTGTTAGGAACTCCACCTCAAATAGAAGTCAGGGATCTATTTGGTGGCCAGTTCCTCTACTTCGGTGTGGAGACGGGACTTTTGAAAATGTGCTCACAGTATCCCGATTTATTTTCAACAGAAAATGAGATACTGCTAAATTTCAGTGTAGATGGTCTGCCATTGTTTAAATCATCCAATGTACAAATTTGGCCCATTCTTTGTAGTGTGAAAAAGTTTGAGCTGTTTATCGTTGCACTATTTTGTGGAACTGCAAAGCCAAACAGCGTTACTGATTACATGTCTAGTTTTTTAACAGAACTGAAGGCACTCCAACAACATGGGGTTGAGTTTGAAAATGGAACATTAAATGTAAAAGGGAATGCTTTCATTTGTGATGCCCCAGCGAGAGCATTCCTAAAATGCCTACAGCAATGCCTACAGCAGCTGTGAGCGGTGCACCATTGAAGGACATTATGTAAGTCACAGGGTTGTATTCAACTACCAGTCGCAGGCTAAGATTGATGCAAGAACAGAAGATGACTTTAGCAAACAGGCATATCCCATCCACCAAACTGGTTGTTCACCCCTGATCACTGTAGGCTTGCAGTGCATAAAACCGTTTGTGCTGGACTATATGCATGTTGTCTGCCTAGGGGTTGTCAGACGATTGCTGAACTTTCTAAAACAGGGACCTAGAGAGTGTAGGCTGTCCCCAAGGCAAATTGGAGAAATTTCTGCAAAATTCCACTGTCCTTCAGTGAAAAGCTGCCAAGAGAATTTGCCCGACAGCCACAAAGTCTAACTGATCTGGACAGATGGAAAGCGACGGAATTCAGGCAGTTTTTACTCTATACTGGACCTGTTGTTCTCCGAGGCATTCTGCAAGACAGTTTTTACCATCACTTTTTGACACTGTCAGTTGCCATGTCTGTACTGTTGGACTCCAATGGCAATACACAGATGTCATCCATTGGCTACGCTGAAGAGCTTCTAGTATATTTTTATAGAACATCTACCAAGCTCTACAGCCCAATCTTTCCATCCTATAATGTCCATGCCCTGATCCACTTGGCTGAAGATGCAATGCACTTTGAAACATCTTTGAATGACATCTCTGCCTTTCAGTTTGAAAACCACTTGCAAAAACAAAAAAAAAAGTGTCAGAAATGCAAAAAACCCGATTGCACAACTAGCGAAGAGGATAGCAGAAATGGACAATGCAAAAATGCATGTCTCACCAGCAGCACTTAGGACATTTGTGTCAACTAAGAAGAAGGACTCCTGTTTTTTTTTGGGACATGCCTTTGCCTTGGTAAAGGAAAGAAGGCCAGAAAAGACATGTGTGTGATGTGTACAGTCTCGACGCTTTGGACAGTTTCTTCACCAGTCCATGCGACTCAAAACTAATTACCATTGCTGTACTGCGGGATGAAAGAGGGAACCGAAAACGAGAGCTGATTGAGGAGAAAAAACTGAAGCACAAGGCAGTTTGTCTACCATACAAAAGTGGCTATGTATTTATGCCATTGCTTCATGGCAGTGAAAGGAACTAACCAATCTAGGACAAGTGAGAGAAGATGAGAGTAAGGCCACTAATAGCTGTTAATCTTTTAATGTTAGAAGTTTTTAGTTATAATGTAATGATGGTTATTCACTTTAACTGTTGGATAGCATTGTTCTGAGTTTTCTCTTTTGTTTTTCCTGTAGACCAGAACAATGTGGACCAGAGCAGTGTGGAGAGAGGAGACCATGGAGATGGAGGAAGTGATACCATCATGTTGGGTTAAGAATGGTGGTGTATTGTGGCCTACACAAGGAGCTGCGGGAGCGTTGAAGGACTCCAAAGAACCAGAAGAGTCATGGACGAAATTCCCATTAATAAAAATTAAAGCCGTTTCTCAATACCAAGTACGCGGACTACGTTCTCGCGGACTTGGAAGTACGTACTTGGCAAGTCCGGACTTTCAAGTACGGACTTCCGAGAACGCGAGTACGCACCTGCAATTGGAACAGCAGCGGACTCGATGATGCATTCTGGGATATTTAACGGTCCCAAGTCCACACGAGTCACCTCCGATGCATCCTAGGTAGAACGGCCTCATCGAGAACGCATCGAGAACACTTCCGGGTTTTACGACAGTACTCGCGTACTCGCGTACTTGGAATTGGAACAGTGCTTGGGCTACCACTGATGACGTTTATCGAAAACGCAAGTACACGAGTACACACGAGAACGCGAATTGAGAAACGGCTTAAGATTCAGTCAGGTATGTGTTTTGTAAGGCAAAGACTTATGTCATATCAACGCAAGGCAAATTTCAAAACGTCAACACATGCATATGGAGATTTCTTAATTTTTCTCTTTTACATTAACTTTTAAGTATCTCTATCTGTCTCTTATGTATGTTTGGTCATTTCTAGCCTGCTATAATGTCAGTTTTGCGTGTGTGTGTATTTTGGGGAGACTGTTTTATTGTTTTTTATCTTGAACAACAACAACAAATAACCATAAAATTTAAAATAACTAAATGTCAGAAGCACAACACAAATAAACAGTCTCATCCAGAAAAAACAACAACAAAATATATTCGAGAGGGAACAGGAGGAAGCAAAAAGCTTATTTAGTCCTGCCCCTTCCTCACAAAATAATATCATATGCAATAAAAAATAACAATATTGTCATTCAATAGCCTCAGTTTATTGTTGACTGTTGGCATGCAAGATGATATCCGCTTATATAAAAAATGAAACAAGTATTTATTGACCTTTCCTTTTTTTAGATGAACCATCTGTCAATGAAGACAGCCAAAAATAATCTTCTCCAGGTCTTATGATGAAGAGTACAGGTATGTAATAAATTAAGTTTTTTGGTTTTCACATTTATTTTCATACCTACTGTCTTACAGAATGCTTATTACAAATTTTAGGTAAAAAGGCTACCAAGAAGATTCGAAAATGTATTCCTTGTGAAGGTATGTGTTAATTTACAGGAACCAATGCACTGAAGGCAATGTCTACATGGCCCGAAGGCCTACATCATTGTTAAATTGTATTTTTAGAGTAAACCAACAAAAGGGTCTCCTTGTACACAGCCAGTGTGATCGTCAGGTACGGGTTGGTAGCAGGAACATTTGAAGTAAAACAGTGAAATGGACCACTGCATGCTGAAAAACTTTTGAGAATCTTTGTGAGCATTGCGAGCAACACGTTTCGCCTGTAGCTCCCTCTGATTGTTGCTCACTCAGAACAAAGATTCAGTAAGAATCGAGCCAAGAGAAGAATAACAAAAGTTATGCGTGTTAAGAACACATCATTGTAGCATTTAATTCACCATCGTGGCTATGTCAGTATCGGGCCAATTAGTCTCTACAGTTGAAAGTACTTTTTTATGACTGTTGACTATTTATTACAGATGACTTTGTTCTTCCAACTCCTCCCAAAATGACAGATGCACAGTTTGGTAGGTGGTTGTGTGAAACCAGTTTTGTCTTTGATTGGGTATCACATATTTTGAAGTTTAGTATGCCATACCAGAACTGAAAGGTTACAACTTAAATTGAATGCCACAAAATATACATTTCAATTGTATTTTATGTTAATGTGAACTGTTAATGTTTCTTATGTTGACTAACCAAATACGTGTAAAAAAAAATAAAAAAAATTATTGACATATTAACTCTTCCCAGTGTCTAAACCCTCTAAAACCGCTGAAAGAACCCAAATGGACATCCCCTCAAGCCGTCAATCTCCATCCTTGGCACACAGTGGTAGCAGTAGTCCCTCTGAGTCTCTTTCTAATGGTCAAAGGTATTTAATTCAAATATGAACAAAAGTACAATATTGTCAGTATAACTGAAGCACTGTAAAGCTGCATAGTCTGAACTACAAGTCTTCCAGACGTAAGAAAATGTCACATGTTCATAATCATACTTTTTTTCTAGTAAAAATAGAAATTGCGACAAAATGATCATTCCCACTACTTAGAATTATACTTCATTTGCAATACCTGTTGTAGCAATTTCCGTTCTTTATTTTATTGGACAAGAGAGTCTGTCCAGATCCCTTTCTCAGAGACAGCGTGGGGGTTCCTCACAGTCTTCCACTCATGGACGGAGGTATTTGATCATTCCCACTAATTTCAGAATTAGACTTAATTTGCAATAACGGTCATAGCAGTTTCCTTTTTAATTTATGTATTTTTTTTCCCATATAATTTGGCTCTAGCCGAAGGAGTCTGTTCAGGTCACTTTCACAGAATTCCTCCTCATGAGTCCTTCTCATGGCGTCAGAATGCTTCTGAACCCACAAGGAGCAGTAAGAGGTGAGGGTGTTGTTAGGAACATATTCTGGCATATGGGATATACTGGAGCTTTTTAATCTCTTGTATCTGTCTTGGGTGTATGCTTAACATGACCGTTATGGGTTGCATAGTATGCAACCCATTTTCTCCATCAGTGACACCCCAAGAACGACTATCGACCGAAGCCTCAGGCAGCCTCCTGAGAAGTCTATGAGAGCTGAAAGGGATCCCCCAAATGCAGCCAAGGTGATGTCGATACATGCACACTCAAACAAATTGAGGAAGGAAGACTTCCCGATGTCTGAAAAAAGTAATGTTATTGTCTTATTTTTGCTGACAAATAATTCATTTCAGTTGAATCAGACTCAGCAGTTCAATATGACACTTTGCCGATTCTTCAAACTAACCTGATTTTTCACATGAGGGCAAATGAAAAAAATTGATTTTGTGGTGTAGAGCGTACTCACTACATTATAATAATCGGTTGCTTCTTTTTTGGCTAGAATTCCAGAAGAGAGTTCTTCAGCTCCTTGTCGAAATCAGGGAAACAATTCACGTTGCCACCTCATCTGCTGGAACAAGTTATGAAGTGAAGCCGGCAGACACTGAAGAAGAGCTCGAAGCTTTAGAGAACCGCTTGGAGGATGAGAATGAGGGAGCAGAACTGGTACGTTTTATTGGGGTCTGAGTATCAGGCTAGTGAAACATGGTTTCACAACTCTTATTTACATGGGGCTAATGGGGCTTAAAGTTCTAGGGCACCATTCCTGATTTCAGGCAAAGAGCCCTTTTGGATTTTCTCTTTATTTTGAACCTGCGTTTTGCTTTTGCTGTGAGTATGTGCGAACACAAGTGACTGGTTGGTGTTGATGGATTCTCCCCTCCGTGTTCCTGGTATCTTGTCACCCCTGCTGGTAAGCCTCAGCCCTGATCGTTCTGTCTTTCCCCTACATACAGTGTCATTGTAATTGTAATGTTTATGTGTGGAACGTACATGTTTTAGTCAATAAAGACAACCTATTTCGTAACCTCGTCTCTGGTGCCGTTAGTCAACGAGCGTGTTTTCTAAATTCTTGTTTTCCGTTCATTGATTTATATTTCCCTGGGCGAAATTCCTAGGGTGGCGTTGTCTATTACCCCCGTTTCCCTTAATGCCACACTTAGAAAGGAGTCAGTTGAGGTGGTTCGGGCATCTGGTAAGGATGCCCACTGGACGCCTCCCTTGGGAGGTGTTCCAGGCACGACCAGTGGGAAGGAGGCCTCCTTCCAGTGGGAAGGAGGCCACATGTTGAATTAAAAGTAGGCCTACAAGTAGGCCTACATGTTTTTCTAAATGTTTCTCATCAACAAGGTTGTAAAATAACTACGATCTTTATTCATTCATTGAGCCGCGGCCGAACTGATGGGGGTATTCTCTGATATTATGAATCTTACAGACTGCGTCGGGTTCTCCGACTCCCTGGTACTTCCACAACAAGTAAAGACTCCTAGTCGGGTTTATCTCGTCCACGGAGAAAAGGAATTGGGGGAAATTAACTTTGGCTTTGACTCTCTGAAGTCCAGACTGAAACGCGACATGGAGGAGAAAGCGATGTTTCAGCAGACAGCTGTCAGTTCACTTCGGGTCCATATAATTTCTCAGACGCTCCATTGTTCCGACCTCGTATGCGGACTCCTCTGCCGGCAGAGCCAGCTCCACCGGCTGGAGTCGGCATACGACCGAGAGGTCGGAACAATGGAGCGTCTGAGAAATTATATGGACCCGAAGTGAACTGAAAGCTGTCTACTGAAAACATCTTTCTCGAATGCCGCCTGAGTTTGTTGTTGCTGGTGACGTAAAGAGGTCAACCGGTGGCTCTATTACCACTAGTTGAAATGGACACAGCGCCACCTATCGTACCGGGGAATGACACGCTTCGGCCAATGAATCGATTTACTCACCGCCATGTATACGCGGACAATTGCAGTTGTCCAATTGAGGAGCATAGTCGAGCTATGGCTTTAATTGAATTAAGCTGTGCATGTAAACGTACTGATAGACTCTGTGGCCTTCTGCTGCTTATTCTGTTTTTGTCCACCATGTGTCTGTTTGTTGTTGCTCTCCGCCTCTCACCTGTGGGGTGTTCCAAGAACGGAGGTTTAACAAACACAGAGTTAACGCTGAACTCTGAGTTGTAAACCCTGTGCCGACTAACTCAGAGCTATCGGTTCCACCACACCGGTTATGAATTAGTTCAATCAACACGGGGTTGGTTAACACAGGGTTGTGCGCGTTCACGGCAAACCTATAAAGACGTGATGTATGGATCATGGAAATCCTGATCAGAATGGCGAAACGGGCCGCATATTTTAGTGATCTTGAGCTCCAGGTTCTCCTGGAGAGTTACGAGGAGGAAAAGGCAGTGATAATGAAAAAATGCAATACGAAAGCATATGCCAATCAAAGAAATGGCAGAGAATAGCAGACCGCGTAAATTCGTAAGTGTCATGGCAAAAGCACTATCCTAAATATTTGAACATTGAATATTTGAATATTTGAACTATGAATCTATTCATTGCCCATCTCAGTTAAGCTTTCTTAACATTCCTACCACATAATCTGTTATCTACAAAGATGTAATCCGACGGCCCCCAAACGAACATCCGACCAAGTGAAAATGAAATATAAAAACGTTGTACAAACTGATAAGCTTTTCCCACCATCGTATTGTCCTACATATTTGTCAGTCCGGCATTTAAATTGTCATATCATAGGCCTATTTGTCACTCCTCCTGCATTAAATAGGCACTTTTTTTTTTTTTAAAGCCAATCGTAAGAGGGCAGACAGTCAGCAGACTGGATCTGGCCCGCCAATTCCCTTCACCCCGGTTGAGGAGCTGGCCATAAGCATAAACACAGGGCGCCCTGGCATGGAGGGGGTCCCTGGAGGTACCTCCTCAGAGAGTCCGGGTCCATCTCCATCCACTGTCAACCCACTGGTTGAATGTAGGTTTTTTGTGTTTTAATTTTTGTATGTCTTTGAACACATGCAAACCGTGTGCGTGTCACAGCGCAAATGTTCCAACTTTTCTTTTGTAGCTTGGTAGAAAACCCCATGTTTGTTGTATGCCTGTATATGTGGCTCTATTCCAAAACGTGACTAATTAATGAGCTTCACAGATCAAGATGGAGTATTGCATTTGATGGACCTGGCTACAACTGAACATCCTCCAGTTTTTGTAAGTCCGGAAGGCCTATTTTTTTATCATTTCTGTTGTAAGCGCATCTCAAACTACTCAGCCAATAGGCCTATAATTGCTCTTTGTATGACAGGAGGACGATGACAATATTCCCAATTTGTCACCTGAAAGAACTGAGGTAGGCCTAGCTTTTTCTTGCCAGTTCCAAGTCATTATTGATGATGATGATTCAACTAAACAGTGTTCTCAAACTCACTTCTCTCTTAACAGACTGTGGTAGAGGAAGAGGCGTATATATATATATATATATATATATATATATATATATATATATATATATATAAATAAATAAATAAAGCATACTGTGGAAATAGTTCAAAAGACATCAGTGCTGTGGTCTGATGGGCAAAAATAACCTAACGGACACATTACATTATGAATATAGTCAACTCTGGGTCCAAACCTAATGAACACAACACACCACACATTCAAGAGGGTCAAGATGACCCTCGAGCCCCCCTATCAGTCTGCGGAGAACACTCTGCCACAGCTGGATGGCGAGGACACACATAGCACACAGAAAGACAACACAACCCGGAGGCTCAGGGACAAGAGAACCCTCGATAACCCACACAAAGTCTACCACACACACCTGACTAGGAAAGAACTATAAGTTTCACATGCACCGGATCACGGGTGCTCTTCTGAAGCAGAACTTCCACGGAGGCGAAGCTCCAGACGACCTCAGCGCTGTTAGGGGACGTAGAATACTCGATCTCACACGCTTTATGAATCAGTATTACCTTTGCCACTTTACTCAATAAATCCGAGGCCCTCGTGCTGACAAATCACCTCTCCGTCTCATTTTATCTGGTCAAGTAACTAGGCAGACTGTTTTTCCCGAACAAATCGCTTTATTATGTTTATTTGATCATAAATATCGTCACCCTCTTAAAATAATGGCCTAAGTCATATTTTCAAGTTCAGAAAAAACTGAACCATATATAGAGTATATTATACTCTATATATGGTTCCGTTTTTTCTGTTTTCTGAACAACTTGAAAATATGACTTAGGCCATTACTTTAAGAGGGTGACTATATGGTTTGTTTGTATCTTTAGGAAAAGTAATGTTATGTAAGCCTATAACACAATAAATGGGTTCTACTTTCTCTTTAATGTCAGATGTTGAGCGAAATAACACTTCTCGTTTCAAATGAGCTAAGCAGAATTATATAAAAAGGTTTAAATTAAATGTAGAATTGGGAGGGGCCTATACTGGCACTCCCGCCTTTCGTCTCTCTCTCAGGTCCTCAGTGAGCCTTTATAAGCACGGAGAGCGGCGCAAGCAGCATTCTACTTTTATAAGCAGCAACATGTCTGGACGCGGAAAAGGAGGGAAGGGACTCGGGAAAGGAGGCGCCAAGCGTCACCGTAAAGTTCTCCGTGATAACATCCAGGGCATCACCAAGCCCGCAATCCGCCGCCTTGCTCGTCGTGGCGGTGTGAAGCGTATCTCCGGTCTAATCTACGAGGAGACCCGCGGTGTCCTCAAGGTGTTCCTGGAGAACGTGATCCGTGATGCCGTCACCTACACCGAGCACGCCAAGAGGAAGACCGTCACCGCCATGGATGTGGTCTACGCCCTGAAGAGGCAGGGACGTACCCTGTACGGCTTCGGCGGTTAAATCATTTTCTCCTATTCTCAATCCAAAGGTTCTTTTAAGAGCCGCCTAAATATCTTAACAAAGAAGCTCTCCTTCGTCGATCTGCGATCTACCTCAAAGCTTGTAGAAATTTACATCGAAACTGCTGGCATATAGTGTTACTGTGCTTATTTAGCTGCCATCATAACATGACCGCGACCTCATGACTTATGTAGGTTACGGAATATGAAATGTGTAACACATTTGTGTAACCCCTCAATGTGTTCTAGAAAAATAATATTACTTTTTTTTAAAAATCAACGCAACTCTAACGTTGCCCGGTGGGGGGCGATGACGTCATAGTTTGCGTTTCAGGCATCCACACGAATCCTAACACGAAAGCGCATAGGTCCGTTTTTATCTTATCCACCCTGGGACCTGGTTTCAGAAAAGCGTTTTTCTAACATTATTCTATCAACCCAGACATTGGCGAGAAAAAGTTTATAATGTATATAATTACTTTTAACACATACATTGAATGAATAGTTTATTTTATTATACTCATATTTGAATTTTATTTAATTCTCACTCCAAAAGGATTCCCGTTAGTTTGTTTTGAAGTTTGTTTTTGTCCAGTCATCATCAGCAATCATAACAACACATTGACTTTTAATTCAACATGCATCCAATTTTTTACAACATCTATATATATATATATATATATAAAATACTAGGTATTTTACTCGCCATTACTTTTCAATGGGGACCATTAAGCTTTAGGTGCAATACTGCCACCTATCGGGCATGAAAGTTAGGTTGACTGTGATTGGTCATTCCGTTTAACGTTTGAGCTGGCCAATGAGCGAAGACCTGGGGGGGCATATATAGCAGTGTGTCGCGGTCCATAGTCAGTTTAAATTTCTCACAAAGAATACGTGAACATGTCAGGAAGAGGCAAGACCGGTGGAAAAGCTAGGGCAAAGGCCAAGACCCGCTCTTCCCGTGCCGGGCTCCAGTTCCCCGTCGGCCGAGTGCACAGACTTCTGCGTAAAGGCAACTACGCTCATCGCGTCGGTGCCGGAGCGCCCGTCTACCTGGCAGCGGTGCTCGAGTATTTGACCGCTGAGATCCTGGAGTTGGCTGGAAACGCTGCCCGCGACAACAAGAAGACCCGCATCATTCCCCGCCATCTGCAGCTGGCCGTCCGCAACGACGAGGAGCTCAACAAACTACTGGGCGGAGTGACCATCGCTCAGGGCGGTGTGCTGCCAAACATCCAGGCAGTCCTTTTGCCCAAGAAGACTGAAAAGCCCGCCAAGAAGTAAATTGTGTAAACTTATTCAAAACAAAAAGGCTCTTTTAAGAGCCACCCACATCCTTTTATAAGGGCACTCCTTAACATATTATCAGATATTTTTGCAAGGACGTAATCGAGATATTGATTCTATATCTACGTTTAAACATTACTCATTATTCAGGGCTGCACAATTCACACTATTAAACTCAACAGAGGCATCCATGTGACTGGGGTAGATTAAAATATTTTCGGAAGGCGGCTTGGGGTCGACGTGACATCAGTTATCGAAGGAGGCGGCGTAGGGCGGTAATCGCCCTGCGCTAAACTGTGCTTTTGCAGGTAGTCTCGTGCCACTCGCGTTTCTCGCGTAAACTGATGGCTCCACTTCCGAGCTGTGTGAGGAACAAACACTGTAAGCAACCTATTTTATATAAGTAATTATGTGGGTGGTAAGGTTAGCTTGTCAGCTTAGACAGTAAATCTACTGTTTTAGCCGGCATTCGAAAGCTGATAAATATGATTTGGGTTGAGAGTTTTAAAGGTCCTATGACAAGCCACCAGGTGTGGTGAGATTAGGGTGCTATCCCGTTGGCGACTTTTTCGTAGGCGGAATCCGGAAGAAGTCATGCCTCAAGCGCTAGGATTGGACAGGCATCCTGTCAGGCAAACTCGAACACTGACTCCTAACCCTATCAGAGAAATGCGTTTGACTAACATTCGTTTAATACACATTACAATTTAAGTTACCTACCCTGTGGTGACGTCACGTATTTTAGCCTTTTTGGATTGGATCAGGGATTTAAACCAACGTGATTGGATAATCTCAGGCTGTCCCCTCATTAATATTCATGATTCTTCCGGACCGAAAAACACATTCGCGTCCAGTTGTATGGCACGCCGGTGTGTCCGACCTGCTCTAGCGATAACGTGACGTAATTTAATTTCCTGGCTTGCAGCATTTATAGCTTTTCTGTTTCTCATTGGCTAGCAGTGGCGGTTTTAGGTACGGGCGGGGCAGCCGCCCGGGGCGGCATTACAGGGGGGAGGGGCGGCAGGAGCGCAAGAAAAAAAAAAAATCCGCGCATTTTCTATTATCGATCATACTCCCCCCCCCCCCCCCCCAAACAATTCGCCAGACCGCAACCGTGCGCGCCCCCCGTCAACAATTCCGCCAGACCGCAATTGCGCCCCCCCCCCCTCAACAACTTTCTGGGGGGGGGGGGCACGGAGGGGGTCTCGCCCGGGGCGCAATTCAATGTAGAACCGCTACTGTTGGCTACTGCTGGCTAGTCATTGTTATTGTTGGCTACATGAGCCTCTTTAGCAAACCAGCTTGAAAACAATTAACACACTTTACATTGTATTGCACGCAAAGCAAGACCGTGAATAAAGTAGCAATAATGTCATCAAACATTTAAAATCTACATTAAAATGACCAACGTGGCACAAATACAAAGAAAAAAATCTCTTCACAGGCACAGCCATTTTTGTTGTCGAGTCGTACGGTCGTTCTCACTGAACACGCTCTACTTTCAAAATAGCGAGTGGGACCGACCAAAAGGGGGCGTTCCTCCGTGAAATGCCGCAAGAAAGCTGGGAGATTTACAACTAACAACTAGCACATACCGGCGTACCATATAACTGGGGATAGCACCATTAGCCGTTACAAGTCGTTTTGAAAATCTGTCTGTTATGACATCACAGGTGGGCCTGTCCACCTAGATGTGTGACGGATAGATGAGCAACGTTTGCTACAGTCCACTGGGTACACTGGTAGACTGATCTATCCAGCACACATCTAGGTGGACACGCCCACCTGTGATGTCATAACAGACAGATTTTCAAAATGGCTTGTAACAGCTAATCACACCACACCTGGTGGCATGTCATGGGACCTTTAAGAGAAATTCTTATGAAAACGTTGCTATACTACTATAATACTGTACCGTTGTTGTCTTGTCGTTACAATGAACAATGTTGTATGTGAAATACGTCACACACCACAGCGACATACTATGTACTAGGTGTCCAGGAAGCCTAACTAACCCTTGCTCGGTCATTCAGTACGTTTACATGCACAGCTTAATCCGATTAAAGCCATAGTCAGACTATGCTCCGCAATTGGACAACTGCAATTGTCCGAGTATACATGGCGGTGGGTAAATCAATTGGCCAAAGCCAATTCCCATTCCCCGGTACGATAGGTCGCGCTGTACCCATTTCAACTAGTGGTAATAGAGCCACCGGTTGACCTCTTTACGTCACCAACCTTTACGTCACCAACAACCACCAACAACAGCTGTCAGTTCACTTCGGGTCCATATCATTTCTCCGACGCTCCATTGTTCCGACCTCTCGGTATGCGGACTCCTTCGCCGGCAGAGCCAGCTCCTCCGGCTGGAGTCGGCATACCGAGAGGTCGGAACAATGGAGCGTCTGAGAAATTATATGGACTAGGGCTGGGCGATATGGCTGAAAACTGTATCACAATATAAGTGTTTCATATCGGTCGATATCGATAATTATTGATAAAAAAAATTTTTAAAGGACTTTTTTTATTCCATCAAAGTCGCTAACGAAAGCGGCGATTAGTTGATTAAGCCTGGTTAGAACCAACGCCAACTTCCACTTGAGGCTAAAGCCGTTCCATCAACGCAGTTCAGCCGCGCCTTGCTCAGGTTAGTTCAAACCAGGCTCACGTTATCGTGGATTACGCGCGTTCACGAGATATGTAACCAGCCCAGAACCGTGAATGTCGAATCATGGATCAAATGTCCGAAAAGGACAGAGCGGGATCTTTTCCAGCGGCGAACAGAAGCTGCTTGTGGAGGTCTATGAGGAGTACACGCATATAATAACTCAAAAAGGGAACACCGTAACCATTAATAGAAACAGGGAGGCTGCCTGGCGATCTGTTGAATGCATAAGTAGTATTAAGCGTAACATATTTTAATTTAATATTGACCATGGATTTAAAAGCAGGGAGATAGTCTCGAGTTAACGTGTCAGACTTGCACCCGGTCGTCCGGGGTTCTATCCTCACGCAAGTAATAGTAATATAGGAAGGATTACTAGAGAAATCAAATAACTTTTCATGCCATTTATTTTCCATTTCTTTGAATATTCTTAATTAGGGAATTAATAAAATTAATAAAATTAATAAAGGGAATTACAAAATGAAGCCAACGCCAAGAATACTACACATTAGTCTAGACGCGAACTCGGGTCGCACGTATCACAGGGCAAGTGCTAGACCATTCACCCAGTCGCTGATTACTGATAACGCGATAATACATAGATTTGTGTAAAAATGTGTTGAACAAATAGCCACAGTAATAATAGATAGCAATTCATTGAATTATTTCATTTGCGTCATTTAATCTTAGACCCTTAGTGAAAATATACGCTGTTTGTACTTCATATATGTACATTTATGACAAAATTGTGAGGACTAGGCTTGGCGGAACCTTCTGATGGTACAATTGTTGCTGACAGGTGGATTTCTCTGAAACACCGCTCAAGTTAGCCTGACAGTTAACCTGCTCCCGACCAGGTTAGTTTGGTCGGATAAGTTGCCATGGTTACTTAGCGGAAATTCCCTTAAGTGACGTTCATGGAACGCAGCTCCAGCTGAAAGAAGCCCGGCTTTATGTTTAGCTTGATGGTTGTTTGGTCGGATAAGTTGCCATGGTTACTTAGCGGAGATTCCCTTAAGCCACATTGATGGAACGCAACTCTAGCTGAAAGAAGCCAGGCTAAGCAAAATAAGCCCGGCTTTGGGTTTAGCTTGGTTGATGGAATACCCCCCAGGAGAAAAATATAAACGTAAACAGTTTTATTTTAAACTTAACCTTGCCCTGATTGTAGGCAGACAGGGAAAAGGAATGTCAACACAACCATGGAAAACTCAAATAAATATAAACATAAGTCTGAATGAAAATGAACATCACAATGAAAACTTAACAATTATCAATTATAAAGTGCTCAAAAACATGTGCTACAAAAAAGTGTTCTAAAAACATTTGCAGTGTTAAATGTAAACATAAGAGATGAGATCATGAGATCACTATTGCATTACTTGGTAGGTGGATTAAAGCTTATCTTCAACCTGGAGTCCCTAGAACATGGAACATATGGATGTCATTGTTGCTGGGACATGGAGATATGTCCAGTACTGTCATGAACCATCATCCATGTTGTAAAGATCGCTAGTTAGCATGTTCGCTAACTAGCGATTAGCGCCTATTAGCGATTTTGTTATGCTTGCTATCCATGTTATAACGAAAATGCCTACATTAAACAGAATAATGATAATGCCATCAAAGGGGGAAATGGGACATGGAGATATGTCCAGTACTGCCATGAACCAATGCTGGCCGCGGCGCCTGAGATCTGAGAGGAACTATCTTCATATATATTATTTACAATTTCCTCACTCGTTGCGGTACCCATCTTTCGTTTCTCACAAAATTATCGAAACCTTCTATCGAACGCATTTTATATTGATATTGATTACGTGTCTATCGCAATACATATCGTTATCGTTTTATCGCCCAGCCCTAATATGGACCCGAAGTGAACTGACAGCTGTCTACTGAAAACATTGCTTTCTCCTCCATGTCGCGTTTCAATCTGGACTTCAGAGAGTCAAAGCCAAAGTTCCTTTCCCCTAATTCCTTCTCACCATGGGCGTGATAACCCCCACTAGGAGTCTTTACTTGTTGTGGAAGTACCAGAGAGTCTGAGAACCCGACGCAGTCTGTAAGATTCATAATATCAGAGAATACCCCTGTCAGTTCGGCCGCGGCGCAATGAATGAATAAAGATCGTAGTTACTACTTTACAACCTCGTTGATGAGCAACATTTTAGAAAAACATGTACTTTTAATTCAGCCTTGGGTGAAATCGAAGCGTAGTGTGTAGTGAATGCATGTTGATGGTGATACACTCCTTATAGGGGGTAACTACATTGGCACGACACCGGCTTCCTCCATCTTCTGCGCCAGCTTTTTAAATAAATCACCGACCCGAAGTGAGTTGACAGCTGTCTACTGAAAACATCTTTCTCCCGCCGGATCAGCCCCTCCGCCGCCCGTCCGTATACGGCATTCCCCGCCGCATCGCAAGGAATGAATAAAGATCGTGAACACGTCGGGAGAAAAAAACATTTATTTTGACAGATGTGAACGGCACGCACTGAGTAAATACATCGCTGCTCAAAAGGAGCTTCACCATCCACACACACGTTGTGTTTTACTATAGGTGTCCAAATAGCTCAACTTTCTCTCTGAAGCCGCAGTCAGCCGCTGGCACGACGGAGCTCTACACACGGTACCCTTTGGTCACGAAAAGAATGCCGCCTGCTTTCACCAGAGTGGACGTAGTCTTTTTAAGGTGCGATTCCACTGACGGTCGTGGTTCGGTTTGGTATGAATAGGTGCGGAACGGTTCGCGTTTCCAGCGCCAAAAGGGGGCGGGGACCGACTGGACTTGTCTCACAGTACTTCTCCGTTGAGGTACTGAGACGCCTGAAGGGGTCCCGGCAGGTTCGAGCTACACACACCGTCCGTTGATTGGTCGACAGAATTGTCACTTCTGTGCGACAGGGGGATGATAGTGGTGTTTTCTTGGACGTCCTACATTGTTGCTCTTTGTTCATTTTGCGCATTCTTCTTTTTCCTTGGATTTATTAGCAGGCTACACTGTGTTGGGCTGCTATGAGATCACGTTGCTTACGTAGCTGCCGTGGCTATCGCCGTCCGGCTTAAACCCCGCCCTACGCTCACGGTGTGTTCCAGATGCCTCGGACACCAGCCTTTCCGAGGTCCAATTGGGGAAATCTCCCAGCTTTCTTGCGGCATTTCTTGGGCGGCATATTCTTGCATTTCTTCCTTTTGGTCCCGCCCCCTCAGAATTCTGAGAGTATTCCGAGCTCATGGTGTGTTCCAGATGCCTCGGATACCTCGGAAGTGGGGAAATCTCCCAGCTTTCTTGCGGCATTTCTCGGAGGCACGCCCCCCTTTTGATCGTGCCCCCTCGGAATTCTGAGAGTAGACCGAGTGATATAATGACGCTCTCGACAAAAATGGCTGGCATCTGGAACACACCATAACCGCCAGTGGACATGCGCCAAATTTATGCGGCCATACCAAAATCGCTGCTAGGATATTATTTTCTTGGTAACATTTTGGAAATAAATAAAGCTCAGCATGGATTACTGATGTGTTCAGATATTTCCCCACTGGCATTAGGACAGCTGAAACCCTAAACTCAATTCACTCATTAAGAAAAAACGAACAAAATCTTTCTTGTTTCGTTATTGTAGTTTTGTTAATGTTTATTTGAGGGATTGTATGTACTCCAATTATTCATGCATTTTCGAGGTTATGTCTTCATTGTTGGATGCACATTTATTGATCGGACAAACGGTGGTCAGCTCCATAAAAATAGGATGATGTAATGTTGAGGTACGATCTAGTTGCAATTTTTTGTGATGCAACTTAACATTTGTTGAGTGTATATATATATATATATATATATATATATATATATATCTGTGCTGTGGTCGCTTTATTATGTTTATTTGATCGTAAATATGGCTTGTTTGTATCTTTGGGAAAAGTAATGTTATGTAAGCCTATAACACAATAAATGGGTTCTACTTTCTCTTTAATGTCAGATGTTGAGCGAAATAACAGTTCTCGTTTCAAATGATCTAAGCAGAATTATATAAAAAGGTTTAAATTAAATGTAGCATTGGGAGGGGCCTATACCGGCACTCCCGCCTTTCGCCTCTCTCTCAGGTCCTCAGTGAGCCTTTATAAGCACGGAGCGCGGCGCACAGACGGCATTCTACTTTTATAAGCAGCAACATGTCTGGGCGCGGCAAAGGAGGGAAGGGTCTCGGGAAAGGAGGCGCCAAGCGTCACCGTAAAGTTCTCCGTGATAACATCCAGGGTATCACCAAGCCCGCTATCCGCCGCCTTGCTCGTCGTGGCGGTGTGAAGCGTATCTCCGGTCTGATCTACGAGGAGACCCGCGGTGTCCTCAAGGTGTTCCTGGAGAACGTGATCCGTGATGCCGTCACCTACACCGAGCACGCCAAGAGGAAGACTGTCACCGCCATGGATGTGGTCTACGCCCTCAAGAGGCAGGGACGTACCCTGTACGGCTTCGGCGGTTAAATCATTTTCTCCTATTCTCAATCCAAAGGTTCTTTTAAGAGCCGCCCAAATATCTAACAAAGAAGCTCACCTTCGTTGAACCGCGTAATGCGAGCATATGTAGGCCTACCTACCACACTCTGTTTGTAGTCAATTACACGCAGACTGCTGCCAAAAGCCAAATATTAAAGTGCATCTATGACATGACGGGTTAGGTTTTAAATAAGTCATGAGAATATGGACCTCACGACTTTTTAAGTAAATTTGCTATGTTGTAGGTTCATGATGTTTAACCACAGTCTCGGTACATGATAGACGCACAATAAAAGACGGAACGAGATTGAAAATATCCCGCGCTCCGTCAGCGTTGGTAGAATTGCGACCAGTCACAATAGATGTGCACTGATTCTGAATCAATGTGTTTGGCTGCAAAGGTTGTGTATGCGATATGTCAGAGATTTGATGAGTTGGACCAATTAACATATTTTAATGAAACATGAATCGTTGAAACATTGTATAGCATAATCGATAATTAAGGATAGAGAGAAGATCGCTGATCTATTTAGTGTAGCACTATGGTATCAAGCAGTATCACATGTTCAGGCGCTTTGAATATCCCAGCCAATCGCACAAAGGGACAGCCCATGTTGATTTGCATGCGCCTCCTATAAATTCAGCAGTCAGACTGCACGGTCTCCATTCGCATTGCTTCTCATCATGCCTGACCCAGCACCCAAAGTCGCGCCCAAGAAGGGCTCCAAGAAGGCCGTCTCCAAGACTGCTGTGAAGGGCGGCAAGAAGCGCCGTAAGACCAGGAAGGAGAGCTACGCCATCTACGTGTACAAGGTGTTGAAGCAGGTCCACCCCGACACCGGTATCTCCTCCAAGGCGATGGGCATCATGAACTCATTCGTAAACGACATCTTTGAACGCATCGCCGGTGAGGCGTCTCGCCTGGCTCACTACAACAAGCGCTCCACCATCACCTCCAGGGAGATCCAGACCGCCGTCCGCCTGCTGCTCCCCGGTGAGCTGGCCAAGCACGCAGTGTCTGAGGGCACCAAGGCCGTGACCAAGTACACCAGCTCCAAGTAAACTACAACCGTTTATTTAAATCAACGGTCCTTTTAAGGACCACCCAAACCACAATAAGACCTACTCCTACATGTTCTCGCTCGTAGCAGTTGTTAATACATTTTATCGCTGATTTTGGAACGGCTCATGCCACGGGCACGACTTGACGAGGTCCGACTTTGCTGTGATTGGTGAATGCCATGCAAGAAACTGAGTCGTTACGATCCGGTTGTATACTCAGAATATACCCCTGGTATGGAATATAATATCCGTATATATATATAACATCAGTATCCTTTTACGTGTGTAAAATCTTAGTTTTGGTTATCTTGGAACGAGAATCTTAACCCTCTCAGACGTGGACGTCAACCGCTGGCCAAAGTGTACGAGAAGCTTAACCCGATCCCCCGCTATTATGACGCTCATTTTTAAAATCACCCCCATGGGTAGACTGAGCAACACACCATCCACAGTGGTGTCAAGTATAAGCCTTGGTGGAAAAACTACAACAACATATAGATATAGATACATAGTGGTTTGTTATAAAGTGGTTTTGAATTCAAATATATAAATGTATGTATTAATAAGTGCAGGGTGCATACGAAGTGTAACCAGGAAGATTAATTTACTTCCATTTATTTGAAATGTATTTCCAAAAACCAAATCACCTGTGAGTTCCCTTCTGTGGAAACTCACATTTAAAATCTCACACTCTCTTCCTGACATGTGCACCTGTCGGGGTGCTTAAATATTGTAAATCAATGCATTTATTAACTTGTAATTACCAGATATCAAAGTTCTGTCTGTTTATTTACTTTTTCTTATCCGTTCATGTTTTGGATCACGAGTTTGCAATTGTACGGAAGCGTAATACATTCACTTAAGAAACAGCCCAATGTGTATAGAAAACGATGCTGTTTTTTCTGAATGAATGAGTTTATTATCTCAGAATTCTGAGAAAGGTTTTCAAAAAGAGATCAGGTTGTTTTCTGAAATAATGAGGTATAAAAAAAAAAAATCAGTGTCACCCACTGAAGTGCTTGATTTCATAGAAGCAAATGTGTCCCGCCTGTTGAGTTTCATTTTGATCTCCAGCTTAAATTTCATTCAGATGCCGGGTCTGGTTTATTTTAAGCAGCACACCCGAGGTTTTGTTATTTTAATTTAATTTATTTTTTTTAATTTTACCATTGTACCAATTGTACCATGTATGTATTATTTGCTTCATCATTCGTGATTTATCCCATTTGTTTGTTAGATACTGCATGCAGCCCCTACCCATAGGCCCTATAGGGTACCGCTCGCTGTTGGAGTGTACTTCTTCTGGTAACCTTCCTTTTCAGTCTTGCATATAGTTTTGAATAAAACCACTCTGTCTATGGCCAGGGGTCCCCCCTCCCTGTCATTTGGGGTTGGCGTTGTCAGGTTTGCCACGTACACAGGACCATTCTTATTTCCTGCTTGGGATTGCTGAAGTAGGCCTACATGTTTACATGATCTCTTTCACCATCTGACATAATGCATTTTAAAAACCGGTTTACAATAGCATAAACAAATAATGCTTTATTTTTGTGCTGAGTAAAATCACGGTGACTCGACTGATTTGGTCCACAACCTATTTATATTTTGATTAAAATGTACTGCCAAAATCGAATCAAAATCGAAGTGGCCCTGGGGAAAAAGAATACCAAGGAATAACATTTACAGTCGACGTAATCGTAATCATAATAGTAGCCTAATCATTATAAACCCATTCGTTGATAGCAATAAAATGTATGTATTTTTAAATGATGTTCCATTCCGGAGTCGCTTAGGTCTGGTTGCCCTGAGGGGTGTTCCAAGAACGGAGGTTTGACAAACACCGAGTTAACGCTGAACTCTAGGTTGTCCGATCCTGTGCCGACTAACCCAGAGCTGTCGGTTCCACAGCACCGGTTATGAATTAGTTCAATCAACACGGGGTTGGTTAACACAGGGTTGTGCGCGTTCACGGCAAACCTATAAAGACGTGATGTATGGATCATGGAAATCCTGATCAAAATGGCGAAACGGGCCGCATATTTTACCGATCAAGGTACTAATTATTCTTTTTCCTCCCTCAGCAACTAAAGAATAAAAATGATGGAAGAAAAGTGTTTATTTTATTTATTTTTATTTAAATGATTTCTGCAAATGTGGTCTCGCATCCTTTGTCAGCCCTTACAAACATTTGCGAATGTGTTCCTCCTCGAGGAACAGGTAAAGTGGGGAGGCATCTCTTTGCGCAGAGTGGCTATATTGTGGAGGACGGCGCATGCAACAATTACATCGCATGCCCGTTCCGGACAAACTCTTAGTCCACGTAGGCATTGGAATCTGGACTTCAATATCCAGAATGTATTTTCAATCTTAACGCGGGTTCTGCTGTGTGCCAGGTTAAATGTTGTCTGTGGTCCAGGAGCGGGATTAGGGTACGGGGTGATGAGCGTCGGGAGGCATTGATACCCTCGATCTCCTAGGAGATCCCCATCGAATTGCCCTGCGATCAAATACAAACTTTGAGCTATCTTGCACAAGCACAACAATTATATGAGGTCTATGATATGTTCATAATGCAACGCACCCTGTTGAAATGTATTGCTCACATTGGATGTGTGCCATCAATGCACCCAATTACATTAGGAAATCCTGAAATATAACACCCAGATGAAAAGTCAACAAGGATAATTTCGGAGCCATTTGGGAACACTTAAAGTAGATAATGCTGACCTGCAAGTTGGTGAAACTCCATGAAGTTACGCAACAACCGCTTCAGCGCAAGACAGACGCACGGAGCGGCAGACGGTAGCTTTGCCTATGTGCTCAGCATCTCCTACACTGTACAAAAAGCTACCCGTCGCAAAAAAACGGAAAGCTATGCAAATTGTTTGTAGTGAACTGAGGGCAGATCCACGATTGGTAACATTTGCAATGTAGGGTTGGAGAAGGCTATTTAAATATATCAAAGAATCACGTGAAAAACGATATCTCTCCAGCAAAAAGTCATCCGGAAAGGACAATATGTCGAGCCGTGGTCTAATTAATCTCTCTGTGAATTGCACAAATTATTTGCGCTCCGATATCAACAGGCGAACACGTAAAAGCTGCGATAAACGTGGGTTTAAATAGCCTACTCTGAGCAAAACCGGGTTATCTTCCAAACTTAACCTGCGCAAAACCTGCTCCGACCAGGTTTGATTGAGAGCATATGTTTCCATAGCAACTTACATGCCGTGGTCATTTTGGAACGGAAAACCTAGGGTTGCCGCTAACCCTGGGTTAACTTAGCTGGGTAAGTGATAAAACCGGCTTTGTGGAACACCCCTCTGGCCGCTACAGCGCAAGCATCTCCGAACGCGTGTGTTTACCAGCATCGAAATACGATCATTTGAACCTAAACTACAGACACACAGGACACGTTGATCACTGTCAACCGTTTGCAGGAAGACCGAGTTATTTTAAAAGGCCATGAACTACTTCACAAAGTCCTTGCGTATTATTTAAAACAAATCTCAAAGTAAACGCATTGATATCAATACAATGCCACGTCGCGATGAAAGGGGTTTTCGATACATTCTCTAGATCCACGGCCCCTACAACTTGGTACGGTTCAAATTGAACATGTCTTCTTCCAGTTTATTAACCAGAAGTGTCAAATATGTTCATCGTTTGTGAATCGTATCCCGATAAAATAAAGGAGGAAACACAATTGAGACGATCATTGTGCCTCTTAGAGAAACGCTTCACTGGCTGAGTCTGTACGGTTCTCATGATGTGTATAAGGACAGCCCACCGGCGCCTTCCAGGCCACATTCTGATCCAGACTACCGGAACAACTCTTGAAGATGGGTGAAATCGCTCCTGTGCCCGCTGCCGCTTCCCCGGCAAAAGCAACCAAGAAGAAGCCGGCAGCCAGGCCGAAGAAAGCAGGACTCAGTGTCAGCGATCTGATCACCAAAGCCGTGTCGGCCTCCAAAGAGCGTCGCGGTGTTTCTCTGGCGATGCTCAAGAAGTGTTTGATTGCTGATGGCTACGATGTGGAGAAGAATAACTTCCGTGTCAAGGTAGCCGTGAAGAGCCTGGTGACGAAGGGAGTTCTTGTCCAGACCAAGGGCACCGGAGCCTCCGGTTCTTTCAAGGTGAACAAGGAGGCGAAGAAGCCCGCCGCTAAGAAGGCTGCGGCACCTAAAGCCAAGAAGCCCGCCGCGAAGAAACCAGCCGCTGTCAAGAAGGCTTCACCGAAGAAAGCAAAGAAACCCGCGGCCAAGAAGCCTGCCGCCGCAAAGAAGACTACCCCGAAGAAGGTCAAGAAGGTTGCCGCGCCCAAGAAGGCAATTGCCAAGAGTCCCAAGAAAGCCCCCAAGAGCCCCAAAAGAGCAGCCAAGCCCGCTGCTAAGAAGACTCCCGCAAAGAAGGTGACAAAGCCCAAGGCGGCCAAGAAGGCAGCCCCTAAGAAGAAGTAGATGGTCTCACTTGGTTTATGTTGAAAAACCCCAAAGGCTCTTTTAAGAGCCAACCACACAATTCTAAGAGTCCCTATCCCATTATCACGTTTCATATGTACAGTTTTGCAACAATTGTTGTAAGTCTACAGACAGCACAAATTGTTAGGTTAGCAGCTCCGTTTTTATAGGGCTTTTGATAGAGCGTTGCAAACTGACACATTACATGTGGCACTGAGCTGCCACTGATATATTCATAGAACGGTGTTTGAATATAAAAGACCATTGACCACTCGTTAACGAGTTATTCTTGCCCCTTAAACTCATGTCATATATATTATATTATATAGTATAGTATGTCTACTATATATAGTATAGTCTGTGTACTGGATGTATTGTGTTGAATTATATTTTGGGGCTAGCCGATTTTATTCTGGTGTCAAAGGTCAAATAAACGAAATGGTGAGAGAAGAAAGGGGCGCGCGCTCCAACATTAGGGCGGGACTTGAGCGCTCTCTTTGCTGTATGTTCTCGCGCTTCCTTCAAGGGACCAATCAGCGTGTTGCGGTTCTCCGGGGGCTGCTATATAAACTCTGCTGCACGCCTTGGTGAGACACTTTGAAGACACGCATCTAAAATGGCAAGAACAAAGCAGACCGCTCGTAAGTCCACCGGTGGCAAAGCTCCCAGGAAGCAGCTCGCCACCAAGGCTGCACGTAAGAGCGCCCCGGCCACCGGCGGCGTGAAGAAGCCCCATCGTTACAGGCCCGGCACCGTGGCTCTCAGAGAGATTCGTCGTTATCAGAAATCGACCGAACTGCTGATCCGCAAGCTGCCCTTCCAGCGCCTGGTGAGGGAGATCGCTCAGGACTTCAAGACTGACCTCCGTTTCCAGAGCTCCGCCGTGATGGCTCTTCAGGAGGCCAGCGAGGCTTACCTGGTCGGTCTGTTCGAGGACACCAACCTGTGCGCCATCCACGCCAAGAGGGTCACTATCATGCCCAAAGACATCCAGCTGGCCCGCCGAATCCGCGGAGAGCGCGCTTAAATCGAACCACTGTTAACCCCCAAAGGCTCTTTTAAGAGCCACCTACACCCCTTACAAGAACGTTCCTTTTTTTTTTTTTTGTATATTTGTCAAATTGTATTGACCGTTGCTCACAGTGGGCTACAGATTAAATTGTATTTTTACTTAAATCATTCACTGACATGCATCCCTCTATGCAGAAGGCGTTTGTTTCACATTCGATATCGATCTAAGGTGTAGCTTCAAACTGTGATTTTGTTCCCAGACGCTACCTTGAATGTCCGTAATGGCCTCTAATTTGGTACAGTGTTAAAACATAACTAAAACCATTTCAGTCCCAACGGCTGTCAACAGTTAAAATAAAGGAACTAGACCATGAACTATTTTAGAATCACGGGAAGGATGTCCTTAGATGTACAGAATGTGTTGAAAAATGTTACCATGAGGGCGAGCAAACGTAATGTATATAATGACGTTTAAAATATGTTGAATGTATAGTTTACTTTATGATGTAACTACTCATACTTGAATTTAATTTAATTCTCACTACAAAAGGATTGCCTTTAGTTTGTTTTGAATGGTCCAGTCATCATCAGCAATCTGTTATAACAATACATTGACTTAAATCAACATGCATCCAATTTATATATATATATATATATATATATATATATATATATATATATATATATATATATATATATATATATACACACATACATACATATATATACACACATATATATATATATATATATATATATATATATATATATATATATATATATATATATATATATATATATATATATATATATATATATATATATACATACACATATACAACCACATATATATATATATATACACACACACATATATATATATATATATATATATATATATACACATATATATATATACACACACACATATATATAGTATTATTTAGTATTTTTCTCGCTATTACTTTTCAACGGGGACCGTCAAGCTTTAGGTGCAATACTGCCACCTATTGGGTGTGAAATTTAGGTTGACTGTGATTGGTCATTTGGTTTAACGTTTGAGCTGGCCAATGAGCAAAGACCTGGGGGGCCATATATAGCAGTGTGTCGCGGTCCATCGTTAGTTTACATTTCTCACAAAGAATACTTAAACATGTCAGGAAGAGGCAAGACCGGTGGAAAAGCTAGGGCAAAGGCCAAGACCCGCTCCTCTCGTGCCGGGCTCCAGTTCCCCGTCGGCCGAGTGCACAGACTTCTGCGTAAGGGCAACTACGCCCATCGCGTCGGTGCCGGAGCGCCCGTCTACCTGGCAGCGGTGCTCGAGTATTTGACCGCTGAGATCCTGGAGTTGGCTGGAAATGCTGCCCGCGACAACAAGAAGACCCGCATCATTCCCCGCCATCTGCAGCTGGCCGTCCGCAACGACGAGGAGCTCAACAAACTACTGGGCGGAGTGACCATCGCCCAGGGCGGTGTGCTGCCCAACATCCAGGCAGTCCTTCTGCCCAAGAAGACTGAAAAGCCCGCCAAGAAGTAAATGCGGAAACTGCTTCAATACAAAAAGGCTCTTTTAAGAGCCACCCACATCCTTTATAAGGGCACTCCTTAACATATTATTTAATATTTTTGTTTGTATTTTGTAAGGACATACTTCATAGTCTTCAATAATTAACTACTGTACACTACTCTTTCTACAATTCCCTAATTGTTTATGGTTGGACAATACCATATCGCCAGGAGGACATTAGTTCATGGTCCCTACGTTTTAAGAGCCTTATTAATGGGGGGTTAGTGCTTTTGATTTCATGTTCATGAGCTTGAGGGTAGACATAAAGGAGTAGCACATATAACAATTAACAGTGTAAAAACTCAAAGTGCATTAAATACATGGTTGACCAGGAGTCTCTGTGCTCACGGTACAGAACTCAATCCAGATGAGCAGTTCTAGAAGATTGTACAAAGTGGACGTCTCGGCTAAAAAAAAAAAAGGCTACAAAACAAAGGCACGATATCATACACGGCATACTGTACACGATGCCCGCTGTAATGTAAGGCCGTAGTTCACCTCTTCTCCAGCAAGCAGCGCAAAGGTTCACATTAAGAAATCCGTAGCAGGCTAAATGGAAGAAATTGCACCTCGACCAAAATAATTATTATGCAGAATGTTTGATATATTCACTTGAATTTAGTTACTACTTATGCCCAGTGATGACAAACATGTCATCAAGACAAACCGCAATAGCCCTTTACAGACTATGGGTCAAAATATATGTAGGTCAAGACAATAGGTAAAAATCGATATTTATATATGTATATATATAATCATTGAATTTATATATTTTTGCTTTTTTTCTGGAAACTCAAAGCACTTAGCCTACAGTGAAGGGGGGGGGGACCTCACTAACCACAACCAATGTGTAGCACCCACTTGGGACATGCACGCCAGCCAATCGGCACTAGAACACTCACCACAAACCAGCTTGAGGTGGAGAATGAGGGAATTCATGAATCAGCCAATTATACAGGGGGATGATAAGGGCACAGATTGAATGAGCCTGATGGGGCAGTTTTGCAGGACACTGGGGAATCCCCTACTCTTGGCGATAAGTGCCCTTGGATCTTTTATGACCTCACTCAGTACGTTTACATGCACAGCTTAATTCGATTAAAGCCATAGCTCGACTATGCTCCAGGGCTGCCAACTTTTGGGTTTTGGCCGGAGTGAGATTCTGTAGAATCTTGTAATGCATACCTTTATAGCAGGGTCCGCGGGGGATCAGGATTGTTGACGGCTGTGGTGGACGGACGGACGCGTGTTTTTTTTTTTTTTTGCCGTGAGAAATTGGATGTGTGGCGTGTGCGTGTGTGTAAACAGGAAAAAATGTGTGGCACACGGTGAAGCCGTGAGAGTTGGCAGCTCTGATGCTCCTCAATTGGACAACTCCAATTGTCCGATTATAGATGGCGGTGAGAAAATCAATTCATTGGCCGAAGCATGTCATACCCGGGTATGATAGGTGGCACTGTATCCATTTCAACTACTGGTAATAGAGCCACCGGCTGACCTCTTTACATCACCAGAAACAACAAACTCAGGCGGCATTCAAGAAAGATGTTTTCAGTAGACAGCTGTCAGTTCGGGTCCATGTAATTTCTCAGATGCTCAATTTTTCCGACCTCTCAGCCGTTAGCGGACTCCTCCAGCGGCGGAGGAGCTCCTCCATCGGCAGAGCCCCTCCGGCGGCGGAGCAGCTCCTCCATTGGCGGAGCCCCTCCGGTGGGAGTCTGCATACGGCAACAATCCCTTTCTCCTCCATGTTGCGGTTCAATCTGGACTTCAGAGAGTCAAAGCCAAAGTTCCTTTCACCCAATTCCTTCTCCACCATGGCTGAGATAACCCCAAACCCCGGCAGCGGAGCAGCCGGAGGAGTCCAGCCGGAGTCCAGCCGGAGGAGCTGGCTCTGCCGGCGGAGGAGTCTGTGTACGATGAGAGGTCGGAACAATGGAGCGTCAGAGAAATGACATGGACCCGAAGAGAACTGACAGCTGTCTACTGAAAACATCTTGTTGCTGCATACGGTAACAATCGCTTTCTCCTCCATGTTGCGGTTCATGCATGATTAATGCGACTGTCAATTGAATATTCTAGGGGTCTTAATCTGACTGAGAAACCCAATTCGGTCAAATTTTAGTCAGCCTAAGGTGTATACATGCATCTTAAAAATCCAATCATAGTGAGACTAACCCAATAATTTGGTTTTGTCATGTAATCTGCACAATTGTCAAGTCAGCAGTCTCCCATGATTGTGAAGCCTACTGAACCTGAGAGAGACCATTTAAAGGCTCATGAATCATTTGCATGTGTTTTGAGGTAATTAGCTGATTAGAGTGTGACACTTTGAGTCTACAATATTGAACTTTTTCACAATATAAAATTTTTCTGAGATACTGAATTTAATGTTTTCCTGAGCTGTTAGCCATAATCATAAATGCTCGATCCCATTTTACCCCTTCCCCCAAACCCTAAGCCCTACCCCTCGCTTTTGCACGTTCACGTGCAGAGTAAGGCTGTCCCAATAGTCATTTAATTTAGGGGTAGGGGTAAGGGGGAGGGCTAACTACCTCTTGGAAGTAAGATTTTCAATGGGCATACTTGCAGAAATCTCCCACAATGCCATGATAATAAAAAAAACAAGAAAAATCATAGGCGAGATTGTGGCAAAAGATGGGACAGGATCGAAAACCAAAAATGTAAGTGTTTTATTCGTTAATTGCAACTTGTCGCGTCTATTTACGTAAACGCGGTTGACGACTACTAATGACATAACTGGGTCTTAAAGGGTTGTCCCATTTTGTAGGGGAAGAATTCACAAGGGGTAGAGCTGAGGGGTCGGGTTAAGGGGTAGGGTTAAGGGTTTGGGCCATGGGGTGTCATGGGATTGGCCCCAAGATTAAAGGGCTGATATCATGTTTTTTTTAACTTTTCCCGTGGCTTTATGCTGTTATATGACATGTGTATACATGTTTTACGTCTGCTAAACTAGGAAAATCCGAGCCAGGGGGAGTATTCACCGCTAACCCTCAATAACGTGAAACCGCTTGTTTGCACTCAAACTTTACTTCCATAACAGTGTGACATCAGACTCTGCGGCGGTGCTGAAGTGAAATCGTTCCTCCCTCCCTCTGAGGATGTTAATTTGCCAACACACCTGCAAAACTTTCAACCAATCGCAACAGTGTGGGCATGCTGACCAATCACAGCAGACTGGGCTAATCGGGAGGGAGGCCTTAAAGCAACATGATACAACATGAACAATAATAATAAGGGTTATTTTTAACATACAGGCATGTAAACCTATTCTATTAGTACCCCCAAATGCAATTATTAACCATAAAAAGCATATGGGATCTTTAATACAGATAAAGGCTTGAATTATTTCAATTCACTTTATTTCACTAAATCTAAATAATATTTGGGCTTCACTCTTTAAATTGTATTAATGAAATGATTTAACTTATCATTTATCAATCAGCATAAATAATAAAGGTCAGCATACATGTATAAACAGAACAATACACTTGACCAAGACTAATTGACTAATATATTTATTTATATTATTGTGTGTGTGTGTGTGTGTGTGTGTGTGTGTGTGTGTGTGTGTGTGTGTGTGTCCGTTTTCCTTGGCAGCGTTTCAGGAATTTCTCTGTAAAGATGGACGCATCTAGCTGTAGAAACGCTGTAGTACATATTCAAGGCCTATATGTGGCAGTTGGTTCTCCACCAAAAGAAGAAGAAGGTGAGACGGAGCATGTGCTCCGCACAAAAATTGTTTCTGTGTGGACTTGGCCTTAGAGTGACCGGTTATTCTTGCTTGGTTAAAGATTGTAACCAGTGTTGTTAATATACTTTCTCTTACCATTAATTGAAAAATATGCCACCCCTGTCTCTTTGCGCTTTGCGTTTATTGAGAGGGTTATGTGTGTTGTGTGGACATTCAGTCAACCATCGTATTTGTTCAGCATACACGGTTTGGTCACCAGCAAGCTAGAGCTTCTTTTTTCGTTGTTACGCCAATTTAGCTAGTCTTTGTCACTGTTTATTTTCATGTAGGCTATGCCATCTGGCTGCCCCTCATCTTGATGTTGGGCTTACGATCTATAGTTACAGTCTATATATATAATGACTGCAACAGTCTGTGTGATGACTGGCATTATTTTGTATTATTTTTAAACACAAAGTTGTTGCATCATAGGGACCCTGGAATAATTTATTTACAGGTTATTGGGTATATGGCGTTATCCCTACGATTATGGAATTGCATATGCAGGGCTGTAAACTGGTGATGGCCCGAAAAGGGGACATATTTTTGCAAATAAATGAAAAATAAGTGAACACACACACACACACACACACACATCTCACTCTAGCTTTCCTGTCCTCCTACACAGCAGTCTTCCTGCTTTGTTATATTTAAAATAAATATATTAGAAATTATTAATAATTTGAGAGCAGAAAGAGCAATGTTTAAAACAGGAAATGAAGTTTACTATATAAACGCTATGATATCTAACTGATACATTTAAATTAATTAATTAATTAATTAAATAATTAATACTCCTGATATCTTACTTACTTACTTAGGCCTTTGTATTCCTTTCAGAACATAAGCCATTGATAAATCGCTTCCCTCGCCCACCCTCTTGGGCCATCTTTTACAGCTGTTGCCACGTCAGTCCTTCATTCTTGAACTCTTGCTCTGTGCTTCTTCTCCAGGTGTTCTTGGGACAACCTCTTCCCCGTTTTCCCTGTGGGTTCCATGTCAGTGCCTGAAGCTATTGCTGTGTTGTTACTTCTCAGTGTGTGTCCAATCCAAATCCACTTTCTCCTTTTATTCCATGCTTCTATTGGTTCCTGGTTAATGCGTTCCCACAGGGTGATGTTGTTGATTGTGTTTGGCCAGAAGATCCCCAGGATGCATCTTAGGCAGTGGTTCATGAATTTCCGCAGTTTGCTTGTGATGGTAGTGGTGTTCTTCCATGTTTCGGATCTGTACAGCAGTACGGATTTGACGTTGGAGTTGTAGATTTTTTGCTTGGGCTTGAGAGATGTTTTTGGTTTTCCAGATCTTGGTGAGGATGTTGAATGCTGCTCTAGATTTACCAATTCTTGCCTTAACGTCCTCCTCTGACCCTCCGTTCAAAGCTATCACACACCTGATATCAATACTGAGTTATGTTTGGAAAGAAGAACACAGTTTAAGCTTACACTAACCTGCCCTACAGGCAACCCAGCACGGATCAGATACAAACTCTTGTATCTGCTATGCAGGTCAATAGAGAAGCGCAATAGCTAACTAAAACCTTATTTTGGTTTTAAACGTGGCCATTTGTCTTATATGATAGTCAACATAGTTATCTGTGCCTTTTTATCACTGTGACTGAAATAAGTCCCCAATTTAGAGAAAACTTCTCCCTAAAAGACTAGGTCCACTCTGCTGAACACAGGCGGTGTTCTTTTCATGACCAAAGGGTACCTTGTATAAACATGTGTAGAGCTCCGTCTGGCCAGCGGCTGACTGCGGCTTCCAGGAAAGTTGAGCTATTTGACGCCTATAGTCAGGCGTGTAGCGGACGGGGGGGGATGTGGGGGACGTGTCCCCCGCACTTTCCGTATCTGTGCCCTCTGTCCCCCACACTTTTTACAACAGCTCAATTAATTTGTTTCATGGCGTAAGTAACCTGGGGCCTCATGTACTAAGACTTGCGTGGATTTCTGACTAAAACTTTGCGGACGCCAAAATCTGGAAAGCTGCTGCTCACAAAAAAATCTGGATGTATCAATCCTTGCGTAAGCACGATTTCACGCAGATTCTCTTTGTACATCCCAATTAACGTGAAATTGTGCGCATGTGCACGAGCCCGTCTCTCCACCCAGTCTCCTCCCTCATTTAATATGCTAATTTGTATAAATAGACCTGCAGTAGTGTACTAGAGGAGAAAGGAGAAAATGGCGAAAGGAAGAAAAAATAACTTTAGTGAATGCGAGGTGGAGGTGCTGATTTCGGAGGTAGAGGCCAGAAATAAGATCTTGTTTGGCTCTCTTTCCTCCGGAATCAGCACCAAAAGCAAAAAACTGGCGTGGGAAAACATTGCCAAGTCGGTCAATGAGGTTGGGGCGGAAAGCCGAACTGTGGTTCAGACATCAAGGTGGACGTAAAAAGAAAGGTGTCTGCCCACCGGAGAAGCATGGGTCAGACGGGCAGCGGGGCCGGAGTCGGGGAGCTCGCCCTATTTGAGCAAAGGGTGGCAGCTGTGATTTGGGATCGGCTCACTTTTGGCCAAAAAAATCATAATAGTCGTGGAACACCCCTTCATTTCGAATGCGACCATCTTCTAACAAGGCCAACACTGCCATTGTCAACCTATCGATTATTGCCACATTTTGCGCATGCTTTTATGTTCTCATTTATTTGGATGCATGCTGACGGTTGTTCCCATACACCCAAGGTGTCAATAATATGCACATAATTCGAAATCGACCGACTGGTTCATTGATATATTGATTTTGAGTAACAATGGCTTGTTCTTACTCCACGCAACATCAAATAATAATATTGCAGTCAAGAATCTGATGACAAATGCGTGAAGAGAGATCCATTAGCCCAGATGTCATGCGTGGTCCTGAAATATGTAATTTTAATAAACAAGTCGTCACTGAAAATAATATTGCTGGGGCTTCCTTTTAATTTCCTTTTAACTCCAATAGTGACAATATAATTTTATGGGTCTGTTTACGTTTAGCCTAATATCAACAACAGTGTCACATTATGCGTCTCGACAACAATAACGCATGATTGAAGTGCATTTAAGATCACACATCCCGATGTTCAAATCCACTTTGAACTAGCCTCATATTGCAATATTACTTCATGACTCATGATCGAGTAGGCCTAATGTTGTTGCGCTGCATTGCCTCTATGTGCCGCCAACTGACAAAATGCAGCAGAAATGTGCGTAAGCCAGGCATTTCGTTTGCGTGGAGAACCGCACTTTCTCACGTCAAGGCAGTCTTTGTACATCCGAACGTCTGCTTGAGAAGTGGCTTACGCAGCTTTTTTGTGCGTAAGCAAGCTTTGTACATGAAGCCCCTGGGCCCTCATTTATAAAGGTCTCTGCGCACAAAAATGTTGCTGAAACAGGGATGAAATGTGTATACGCATCTTTCACCGCCAACTTCGTGATTTATAGAAAAATGCGGGAGTAAAGGTCCCGCAAAGTTTTTCAAGCAGTGATCTCCGGAGACGACAACAGGAAGTTGGTGGCGGTAATGCACCATATCAGCTTGCAAACCGCCAATAACGCCAAAAGAAGAACACGCTACCTCCCGATACCCAACGCACATTGCGCACCACATACTATGACTTCAGATTTATTTATTAATTTTATAAAAAGCACCCATTATGAAATATGAATTAAGGCAATATTATGTTCAACACACAAGTTTTATTAATTTTCCTGATACATATATATGTAGGCCTACATTAAATTAGCCTATAGCATAGTAATTAATTATCATATTGGCACAAGGCCAATAAATAATGCTCCTGTTGGCCTCTGTATTCTAACAGGCTAAAATATGGCAGCTTTGGAATTGCTTGAGAATTTAGCAAGGGGTATGAGACGCAAGCGTGTGTAATGCATGCTTGTGTTCCCGTGTAATGATAGGTCAGCAAAGGCTCCTTCTATACTAGGAATATTCATTGATTAATTAGCATTGACCTTTTAAGGACTATTATTGGGACGATCTTGGGAGGAGCATGGCGCTTGTGCACGCTCGTGCACGAGCACAAACTTCAACACATGTTGGTATTAATAACGAGAAGAGTGCGTAGAGGTGTGCGCTGCACAGTTTTATAGATCTGAATATTTTTGTGCATACGCAGATTCTGAGGTTTGGGCATACGCAGGGAGGGTTTTACAAATAGAGTTTTATAAATGAGGCCCCAGGGCTCTGAAGGCTCACACATTGGGCATGAGACACACACATTTCAACCCATTCACACGCTCACATGCCACACTTTGTATTTCTCATGCAGAGAAATTACCAGGATAACGCCCACCAAGTTGCGCTGCTATGTTTTTATAACAGTCGAACAGGTAGGAATCAAGTAGGTTCGCCGTACGTAGGGTGACCAGACATCCTCTTTTGCCCGGACATGCCCTCTTTTTGAGACCTAAAAATGTGTCCGGGTGGAATTTTAAAATAGTCTGGGATTTTATTAAAACCTCAACATGTTCACATAGAATTTGTGTTGCGTTTCTCACTTTGCATTGGTGGAAGTGAGTTAGGGGAGTGGTGAAGTAGAGCCTTCGGATTGCACGGTTTTGGATATAACACGCAGTGCAGCATTGCTGTGTGTGTCATATATAACAAAGACAAACTGGACAAACTAAATAGGAGACAGATTGCTCATTAATTCATTGTGGTTAATGAGAGGCGCAGAAACACGTTTGGGTGCAAAGGAACAATGTTTTACTGAACTTTCTATGTTCAGTTTGTCTCTTGGCACTTAATTATCTGGCTATTTACCCTGTAGATGCCTGAGAGTCATTCTGTGTCAACTCAAACAGAGTTTGGCAGCTCAAACTTTTGATTTTGTTCATTTTATTTGAGTCTGTGCCGTACTGTAGCTGTTTGAGGTTATTTGGTTATTCAGCCATTAAGAAATAAGTTGGCTTACTCCTGAACAATCTGTTCCCCTCACTTCTGAAATGATGGCTACACCCCTGCCTGTAGTAAAACACAACATGTGTGTGGATCAGGCCCCCAGGAGCAGTGCCTACTTCCGCAATCCACCCGTGCTCAGTGGCCAAGCCTGGTAATGCAGTTTTTTAGCAGGCAGTGGACGGGTCCCTTAAATCATGGGGCCCGGAAGTAGATATCCCTGTTCACTCCAATACAAGCGCAGAAAAGGATTGTGTCTCCGCTCTGGATTTTCTCTGATTTTCTCTGGATATCAATCAAAGGCTCAAAATTATCTTTGGACAATATACTACTAAAATGATGCGGAAGCAATTTGGTCCTTGATGTTGCCCTGCGCCAATGAGCAGTTTCCATAGGAATGAATGGGCACCACGTTTCAATCCGGTGTCCATTCTTTATAGGTCCATGGTGTGGATGGTGAAGCTCCTTCTGTGCAGCGATTTTTAATGCAGCGTTTTTAATGTCCGCGTCCGAGCGAGGGTTAGGCTCCCTGGACACCTCTAGTAGGCCTATGTTGCTATGGTGTGTGACGTATTTCATATAGGGTACAACATCATTCATTGTAATTCTCGAAGACAACAGCCGTACTAAAAATTATTAGCCTGGCTATTGCTATACCAAGCTAAATCGTAGATTTCACGTTGGTCTGGGGAAGCTGCTGTCATTTTCTTCAGCACAAGAGGCGTGATCAACGGGCAGAGTTAAATTGACTCTGTATGCAATTGGCTGCTTGCCGTCGCTTCCCTGTCGTCATTGTGTTAAACCAGCCAATGGCAGGCCAGGGGGAAAAGCCAGCTTGGTGATTGGCTCCCGCAAAAACATATCGAAACTAGAAAGAAATGTATTGCTCTTCTCCAGACCACTTCTGCAGGGTGAACTGAAATCGCAGAGGAGGCTACCCAGTCTAATAAAGTAACAATCTTTTAAAACTCAAGCCAAATCATATATTTTTTTTAAATCTTTTCGAAGGCCAGCTAAATCAGTAGTCACTGTCTATAAGCTGATAAGCTAATGTTACCCGTCCCAAGTGGCCAGGACGGTAGTAACAAATAGAGGAATTTTTGGATTTCTGGAAAACAGGTTGATATCAGTGGAAGGAAGGAAGCAACGGAACTCTCTCATCGTCCTCCAAAATCTGTCTCTTCATTTCACAAATATCAAATATAAATATAAACTCTTCCCTGGTTAAACTGTAATTTGTCAGTTTGTCATTTCTTGTTAGAAATAAAACGTAACAAAAACAAGTGCAATAACAACGTGAGGCTCACATGTATTGTTTGTTTACTCTAATTCACATTTCAAATAAATACTCCGCACCTCTTAGCAAAATTCACATCAGTTGTGTCTGTATTCAGCATATTTACTGGTTGTAAGCTACCTCACAAGTGCAATAAGTGCAATTTATTACATGGCTTTAAACCACAATAACAATTCATTTAAAAATACTGTTCCACCAAAGAAAACAAGCCACAAACCACCTAGGGAATTTACAATAAACCACAGCCTTAACTATAATGAATGATTTGTCTGCCTAACAGACAGACTAAACATTTAGCTATGAAACATAAACCCTTTTCTTATACTCTAATAAATATAACCAACTAATATCTTATAATCAATCCTTTCCTTATCTTAATCCTATGAAATATATTATTAAACATGTACTCAGGTGTCCAGGGCCAAAATGAACTTAAATATATTCTACTATGCGTGTTTCCACAATAATATACATTACGAACGGCTAACTGCCATTTTTTCCTATATTGCCGTGAAACAAAGGAAGTTTTCAAAAGTTAATTAACTCAACATTGCGGACATCAAACTCAACCCAAAGTTCCTCGACCCTATTATAGAATGTTCAGATTAATCAATATAGTGATTGGTGTGATTCACACAATGTACAAACCTAGAAAAGAGGTTGATATCAGTGGAAGGAACGAAACTCTGTCTCCAAAATCCGTCTGGCGAGGAAGCGGAAATGCCCCTCAACCATCGGATTCGAGCGACACGAAAAAGGCTACCAACAGCTGAGTTGAGCAGACAGACCTCAAGAATGAGTCGCTTAAAGATAAAAATCTATATGTTAAGGAGTGCCCTTATAAAGGATGTGGGTGGCTCTTAAAAGAGCCTTTTTGTATTGAAGCAGTTTCCGCATTTACTTCTTGGCGGGCTTTTCAGTCTTCTTGGGCAGAAGGACTGCCTGGATGTTGGGCAGCACACCGCCCTGGGCGATGGTCACTCCGCCCAGTAGTTTGTTGAGCTCCTCGTCGTTGCGGACGGCCAGCTGCAGATGGCGGGGAATGATGCGGGTCTTCTTGTTGTCGCGGGCAGCATTTCCAGCCAACTCCAGGATCTCAGCGGTCAAATACTCGAGCACCGCTGCCAGGTAGACGGGCGCTCCGGCACCGACGCGATGGGCGTAGTTGCCCTTACGCAGAAGTCTGTGCACTCGGCCGACGGGGAACTGGAGCCCGGCACGAGAGGAGCGGGTCTTGGCCTTTGCCCTAGCTTTTCCACCGGTCTTGCCTCTTCCTGACATGTTTAAGTATTCTTTGTGAGAAATGTAAACTAACGATGGACCGCGACACACTGCTATATATGGCCCCCCAGGTCTTTGCTCATTGGCCAGCTCAAACGTTAAACCAAATGACCAATCACAGTCAACCTAAATTTCACACCCAATAGGTGGCAGTATTGCACCTAAAGCTTGACGGTCCCCGTTGAAAAGTAATAGCGAGAAAAATACTAAATAATACTATATATATGTGTGTGTGTATATATATATATGTGTATATATATATATATATATATATATATATATATATGTGTGTGTGTATATATATATATATATGTGGTTGTATATGTGTATGTATATATATATATATATATATATATATATATATATATATATATATATATATATATATATATATATATATATATATATATATATATATATGTGTGTATATATATGTATGTATGTGTGTATATATATATATATATATATATATATATATATATATATATATATATATATATAAATTGGATGCATGTTGATTTAAGTCAATGTATTGTTATAACAGATTGCTGATGATGACTGGACCATTCAAAACAAACTAAAGGCAATCCTTTTGTAGTGAGAATTAAATTAAATTCAAGTATGAGTAGTTACATCATAAAGTAAACTATACATTCAACATATTTTAAACGTCATTATATACATTACGTTTGCTCGCCCTCATGGTAACATTTTTCAACACATTCTGTACATCTAAGGACATCCTTCCCGTGATTCTAAAATAGTTCATGGTCTAGTTCCTTTATTTTAACTGTTGACAGCCGTTGGGACTGAAATGGTTTTAGTTATGTTTTAACACTGTACCAAATTAGAGGCCATTACGGACATTCAAGGTAGCGTCTGGGAACAAAATCACAGTTTGAAGCTACACCTTAGATCGATATCGAATGTGAAACAAACGCCTTCTGCATAGAGGGATGCATGTCAGTGAATGATTTAAGTAAAAATACAATTTAATCTGTAGCCCACTGTGAGCAACGGTCAATACAATTTGACAAATATACAAAAAAAAAAAAAAGGAACGTTCTTGTAAGGGGTGTAGGTGGCTCTTAAAAGAGCCTTTGGGGGTTAACAGTGGTTCGATTTAAGCGCGCTCTCCGCGGATTCGGCGGGCCAGCTGGATGTCTTTGGGCATGATAGTGACCCTCTTGGCGTGGATGGCGCACAGGTTGGTGTCCTCGAACAGACCGACCAGGTAAGCCTCGCTGGCCTCCTGAAGAGCCATCACGGCGGAGCTCTGGAAACGGAGGTCAGTCTTGAAGTCCTGAGCGATCTCCCTCACCAGGCGCTGGAAGGGCAGCTTGCGGATCAGCAGTTCGGTCGATTTCTGATAACGACGAATCTCTCTGAGAGCCACGGTGCCGGGCCTGTAACGATGGGGCTTCTTCACGCCGCCGGTGGCCGGGGCGCTCTTACGTGCAGCCTTGGTGGCGAGCTGCTTCCTGGGAGCTTTGCCACCGGTGGACTTACGAGCGGTCTGCTTTGTTCTTGCCATTTTAGATGCGTGTCTTCAAAGTGTCTCACCAAGGCGTGCAGCAGAGTTTATATAGCAGCCCCCGGAGAACCGCAACACGCTGATTGGTCCCTTGAAGGAAGCGCGAGAACATACAGCAAAGAGAGCGCTCAAGTCCCGCCCTAATGTTGGAGCGCGCGCCCCTTTCTTCTCTCACCATTTCGTTTATTTGACCTTTGACACCAGAATAAAATCGGCTAGCCCCAAAATATAATTCAACACAATACATCCAGTACACAGACTATACTATATATAGTAGACATACTATACTATATAATATAATATATATGACATGAGTTTAAGGGGCAAGAATAACTCGTTAACGAGTGGTCAATGGTCTTTTATATTCAAACACCGTTCTATGAATATATCAGTGGCAGCTCAGTGCCACATGTAATGTGTCAGTTTGCAACGCTCTATCAAAAGCCCTATAAAAACGGAGCTGCTAACCTAACAATTTGTGCTGTCTGTAGACTTACAACAATTGTTGCAAAACTGTACATATGAAACGTGATAATGGGATAGGGACTCTTAGAATTGTGTGGTTGGCTCTTAAAAGAGCCTTTGGGGTTTTTCAACATAAACCAAGTGAGACCATCTACTTCTTCTTAGGGGCTGCCTTCTTGGCCGCCTTGGGCTTTGTCACCTTCTTTGCGGGAGTCTTCTTAGCAGCGGGCTTGGCTGCTCTTTTGGGGCTCTTGGGGGCTTTCTTGGGACTCTTGGCAATTGCCTTCTTGGGCGCGGCAACCTTCTTGACCTTCTTCGGGGTAGTCTTCTTTGCGGCGGCAGGCTTCTTGGCCGCGGGTTTCTTTGCTTTCTTCGGTGAAGCCTTCTTGACAGCGGCTGGTTTCTTCGCGGCGGGCTTCTTGGCTTTAGGTGCCGCAGCCTTCTTAGCGGCGGGCTTCTTCGCCTCCTTGTTCACCTTGAAAGAACCGGAGGCTCCGGTGCCCTTGGTCTGGACAAGAACTCCCTTCGTCACCAGGCTCTTCACGGCTACCTTGACACGGAAGTTATTCTTCTCCACATCGTAGCCATCAGCAATCAAACACTTCTTGAGCATCGCCAGAGAAACACCGCGACGCTCTTTGGAGGCCGACACGGCTTTGGTGATCAGATCGCTGACACTGAGTCCTGCTTTCTTCGGCCTGGCTGCCGGCTTCTTCTTGGTTGCTTTTGCCGGGGAAGCGGCAGCGGGCACAGGAGCGATTTCACCCATCTTCAAGAGTTGTTCCGGTAGTCTGGATCAGAATGTGGCCTGGAAGGCGCCGGTGGGCTGTCCTTATACACATCATGAGAACCGTACAGACTCAGCCAGTGAAGCGTTTCTCTAAGAGGCACAATGATCGTCTCAATTGTGTTTCCTCCTTTATTTTATCGGGATACGATTCACAAACGATGAACATATTTGACACTTCTGGTTAATAAACTGGAAGAAGACATGTTCAATTTGAACCGTACCAAGTTGTAGGGGCCGTGGATCTAGAGAATGTATCGAAAACCCCTTTCATCGCGACGTGGCATTGTATTGATATCAATGCGTTTACTTTGAGATTTGTTTTAAATAATACGCAAGGACTTTGTGAAGTAGTTCATGGCCTTTTAAAATAACTCGGTCTTCCTGCAAACGGTTGACAGTGATCAACGTGTCCTGTGTGTCTGTAGTTTAGGTTCAAATGATCGTATTTCGATGCTGGTAAACACACGCGTTCGGAGATGCTTGCGCTGTAGCGGCCAGAGGGGTGTTCCACAAAGCCGGTTTTATCACTTACCCAGCTAAGTTAACCCAGGGTTAGCGGCAACCCTAGGTTTTCCGTTCCAAAATGACCACGGCATGTAAGTTGCTATGGAAACATATGCTCTCAATCAAACCTGGTCGGAGCAGGTTTTGCGCAGGTTAAGTTTGGAAGATAACCCGGTTTTGCTCAGAGTAGGCTATTTAAACCCACGTTTATCGCAGCTTTTACGTGTTCGCCTGTTGATATCGGAGCGCAAATAATTTGTGCAATTCACAGAGAGATTAATTAGACCACGGCTCGACATATTGTCCTTTCCGGATGACTTTTTGCTGGAGAGATATCGTTTTTCACGTGATTCTTTGATATATTTAAATAGCCTTCTCCAACCCTACATTGCAAATGTTACCAATCGTGGATCTGCCCTCAGTTCACTACAAACAATTTGCATAGCTTTCCGTTTTTTTGCGACGGGTAGCTTTTTGTACAGTGTAGGAGATGCTGAGCACATAGGCAAAGCTACCGTCTGCCGCTCCGTGCGTCTGTCTTGCGCTGAAGCGGTTGTTGCGTAACTTCATGGAGTTTCACCAACTTGCAGGTCAGCATTATCTACTTTAAGTGTTCCCAAATGGCTCCGAAATTATCCTTGTTGACTTTTCATCTGGGTGTTATATTTCAGGATTTCCTAATGTAATTGGGTGCATTGATGGCACACATCCAATGTGAGCAATACATTTCAACAGGGTGCGTTGCATTATGAACATATCATAGACCTCATATAATTGTTGTGCTTGTGCAAGATAGCTCAAAGTTTGTATTTGATCGCAGGGCAATTCGATGGGGATCTCCTAGGAGATCGAGGGTATCAATGCCTCCCGACGCTCATCACCCCGTACCCTAATCCCGCTCCTGGACCACAGACAACATTTAACCTGGCACACAGCAGAACCCGCGTTAAGATTGAAAATACATTCTGGATATTGAAGTCCAGATTCCAATGCCTACGTGGACTAAGAGTTTGTCCGGAACGGGCATGCGATGTAATTGTTGCATGCGCCGTCCTCCACAATATAGCCACTCTGCGCAAAGAGATGCCTCCCCACTTTACCTGTTCCTCGAGGAGGAACACATTCGCAAATGTTTGTAAGGGCTGACAAAGGATGCGAGACCACATTTGCAGAAATCATTTAAATAAAAATAAATAAAATAAACACTTTTCTTCCATCATTTTTATTCTTTAGTTGCTGAGGGAGGAAAAAGAATAATTAGTACCTTGATCGGTAAAATATGCGGCCCGTTTCGCCATTTTGATCAGGATTTCCATGATCCATACATCACGTCTTTATAGGTTTGCCGTGAACGCGCACAACCCTGTGTTAACCAACCCCGTGTTGATTGAACTAATTCATAACCGGTGCTGTGGAACCGACAGCTCTGGGTTAGTCGGCACAGGATCGGACAACCTAGAGTTCAGCGTTAACTCGGTGTTTGTCAAACCTCCGTTCTTGGAACACCCCTCAGGGCAACCAGACCTAAGCGACTCCGGAATGGAACATCATTTAAAAATACATACATTTTATTGCTATCAACGAATGGGTTTATAATGATTAGGCTACTATTATGATTACGATTACGTCGACTGTAAATGTTATTCCTTGGTATTCTTTTTCCCCAGGGCCACTTCGATTTTGATTCGATTTTGGCAGTACATTTTAATCAAAATATAAATAGGTTGTGGACCAAATCAGTCGAGTCACCGTGATTTTACTCAGCACAAAAATAAAGCATTATTTGTTTATGCTATTGTAAACCGGTTTTTAAAATGCATTATGTCAGATGGTGAAAGAGATCATGTAAACATGTAGGCCTACTTCAGCAATCCCAAGCAGGAAATAAGAATGGTCCTGTGTACGTGGCAAACCTGACAACGCCAACCCCAAATGACAGGGAGGGGGGACCCCTGGCCATAGACAGAGTGGTTTTATTCAAAACTATATGCAAGACTGAAAAGGAAGGTTACCAGAAGAAGTACACTCCAACAGCGAGCGGTACCCTATAGGGCCTATGGGTAGGGGCTGCATGCAGTATCTAACAAACAAATGGGATAAATCACGAATGATGAAGCAAATAATACATACATGGTACAATTGGTACAATGGTAAAATTAAAAAAAATAAATTAAATTAAAATAACAAAACCTCGGGTGTGCTGCTTAAAATAAACCAGACCCGGCATCTGAATGAAATTTAAGCTGGAGATCAAAATGAAACTCAACAGGCGGGACACATTTGCTTCTATGAAATCAAGCACTTCAGTGGGTGACACTGATTTTTTTTTTTTATACCTCATTATTTCAGAAAACAACCTGATCTCTTTTTGAAAACCTTTCTCAGAATTCTGAGATAATAAACTCATTCATTCAGAAAAAACAGCATCGTTTTCTATACACATTGGGCTGTTTCTTAAGTGAATGTATTACGCTTCCGTACAATTGCAAACTCGTGATCCAAAACATGAACGGATAAGAAAAAGTAAATAAACAGACAGAACTTTGATATCTGGTAATTACAAGTTAATAAATGCATTGATTTACAATATTTAAGCACCCCGACAGGTGCACATGTCAGGAAGAGAGTGTGAGATTTTAAATGTGAGTTTCCACAGAAGGGAACTCACAGGTGATTTGGTTTTTGGAAATACATTTCAAATAAATGGAAGTAAATTAATCTTCCTGGTTACACTTCGTATGCACCCTGCACTTATTAATACATACATTTATATATTTGAATTCAAAACCACTTTATAACAAACCACTATGTATCTATATCTATATGTTGTTGTAGTTTTTCCACCAAGGCTTATACTTGACACCACTGTGGATGGTGTGTTGCTCAGTCTACCCATGGGGGTGATTTTAAAAATGAGCGTCATAATAGCGGGGGATCGGGTTAAGCTTCTCGTACACTTTGGCCAGCGGTTGACGTCCACGTCTGAGAGGGTTAAGATTCTCGTTCCAAGATAACCAAAACTAAGATTTTACACACGTAAAAGGATACTGATGTTATATATATATACGGATATTATATTCCATACCAGGGGTATATTCTGAGTATACAACCGGATCGTAACGACTCAGTTTCTTGCATGGCATTCACCAATCACAGCAAAGTCGGACCTCGTCAAGTCGTGCCCGTGGCATGAGCCGTTCCAAAATCAGCGATAAAATGTATTAACAACTGCTACGAGCGAGAACATGTAGGAGTAGGTCTTATTGTGGTTTGGGTGGTCCTTAAAAGGACCGTTGATTTAAATAAACGGTTGTAGTTTACTTGGAGCTGGTGTACTTGGTCACGGCCTTGGTGCCCTCAGACACTGCGTGCTTGGCCAGCTCACCGGGGAGCAGCAGGCGGACGGCGGTCTGGATCTCCCTGGAGGTGATGGTGGAGCGCTTGTTGTAGTGAGCCAGGCGAGACGCCTCACCGGCGATGCGTTCAAAGATGTCGTTTACGAATGAGTTCATGATGCCCATCGCCTTGGAGGAGATACCGGTGTCGGGGTGGACCTGCTTCAACACCTTGTACACGTAGATGGCGTAGCTCTCCTTCCTGGTCTTACGGCGCTTCTTGCCGCCCTTCACAGCAGTCTTGGAGACGGCCTTCTTGGAGCCCTTCTTGGGCGCGACTTTGGGTGCTGGGTCAGGCATGATGAGAAGCAATGCGAATGGAGACCGTGCAGTCTGACTGCTGAATTTATAGGAGGCGCATGCAAATCAACATGGGCTGTCCCTTTGTGCGATTGGCTGGGATATTCAAAGCGCCTGAACATGTGATACTGCTTGATACCATAGTGCTACACTAAATAGATCAGCGATCTTCTCTCTATCCTTAATTATCGATTATGCTATACAATGTTTCAACGATTCATGTTTCATTAAAATATGTTAATTGGTCCAACTCATCAAATCTCTGACATATCGCATACACAACCTTTGCAGCCAAACACATTGATTCAGAATCAGTGCACATCTATTGTGACTGGTCGCAATTCTACCAACGCTGACGGAGCGCGGGATATTTTCAATCTCGTTCCGTCTTTTATTGTGCGTCTATCATGTACCGAGACTGTGGTTAAACATCATGAACCTACAACATAGCAAATTTACTTAAAAAGTCGTGAGGTCCATATTCTCATGACTTATTTAAAACCTAACCCGTCATGTCATAGATGCACTTTAATATTTGGCTTTTGGCAGCAGTCTGCGTGTAATTGACTACAAACAGAGTGTGGTAGGTAGGCCTACATATGCTCGCATTACGCGGTTCAACGAAGGTGAGCTTCTTTGTTAGATATTTGGGCGGCTCTTAAAAGAACCTTTGGATTGAGAATAGGAGAAAATGATTTAACCGCCGAAGCCGTACAGGGTACGTCCCTGCCTCTTGAGGGCGTAGACCACATCCATGGCGGTGACAGTCTTCCTCTTGGCGTGCTCGGTGTAGGTGACGGCATCACGGATCACGTTCTCCAGGAACACCTTGAGGACACCGCGGGTCTCCTCGTAGATCAGACCGGAGATACGCTTCACACCGCCACGACGAGCAAGGCGGCGGATAGCGGGCTTGGTGATACCCTGGATGTTATCACGGAGAACTTTACGGTGACGCTTGGCGCCTCCTTTCCCGAGACCCTTCCCTCCTTTGCCGCGCCCAGACATGTTGCTGCTTATAAAAGTAGAATGCCGTCTGTGCGCCGCGCTCCGTGCTTATAAAGGCTCACTGAGGACCTGAGAGAGAGGCGAAAGGCGGGAGTGCCGGTATAGGCCCCTCCCAATGCTACATTTAATTTAAACCTTTTTATATAATTCTGCTTAGATCATTTGAAACGAGAACTGTTATTTCGCTCAACATCTGACATTAAAGAGAAAGTAGAACCCATTTATTGTGTTATAGGCTTACATAACATTACTTTTCCCAAAGATACAAACAAGCCATATTTACGATCAAATAAACATAATAAAGCGACCACAGCACAGATATATATATATATATATATATATATATATATATATATATACACTCAACAAATGTTAAGTTGCATCACAAAAAATTGCAACTAGATCGTACCTCAACATTACATCATCCTATTTTTATGGAGCTGACCACCGTTTGTCCGATCAATAAATGTGCATCCAACAATGAAGACATAACCTCGAAAATGCATGAATAATTGGAGTACATACAATCCCTCAAATAAACATTAACAAAACTACAATAACGAAACAAGAAAGATTTTGTTCGTTTTTTCTTAATGAGTGAATTGAGTTTAGGGTTTCAGCTGTCCTAATGCCAGTGGGGAAATATCTGAACACATCAGTAATCCATGCTGAGCTTTATTTATTTCCAAAATGTTACCAAGAAAATAATATCCTAGCAGCGATTTTGGTATGGCCGCATAAATTTGGCGCATGTCCACTGGCGGTTATGGTGTGTTCCAGATGCCAGCCATTTTTGTCGAGAGCGTCATTATATCACTCGGTCTACTCTCAGAATTCCGAGGGGGCACGATCAAAAGGGGGGCGTGCCTCCGAGAAATGCCGCAAGAAAGCTGGGAGATTTCCCCACTTCCGAGGTATCCGAGGCATCTGGAACACACCATGAGCTCGGAATACTCTCAGAATTCTGAGGGGGCGGGACCAAAAGGAAGAAATGCAAGAATATGCCGCCCAAGAAATGCCGCAAGAAAGCTGGGAGATTTCCCCAATTGGACCTCGGAAAGGCTGGTGTCCGAGGCATCTGGAACACACCGTGAGCGTAGGGCGGGGTTTAAGCCGGACGGCGATAGCCACGGCAGCTACGTAAGCAACGTGATCTCATAGCAGCCCAACACAGTGTAGCCTGCTAATAAATCCAAGGAAAAAGAAGAATGCGCAAAATGAACAAAGAGCAACAATGTAGGACGTCCAAGAAAACACCACTATCATCCCCCTGTCGCACAGAAGTGACAATTCTGTCGACCAATCAACGGACGGTGTGTGTAGCTCGAACCTGCCGGGACCCCTTCAGGCGTCTCAGTACCTCAACGGAGAAGTACTGTGAGACAAGTCCAGTCGGTCCCCGCCCCCTTTTGGCGCTGGAAACGCGAACCGTTCCGCACCTATTCATACCAAACCGAACCACGACCGTCAGTGGAATCGCACCTTAAAAAGACTACGTCCACTCTGGTGAAAGCAGGCGGCATTCTTTTCGTGACCAAAGGGTACCGTGTGTAGAGCTCCGTCGTGCCAGCGGCTGACTGCGGCTTCAGAGAGAAAGTTGAGCTATTTGGACACCTATAGTAAAACACAACGTGTGTGTGGATGGTGAAGCTCCTTTTGAGCAGCGATGTATTTACTCAGTGCGTGCCGTTCACATCTGTCAAAATAAATGTTTTTTTCTCCCGACGTGTTCACGATCTTTATTCATTCCTTGCGATGCGGCGGGGAATGCCGTATACGGACGGGCGGCGGAGGGGCTGATCCGGCGGGAGAAAGATGTTTTCAGTAGACAGCTGTCAACTCACTTCGGGTCGGTGATTTATTTAAAAAGCTGGCGCAGAAGATGGAGGAAGCCGGTGTCGTGCCAATGTAGTTACCCCCTATAAGGAGTGTATCACCATCAACATGCATTCACTACACACTACGCTTCGATTTCACCCAAGGCTGAATTAAAAGTACATGTTTTTCTAAAATGTTGCTCATCAACGAGGTTGTAAAGTAGTAACTACGATCTTTATTCATTCATTGCGCCGCGGCCGAACTGACAGGGGTATTCTCTGATATTATGAATCTTACAGACTGCGTCGGGTTCTCAGACTCTCTGGTACTTCCACAACAAGTAAAGACTCCTAGTGGGGGTTATCACGCCCATGGTGAGAAGGAATTAGGGGAAAGGAACTTTGGCTTTGACTCTCTGAAGTCCAGATTGAAACGCGACATGGAGGAGAAAGCAATGTTTTCAGTAGACAGCTGTCAGTTCACTTCGGGTCCATATTAGGGCTGGGCGATAAAACGATAACGATATGTATTGCGATAGACACGTAATCAATATCAATATAAAATGCGTTCGATAGAAGGTTTCGATAATTTTGTGAGAAACGAAAGATGGGTACCGCAACGAGTGAGGAAATTGTAAATAATATATATGAAGATAGTTCCTCTCAGATCTCAGGCGCCGCGGCCAGCATTGGTTCATGGCAGTACTGGACATATCTCCATGTCCCATTTCCCCCTTTGATGGCATTATCATTATTCTGTTTAATGTAGGCATTTTCGTTATAACATGGATAGCAAGCATAACAAAATCGCTAATAGGCGCTAATCGCTAGTTAGCGAACATGCTAACTAGCGATCTTTACAACATGGATGATGGTTCATGACAGTACTGGACATATCTCCATGTCCCAGCAACAATGACATCCATATGTTCCATGTTCTAGGGACTCCAGGTTGAAGATAAGCTTTAATCCACCTACCAAGTAATGCAATAGTGATCTCATGATCTCATCTCTTATGTTTACATTTAACACTGCAAATGTTTTTAGAACACTTTTTTGTAGCACATGTTTTTGAGCACTTTATAATTGATAATTGTTAAGTTTTCATTGTGATGTTCATTTTCATTCAGACTTATGTTTATATTTATTTGAGTTTTCCATGGTTGTGTTGACATTCCTTTTCCCTGTCTGCCTACAATCAGGGCAAGGTTAAGTTTAAAATAAAACTGTTTACGTTTATATTTTTCTCCTGGGGGGTATTCCATCAACCAAGCTAAACCCAAAGCCGGGCTTATTTTGCTTAGCCTGGCTTCTTTCAGCTAGAGTTGCGTTCCATCAATGTGGCTTAAGGGAATCTCCGCTAAGTAACCATGGCAACTTATCCGACCAAACAACCATCAAGCTAAACATAAAGCCGGGCTTCTTTCAGCTGGAGCTGCGTTCCATGAACGTCACTTAAGGGAATTTCCGCTAAGTAACCATGGCAACTTATCCGACCAAACTAACCTGGTCGGGAGCAGGTTAACTGTCAGGCTAACTTGAGCGGTGTTTCAGAGAAATCCACCTGTCAGCAACAATTGTACCATCAGAAGGTTCCGCCAAGCCTAGTCCTCACAATTTTGTCATAAATGTACATATATGAAGTACAAACAGCGTATATTTTCACTAAGGGTCTAAGATTAAATGACGCAAATGAAATAATTCAATGAATTGCTATCTATTATTACTGTGGCTATTTGTTCAACACATTTTTACACAAATCTATGTATTATCGCGTTATCAGTAATCAGCGACTGGGTGAATGGTCTAGCACTTGCCCTGTGATACGTGCGACCCGAGTTCGCGTCTAGACTAATGTGTAGTATTCTTGGCGTTGGCTTCATTTTGTAATTCCCTTTATTAATTTTATTAATTTTATTAATTCCCTAATTAAGAATATTCAAAGAAATGGAAAATAAATGGCATGAAAAGTTATTTGATTTCTCTAGTAATCCTTCCTATATTACTATTACTTGCGTGAGGATAGAACCCCGGACGACCGGGTGCAAGTCTGACACGTTAACTCGAGACTATCTCCCTGCTTTTAAATCCATGGTCAATATTAAATTAAAATATGTTACGCTTAATACTACTTATGCATTCAACAGATCGCCAGGCAGCCTCCCTGTTTCTATTAATGGTTACGGTGTTCCCTTTTTGAGTTATTATATGCGTGTACTCCTCATAGACCTCCACAAGCAGCTTCTGTTCGCCGCTGGAAAAGATCCCGCTCTGTCCTTTTCGGACATTTGATCCATGATTCGACATTCACGGTTCTGGGCTGGTTACATATCTCGTGAACGCGCGTAATCCACGATAACGTGAGCCTGGTTTGAACTAACCTGAGCAAGGCGCGGCTGAACTGCGTTGATGGAACGGCTTTAGCCTCAAGTGGAAGTTGGCGTTGGTTCTAACCAGGCTTAATCAACTAATCGCCGCTTTCGTTAGCGACTTTGATGGAATAAAAAAAGTCCTTTAAAAAATTTTTTTATCAATAATTATCGATATCGACCGATATGAAACACTTATATTGTGATACAGTTTTCAGCCATATCGCCCAGCCCTAGTCCATATAATTTCTCAGACGCTCCATTGTTCCGACCTCTCGGTATGCCGACTCCAGCCGGAGGAGCTGGCTCTGCCGGCGAAGGAGTCCGCATACCGAGAGGTCGGAACAATGGAGCGTCGGAGAAATGATATGGACCCGAAGTGAACTGACAGCTGTTGTTGGTGGTTGTTGGTGACGTAAAGGTTGGTGACGTAAAGAGGTCAACCGGTGGCTCTATTACCACTAGTTGAAATGGGTACAGCGCGACCTATCGTACCGGGGAATGGGAATTGGCTTTGGCCAATTGATTTACCCACCGCCATGTATACTCGGACAATTGCAGTTGTCCAATTGCGGAGCATAGTCTGACTATGGCTTTAATCGGATTAAGCTGTGCATGTAAACGTACTGAATGACCGAGCAAGGGTTAGTTAGGCTTCCTGGACACCTAGTACATAGTATGTCGCTGTGGTGTGTGACGTATTTCACATACAACATTGTTCATTGTAACGACAAGACAACAACGGTACAGTATTATAGTAGTATAGCAACGTTTTCATAAGAATTTCTCTTAAAGGTCCCATGACATGCCACCAGGTGTGGTGTGATTAGCTGTTACAAGCCATTTTGAAAATCTGTCTGTTATGACATCACAGGTGGGCGTGTCCACCTAGATGTGTGCTGGATAGATCAGTCTACCAGTGTACCCAGTGGACTGTAGCAAACGTTGCTCATCTATCCGTCACACATCTAGGTGGACAGGCCCACCTGTGATGTCATAACAGACAGATTTTCAAAACGACTTGTAACGACTAATGGTGCTATCCCCAGTTATATGGTACGCCGGTATGTGCTAGTTGTTAGTTGTAAATCTCCCAGCTTTCTTGCGGCATTTCACGGAGGAACGCCCCCTTTTGGTCGGTCCCACTCGCTATTTTGAAAGTAGAGCGTGTTCAGTGAGAACGACCGTACGACTCGACAACAAAAATGGCTGTGCCTGTGAAGAGATTTTTTTTCTTTGTATTTGTGCCACGTTGGTCATTTTAATGTAGATTTTAAATGTTTGATGACATTATTGCTACTTTATTCACGGTCTTGCTTTGCGTGCAATACAATGTAAAGTGTGTTAATTGTTTTCAAGCTGGTTTGCTAAAGAGGCTCATGTAGCCAACAATAACAATGACTAGCCAGCAGTAGCCAACAGTAGCGGTTCTACATTGAATTGCGCCCCGGGCGAGACCCCCTCCGTGCCCCCCCCCCCCAGAAAGTTGTTGAGGGGGGGGGGGCGCAATTGCGGTCTGGCGGAATTGTTGACGGGGGGCGCGCACGGTTGCGGTCTGGCGAATTGTTTGGGGGGGGGGGGGGAGTATGATCGATAATAGAAAATGCGCGGATTTTTTTTTTTTCTTGCGCTCCTGCCGCCCCTCCCCCCTGTAATGCCGCCCCGGGCGGCTGCCCCGCCCGTACCTAAAACCGCCACTGCTAGCCAATGAGAAACAGAAAAGCTATAAATGCTGCAAGCCAGGAAATTAAATTACGTCACGTTATCGCTAGAGCAGGTCGGACACACCGGCGTGCCATACAACTGGACGCGAATGTGTTTTTCGGTCCGGAAGAATCATGAATATTAATGAGGGGACAGCCTGAGATTATCCAATCACGTTGGTTTAAATCCCTGATCCAATCCAAAAAGGCTAAAATACGTGACGTCACCACAGGGTAGGTAACTTAAATTGTAATGTGTATTAAACGAATGTTAGTCAAACGCATTTCTCTGATAGGGTTAGGAGTCAGTGTTCGAGTTTGTCTGACAGGATGCCTGTCCAATCCTAGCGCTTGAGGCATGACTTCTTCCGGATTCCGCCTACGAAAAAGTCGCCAACGGGATAGCACCCTAATCTCACCACACCTGGTGGCTTGTCATAGGACCTTTAAAACTCTCAACCCAAATCATATTTATCAGCTTTCGAATGCCGGCTAAAACAGTAGATTTACTGTCTAAGCTGACAAGCTAACCTTACCACCCACATAATTACTTATATAAAATAGGTTGCTTACAGTGTTTGTTCCTCACACAGCTCGGAAGTGGAGCCATCAGTTTACGCGAGAAACGCGAGTGGCACGAGACTACCTGCAAAAGCACAGTTTAGCGCAGGGCGATTACCACCCTACGCCGCCTCCTTCGATAACTGATGTCACGTCGACCCCAAGCCGCCTTCCGAAAATATTTTAATCTACCCCAGTCACATGGATGCCTCTTTTGAGTTTAATAGTGTGAATTGTGCAGCCCTGAATAATGAGTAATGTTTAAACGTAGATATAGAATCAATATCTCGATTACGTCCTTGCAAAAATATCTGATAATATGTTAAGGAGTGCCCTTATAAAAGGATGTGGGTGGCTCTTAAAAGAGCCTTTTTGTTTTGAATAAGTTTACACAATTTACTTCTTGGCGGGCTTTTCAGTCTTCTTGGGCAAAAGGACTGCCTGGATGTTTGGCAGCACACCGCCCTGAGCGATGGTCACTCCGCCCAGTAGTTTGTTGAGCTCCTCGTCGTTGCGGACGGCCAGCTGCAGATGGCGGGGAATGATGCGGGTCTTCTTGTTGTCGCGGGCAGCGTTTCCAGCCAACTCCAGGATCTCAGCGGTCAAATACTCGAGCACCGCTGCCAGGTAGACGGGCGCTCCGGCACCGACGCGATGAGCGTAGTTGCCTTTACGCAGAAGTCTGTGCACTCGGCCGACGGGGAACTGGAGCCCGGCACGGGAAGAGCGGGTCTTGGCCTTTGCCCTAGCTTTTCCACCGGTCTTGCCTCTTCCTGACATGTTCACGTATTCTTTGTGAGAAATTTAAACTGACTATGGACCGCGACACACTGCTATATATGCCCCCCCAGGTCTTCGCTCATTGGCCAGCTCAAACGTTAAACGGAATGACCAATCACAGTCAACCTAACTTTCATGCCCGATAGGTGGCAGTATTGCACCTAAAGCTTAATGGTCCCCATTGAAAAGTAATGGCGAGTAAAATACCTAGTATTTTATATATATAAAGTTGCATGTTGAATTAAATGTCAATGTGTTGTTTTAACAGATTGCTGATGACTGGACCAAAACAAACTTCAAAACAAACTAACGGGAATCCTTTTTGAGTGAGAATTTAATTCAAATCAAGTATGAGTAGTTGTAGTATAAATAAAATATTAATTCAATAGTAATATTCATTCATTCAGTGTTAAACGTAATTATATACATTATAAAAATGTTCTCGCCATCATGTTAACTTAATCAATACATTCTAATCTAATGATATCCTCTCCGTGATTCTGAAAGAGTTGGTCTACTTCCCTTTTATTGTAACCGTTGACAGCCATTGTGTGAAAATTGTTTTAAAGTTATGTTTTAACACTGTGCCAAGATAGAGGCCATTAGCCTACTGATATTCAAGGTAGCGTCTTGGAACAAAATCACAAGTTTGATGACGCTACATCATAGATCCTGTGGAACGAAATCGAATGTGAAACATAAACGTCTTCTGCCGCCGTCAAATCTAATCTGTAGCCTGCTCAGACAACAACTTGACAAATATACTAAAAAAGGAAAAGTTCTTGTAAGTGATATAGGTGGCTCTTAAAAGAGCCTTTGGAGGTTAACAGTGGTTCGATTTAAGCGCGCTCTCCGCGGATTCGGCGGGCCAGCTGGATGTCTTTGGGCATGATGGTGACCCTCTTAGCGTGGATGGCGCACAGGTTGGTGTCCTCGAACAGACCGACCAGGTAAGCCTCGCTGGCCTCCTGAAGAGCCATCACGGCGGAGCTCTGGAAACGGAGGTCAGTCTTGAAGTCCTGAGCGATCTCCCTCACCAGGCGCTGGAAGGGCAGCTTGCGGATCAGCAGTTCGGTCGATTTCTGATAACGACGAATCTCTCTGAGAGCCACGGTGCCGGGCCTGTAACGATGGGGCTTCTTCACGCCGCCGGTGGCCGGGGCACTCTTACGTGCAGCCTTGGTGGCGAGCTGCTTCCTGGGAGCTTTGCCACCGGTGGACTTACGAGCTGTCTGCTTTGTTCTTGCCATTTCAGATACGTATCTTCAAAATACACCCCCGAGGTGTGCAACAGAGGCTATATAGCAAGCCCCGGAGAACCGCAACACGCTGATTGGTCCCTTGAAGGAAGCTCGAGAACATACAGCAAAGAGAGCGCTGAAGTCCCGCCCTAATGTTGGAGCGCGCGCCCCTTTCTTCTCTCACCATAGACCGAAGAATAAGTCCCGCCTCCTAGGCTACCGGTTCCCTCGGTCAAATGTCTATGGGAAATAACATGGGGTTTTTGAATGATCGTACTCTGTACGTGGCGCTTTTCGGATTGTCGGTGCCGTTAAAATAGCATTTAGAATCGTTTACTACTCCACCGACAATCCAACAAGCCATTCGAAACTAGATGGAAAATGTGTGTAGTTCAAAACGTGACGCAGCTTTTACTTCTTCGCCACCTACAGTTTGTTATGTACGATCATTCAAAAACTCCATGTTATTTCCCATAGACATTTGACCAAGGGAACCGGAGGCGGGACGTATTCTTCAGAGGCCTATTTCGTTTATTTCACCTTTGACACCGAATCAAATCGGCTCTATATTATCGAATATAATAATCCTAACCCTAACTGAAAGCAGCATCTAAGTAAATGAATCTTCCTGGTTATAATTCACCCAGCACTTTTCATTTATACATATATATGAATCCAAAACCACTTTATAACAACGTTTTAACGATCACTATATCCAGTCGTGTCAAGTATAACCTTGGTGAAATAAATACATATACACACAGCTATCTCAACCCGATGTGAGTCTTACATGGCAGTCACTTAGATTATTAGGCCTAAATTTCACCGGTTAATAAAGACCAAATAGTCTAAACCACCGCAAGTCGGGTACCTCTTCAAGTCCATCCCGTGGTATGAGCAGTTTTGTCTATAAGAGAAAATTGAGGAGTAGGTCTTATTGTATTTTGGGTGGTCCTTAAAAGGACCGTTGGTTTTAGGTAAACTGTTGGTAGTTTACTTGGAGCTGGTGTACTTGGTCACGGCTTTGGTGCCCTCAGACACTGCGTGCTTGGCCAGCTCACCGGGGAGCAGCAGGCGGACGGCGGTCTGGATCTCCCTGGAGGTGATGGTGGAGCGCTTGTTGTAGTGAGCCAGGCGAGACGCCTCACCGGCGATGCGTTCAAAGATGTCGTTTACGAATGAGTTCATAATTCCCATCGCCTTGGAGGAGATGCCGGTGTCGGGGTGGACCTGCTTCAACACCTTGTACACGTAGATGGCGTAGCTCTCCTTCCTGGTCTTACGGCGCTTCTTGCCGCCCTTCACAGCCGCCTTGGAGACGGCCTTCTTGGAGCCCTTCTTGGGTGCGACTTTGGGTGCTGGGTCAGGCATGATGAGAAGCAATGCGAATGGAGACCGTGCAGTCTGACTGATGAATTTATAGGAGGCGTATGCAAATCAACATGGGCTGTCCCTTTGTGCGATTGGCTGGAATATTCAAAGTGCCTGAACGTGATACTTCTTGATACCACAGTGCTAAACTAAATAGATCAGCGAACTCCTCTCTAGCCCCAATCGATGTTTAAACTATTTGTTTCCTTAAAACATGTTATTTGGTCCAACTCAAATCTCTGAGTCGCATTCACAACCATACATTGATTCAGAATGTGCGGATCTAGTGTGAATGCTAGCAATTCTACCAACGCTGACCGAGCTAGTAGACAGTGGCAAAAAAAAAATCGAATTCCAAATGTTCCGGTTCGTATGTATCGAGGGGGTGTTTCCATTTCAAATTCCTTAACCTAGATAGTAAGTCATGAGGTCGCGGTCATGTTATGCTGGCATCAAAATGAGCCGACAGTGGCACGATTTGCCAGCAGTTTCGGTGTAAATTACTACAAGCTGTGTGAGGTACATCGGCTCACATTACGCAGATCGAAGGAAAGCTTTTGTCAAATATTTGGGCGGCTCTTAAAAGAGCCTTTGGGTTGAGGATAGGAGAAAATGATTTAACCGCCGAAGCCGTACAGGGTACGTCCCTGCCTCTTCAGGGCGTAGACCACATCCATGGCGGTGACGGTCTTCCTCTTGGCGTGCTCAGTGTAGGTGACGGCATCACGGATCACGTTCTCCAGGAACACCTTGAGGACACCGCGGGTCTCCTCGTAGATCAGACCGGAGATACGCTTCACACCGCCACGACGAGCAAGGCGGCGGATAGCGGGCTTGGTAATGCCCTGGATGTTATCACGGAGAACTTTACGGTGACGCTTGGCGCCTCCTTTTCCGAGTCCCTTTCCTCCTTTGCCGCGTCCAGACATGCTGCTGCTTATTAAAGTAGAATGCCGTCTGTGCGCCGCGCTCCGTGCTTATAAAGGCTCACTGAGGACCTGAGAGAGAGGCGAAAGGCGGGAGTTCCAGTACAGGCCCCTCCCATAGCTACATTTAATTTAAACCTTTTCATATAATTCTGCTTAGATCATGTGAAACGAGAACTGTTATCTCGCTCAACATCTGACATTAAAGAGAAAGTAAAACCCCTCTCTTGTGTTGTCTATTATTCCCACAGATAAAAACAACGATCAAACAAACATAATAAAGCAACAAAAGCATCGATGACTTTTGAACTATGTCCAGTGTGATTTAATGTGTGTGTGTGTGTGTGTGTGTGTGTGTGTGTGTGTGTGTGTGTGTGTGTGTGTGTGTGTGTGTTTTAAGTTGCAACACAACAACAATTTAAACTAGATCGTAGCACAACATTACATCATCCTATGTTTATCGAGCTGACCCTTTGTCAGATCAATAAATGTGCCTCCAACAATGAAGATATAACCCCAAAAATGCATTAATGATTGGAGTACATACAATTCATAAAATAAGCATTAACAAACCTACAATAAAGAAACAAACGATAGATTACGCTTTTTGTTTTTGTTAGTATTTTCTTTATGAGTTTAAATTTCAGGTGTCCTCATGCCAGTGGGGACATATCTGGACACATCAGTAATCCATGCTGAGCTATATTTATTTCCATAATGTTATCAAGAAAATCATATCCTAGAACAGATTATACAACGAATGAAAATGGCTGGCCGGCCCGTATCTCTCTTTGTTTACTAAAATGGTTCTATGGACCCTCCCCAAAGCCCTCCCCATCCGCCCCAGCCAGCCTAGCGACGCTGGCCGCGTCACAGTGCTGCTCACCCAGTCAGAGGGGACAGAACAATGACCGAGTTTTTTTAATGCTGAAAGTCTCCCGCCTACTAACTGGGAGGAGATAGATCGCACACATTTCGTCAATCTAATGTGCCCTGTCCGCTTTAAGTAGCTTTATATTTTTACTCTAATAATAATAGTACATAGTTATTACAGGGCAGTTTTTATTTGGTATCTCAACTACAAAACACTTTACAACGGAAAACTAGGAGGCTAAAATAAAAAGATAAGATACATTTATGTGTAGCTATATAAACTATTGGGAGGATTTATTTTTATTTATTTATCAATATACAAAACTATGTAAATGTGACTTCCCAGGATAAGTAATCGAAAAGGTGAAAATGTGTTTTAACTCATCAAAACTCATACATTTTTTCCATGATAAACAACCAACCTGAAGAATGTCATGGCTTTCTTGTATTCCCTTGCAGGATTCAATGTGTATGTATTTATTTACAGATCGATGAATCTGCATTAATTAATCACAGATTGGATGCAACCTCATTGCATGATGAAGATTGTTCCTATTGCTGTTCTTGAAATATGAATTTACTGCTTTAATGATGTATCCAACAAAATGGCTTCAAAGTGTACAAATGAATGAGAAATAATCCAACAATATAAATAACATAGTTGATCTGCAATCAACTTTAAAGAATAATCAAACATTGAGATCAAAATTAATATACAGTACCATCAGTTGAATCAACGGTGATTGTAAGTACATTACATGTACATTATATGGCAAGTGACCTTAATGCCTATAACATCATTAAATGACGGATACTTAATGCATAAGTCTTTGATGCTTCCCATGTGTTGTTGTTTTTACGTAGAGTTTGGAAACTAGTTAATGTAGTCTGTAGTGTTGTTATTGCTACTCTTGGTACCCGCCCCCCCACACACACACACACACACATTCACACATACACACACACACAGGGTACAATCAAAGGCCTGTTTGAGCTAACAGCCAGAGGCCGCATTATGTAGAGATCAATATGGTATAGCCTGGTGGTTAGGGTGTTCGACTTTCGGCCAAAAGACTGTGGGTTCCAACCCCAATGTCTGTCACCGACCTGCCGGTGTCCTTAAGCAAGAGGCCCTAGCCCCCCACCTGCTCCTGATAACATGGATCCAAGATGGCTCTGGGTCCCTTTAGATTCAAACGTCTGCTAAATGACTAATTGTAAACCTTCCATAGACCTTTTTCGCAGAGGTGTCATCGTAGGATAAAAAAAGGGGTCGTTTACAACCCTAATTATGGGTCTGCTCTTTTCATATAGCAAGCTGCTGGGCCATGTGTTATCTTCACTTCAGCATACGACCCGTGTCCTTGCACATGGAAGTAAAAGACCCACAATTGGTGTAACGAGGGACACCTGTGTTGGTCCTACGATGGCACCTCTGTGAAAAGGGTCTGTTCTGTTGGACAAGTCTCTTAAGCCATCAGATCACCGGCAGTGCTCCACGGCTGGTCATTGAATGGTACAGAAACAGCAGCTCGGCTTTGTGGGCGTGACCTGGGCTTCCTGGAGAGGCAGGGCCTCAGGGCCAGGAGGCTCCGCCTTGCCGTGGGATAAGGAGTCGCTGGACGTGGACAGCAGCCTCCCACCCACTAGGTCAGCGGCATTGCCGTCCATGACGGACATGTCTGTCACCATCTTTTCCCTCAGCGACATGTCTCCGTCGTCGTCGTCATCGATGAGGACAAACACCTTGACGTAGACCACATCCACCGGCCCGGAGCCCTGGAGGCTGTTGTTCTCTCCCGATTCATCCATGTTGTGGGCGTCGATGTAGGTCAGAGTGGAGGTCTCGGCGCAGGTCTCCTGCTGGTCTGTGGCGTTGTCCTCTGGGCCAGAGCAGGCCTGGCTGCTGGAGTCCATCCTCCAGGGGGAGTCCCTCAGAGGGTCCTGGGGCCCGTCCAGCTGAGGGTCCTGCTGCTGATGTTTGCTGATGCTGCCGACACCCAGTGACAAGGTCACCTTGCCCCTGCCGTAGCCGCAGCTGTTGACCTGGCAAGGGCCATCCCTCATGGTGTGCGAACCTGTGACGCGACCGTTAGCAGGATGCATTCATTCACTGGTGGCAGCCCAACATCATCTTAATTCTGCACACTGCTGCCCTAGAATAAGTTATGGAAGATACAGGATATTTATTTTAAAGAATCAATTCACCTTTTAATTACACATATGACTTTGACTTGAACAAAACCAAAAAATGTAATCTTAAGTAATTTTGTTTGTCTTAGCTATTCAACTATTCATGTTACAGTATTTGAAATAATTTCATTTGATTTACGTCCACTGTCAGTCTGGCAGGCAATTCAGACTGTCTGCAGCCAAGCTTTCCATCACAGCAAACTCGTACATGCTGCCATTTAACACTAGCCTGCAGAATGAATAAATAAAGGGAGGACTTTTAGGGCGAGGTAGAGAATAACTAAGGGTTCCCTGGGGCTCTCAGCCAGAACAGAGCGACTTAACTACTCTATAAGTGCAGTCATATAGTAGTAGTAAGCTTTGTCTTTCATCACAATTTTTACAAATACACAGTCACACACACAGTCACACATACACACACACATTCGCACTCACAGTGCCAGCATGTGTGCATACCCTCCAACACACACAGACCCAACCTCTAATCTAGAACCTTCCATACAGTAGACTTGACAAAGTGTCTCTCCTCCACATGAACGACTCCTTAGCCTGACAGAATCAGGACTCTATGAATGAGTAATATGGAGGTTCCAGGCACTTTGGGAACAATGGATAAAAAATACATTTCAAAACCTGACCTTCCTGATCATCTACAAACTATGAAAAGCATCACGCTCTTTATATTAGTTTTGCCATTTGTTTAATTTAATGTCTTAGGTATATGAAAATAAGTTATATCTATATGTAAAGTGTCATAATGTCCATCCAAATTCCAAGATAATATAATTGTGTTCCCATTGAACAATATTTAAATTAACAGATTTTTTTTCCCCAGTTTGATAAATGAATGTTTTAAATAGTACAAGTTATGACCAGATACTTCACAATGGGTCAAATCAACATGTGATCATTAACAATATGGTGAATTACTGGTTCAATCAAATAATACAAATAAAGAAATCACTCACCATAGGACTTGAACAACTAAGCTAAAGGTTGGATTCCGTGGCACAAAGAGTCTCTCACTGGTATAGAAGTGCTGAAGTCTATGACTAGAACCAGTCTTCCCCATCATCTCTCTCTCTCTCTCTCTCTCTCTCTCTCTCTCTCTCTCTCTCTCTCTCTCTCTCTCTCTCTCTCTCTCTCTCTCTCTCTCTCTCTCTCTCTCTTTCATGAAAGCATGCATGACAATCCCAAGGATTTCTATGACGACAGCAGCATGGTACGAGAGTTAAGTAGGAGTCTCATCATGACAGCAGACAGCAGAGGACGGCAGTACCGTTCATGTATTCCCTGGTTGTTCTGCAAGTTTTATACCATCACTAAGGGTGATGAGTGATTGTTTTGCTCCCTGGTTGAGGGCGTACTCCATCTATATTACATCATCATCATCTTCATCATCCCCATCATCACAATAAACAAACATCCTATTAACCAATAAGCAAAAAACATATTGATCTTGTTAACAAAGAAGCATGTATGAGAACTCATAGTTTCTTTCATTTTGAGCTTTAAAAAGAATACATCAGGAAAAAAACTACAATGTATATAACTAAATGCCAAATTAAAATGCTTGCTTGAAACAAAGCAATTATGTTTGAGAAAATATAATATATATAGGACTTGTTAATTAAGGTGACCAGGGCAATAGACTAGACTAGAGCCTTGATGCTCTTCTTCTACCTCAGAAAGACAACAAAGTAGCAAACATTTTCACTTCAAAAAGGTGAAAAAGGGCTGAACATGTTTAAATCCTGTTCCATCCATGCAGCCCAACGACAACAGCACTAAAGGATGTAGTGTCACGGTAGTGCATGAGAGAGCCATGAAACAAAAAGCCCCTTCTCCGAGTGCTGTAGCCCTGGATGTGTTCAAATAAATAATACAAGACCCCAGCCTTTCACATACATGAAAGCAGTGAAGAGGATATCAAAGCGATCAAATATTGAACAGCGTTGGGCTCCAGCTGGGATGAACGACGCCTCTGCATTAGAGGAATCCTGGAGAAAGTGGCTTTTTACCAAAGGGCTTCTAGACTAGAGATTCTGAGATGCCTAACATTTGAAATGAGGCAGCCCATGGACTGCTTCAACACCTTGGCCTTCAACCAGTGACCCCTACCTGGCAAACGGAATTAAGTGCACCACCAGAGTAGGGGATCCAAAGAGGCTGCCCAGACCCGGGACATGGCATAGAAGCAAAGTGCACCGCACTGGCATGGCTCACTACAAAGATGCGTGAACGGGAAAAGGGCTGTTGCTTTGTTCAAGACCACAACGGTTCCTGACCGGGCCCAGCCAAGACGCTAGCTTTACCCTGACCGCGCCAAGCCTAGACGCTAGCTTTACCCTGACCAGGCCCAGCCTAGACGCTAGCTTTACCCTGACTGGGCCCAGCCTAGACGCTAGCTTTACCCTGACCGGGCCCAGCCTAGACGCTAGCATTACCCTGACTGAGCCCCGCCTAGACGCTATCTTTACACTGACCACGTTCCTAGAGGCTGTGTAGGTCAATGCCAGTGACCATGTATGGGCATTTAGTTATTTTAGTTTAAAACCAAAAAAAAAGGGGGGGGGGGGGGGGGGTCAGTCTTTTAGGACTTGTTTAGTTGCGGTAGGCTGTGAAGCTGATCTTCCTGTGTGGAAAATAGGACTCTGCTTTCCACCAAGAGAGAACAGTACAATAACATTAGATATGTTTATCTTCTTTCTAAACTAGCAGTTGTATTAGAAGATACTGTAGCTAAGCCAAGCAAACTATAATAGGCCTACACCAATCTCGCCTGTAGTGTAGGTTAAGTTCTCTTCACTCAGGTGAAGTTCTCTAAAATCTGCTCCAGAGGGAGACAGAGTCAAGGCTGAAATCCAAGGAAGCTGCAGGACTACATGTGAAGCAAGTGGAACAACACAAGGTCTGAATCCTGCTCCCCATCTACAGTTAGCAGCAACTAGACCTAAGTTAATAAAAACAAATCAAATTAATTACGATGAACAGAAAGATATTTACAAAAACTTTTTATTAAAGTTGCAACTGCAATCATACAAGTAATAAAATGTTCAACTTCAATTGATCAGCATCAGTAATTTTGACAACACGCATGATAATAACAGCAACACAGCTAGATTGACGCGTTATGTGGTTGACAAGCAAGAAACACTAGGCTGTAAATAACAACATGCAGCATGGTCTCTGCTGTATACAATGAAATAAATCCCAGTTGCTTAGGGGATATTTACATTTCTTCTTTCTTTTTTTAATACATTGTACATGGAATGGTCACAGAATTGACATGTAGGTCACCGCGTTCACGCAATCCTCTTGGTCATTTCACACGGCCAACAAAGACTGGAGGCCCACGTCCCCCCCATGGGTCGGTCACACACACACACACACACACACACACACACACACACACACACACACACACACACACACACACACACACACACACACACACACACACACACACACACACACACACACACACACACACACACACACACTTCCTGGTACTCCTTAACCTGAGGACAGAGGGCAGTTATGTTGTCTTATCGTCCGCGGTGACGCTGTGTAACGCAGTAGTAGAAGAATGAGGTGATCAATGCACTGATGCCACCATACATTCAGAAGGCCATCTTGTAGGGGTTTGGAGATTCCCCGGATTGTTTTGTGTTAATTTACTATATATATATTTTTTAAAACCTTGGTTTGACACGTGGTCCTCGACACAAATATTAATTGTACACATGCACACGTTAATTAGTCCATGCTTAAACGTCCCTGTGACGAGGTCGACCCACGAGGAGCACATCGATATGCATGCGCCCCTCGTACCGTGGGGGGAGCGGTGGACTAAGGTTTTTTTTGGTTCAATTTTTTTCTTTTTCTTTATGGAAAGTCCCCAGACTCAGGCCCCTGGGGTCCCCGCCTGCTGGCCAATCAGAGGCTCTCCCCCATCCCTGGCCTCCTGTGGGGGGGCGTCTGGCTCCACTGTGACCACGATGCTGGTCTCGTCCATCAGCTCGCAGGTGGGGTTGGAGAAGGCGGACAGCGGCAGTGTGATCCTCTGCATCTCCCGCTCATACACTCGCTGCTCATGCTTCTTCTTTATGTCCCGGCCCCTGAAAACACACACACACACACACACACTTCAGGAGGGGCCTACAGACGTACGCAGGGGGCTGTGCATGCAACTCCATTACATCCTCTTTATGCATCTCCTTTCTTGTCAGCCTTTTTCTACCACTACTAAGAATACTTCAACAATAAAATAATAATTCATTACATTTATTGGTCAAGGTAACGAAACAAAACTGTGTGTGTGTGTGTGTGTGTGTGTGTGTGTGTGTGTGTGTGTGTGTGTGTGTGTGTGTGTGTGTGTGTGTGTGTGTGTGTGTGTGTGTGTGTGTGTGTGATCTCGAGCAGATGGTGCCACAGTACTGGAACATTGCTCTTCCTGTTTGTCTGCTCTCTGCCGGCTGGGGGCCTTATGTAATCCCTCTGCTGTACGCATCATTTACTGCTCATTTGTCCTCTCGCTCACACAATGTAACAAAATGAAGTTGAATGAACTACTAGTGCTAGCAGCCTCTGTTGTCCCTCAGAGCGGTGGAGCATGTTGATTGGTCAGTTTGTTCTAGAGGAGGTGGTTCAGGCGTTTCCTTGTGCAGTGCTCGATGGTCTGAATATATAATCGATGGTCTGAATATATAATATAATAATAGCCTCACTGTGCTTCACCCAGGAGGCCAGCAGCCTGAGCAGCAGCTGGTGCCTGGGGCCGGCCGAGGAGGACATGCAGTCCGGCACTCGCCAACACAACAAGTGTAATAAGGGGGGGATATCCCATTCATTCATGAGTAAGTGGTGAATGTTCGTCCATTCACAACGCAAGGTTCGCTAAGTTATCATATGTATTTATGGCCAGACGGCGTTGATTATGTCTCTAGGTTCATTTTCAATTTCCAAGGGGTTAAGACCAGAATGCCTCTGGACGCAACTGGATAGACCTTCAAACAACCAGAGCAGGGAAGCTCAATGGTCGATCCATCTGATTGTCTATGAAATAACCTCAACGGCTGTTCTCGGTCCTCGTATTAAATCTGCCCTGCATTAGAAACAGGGCTGTGATTGGTCTGAAAGATGAGCTAACATTACGAGCAGATTCCCTGGTTTCCAGTCTACTTTTATGCATATTTGAAATGCTTTAAATAATATATTAAATATATTAGAAAGAACCTTTTTGGAAAATGACAAATTAACCTGTTTTGAAAAGATGGCAAAATGAAACTCCTGCCTGAGTTCATCTAAGAGTAAAGAATAGCAATAGTGTTTCTTAAACATAAGTTAAGTTCAGCCATAACCCACATAAGTCATATATTATATCAAAACTACTTAGCAAGAAAAATACTAGATTCAAAGCTGTTTCAAAGCAAATTATTTGCGTTACTGTAAAAAAAAGAAAAGTAGCTTTGTAGATGCGTGTGTCGTTGTGAGATGCTTCATTCAATTAGAGTTGCTTACAATGGATGTCGACAAAGTCTTTGCTCCTGGACATAATGTTCACTTTACATGCACATTCTTGCCTTTGACCTCAATGAATTTGAAGTAGTGTTTATATCTCCACCTTGAAAATGCCACCTTTTCATCAGATTGCTCCGGACTCGCCATTTCTACTGCTTCATCGAATCTGTTTGGTGTTTGTGTGTGCGTGTGGCACGCGTATCCTGGCTTGTGTGTAAAAACACTGGCTCTGATTGGCTACCATGGAGGCTGGTTGACGTTCTTCTTTCATGTGATGTTGATACTTCACCTGTGCGGCTCGCAAAGTTGTGCAAGTTCTATTTTGGAACGATCACAGGAGAGCAATCGCTCTGATCCACAGACACGGGACTAGCCTACTGCACACACTAAATGGCCGTAATTCCATAAAAGCCCACAACGCGCCACTAGCGTTGTTTACACTGTAACTTTGACAGGGGCACAAAGGCCACCTTGGCTGTAAATTTAACATTTTTTCACAGGGCATCAAGGCCAAAGTGCGGGGCGACGACGGCCATGGCCGTCGTGAAATTCCCACCCTGGTCCTACCTCTTGTAGAAGTAGCCCAGTGTGATTCCGACTCCCAGGATGATGATCACAGCCATCATCAGGACCGCAAAGACGTAACCTGACAGGGAAGAAAGATTCATTCAAAATTCAGACAAAAAAATGCAAATAAAGTATATAAGAGGAACGATCCAACAAAGTATCTTGTACACTAGTCTAGATCCAGCAAACCAAACTGAAGTTTCAGCCAATCAGGAACAGGTAAATATAATAATCCTGTTTCTACAGAGGTGGTCCTTCTGGTTTTTAGAACTGAGTTAACTCTTTAAAAACAACTCATTCAATCCCAACAGTCACGTATCTGGTTCATGATTTATTCTTTTTTAACTTGCTGACAAATGAATGACACAAAAATTGTATTGTTAATTTGAAAGCATGTTTCCAATTATTGGATGTGTGTTGCTCTCATTGCCTATTAAAGCAGTTTCAGATCAGACACAAGTGATTCATTATGATCAGTTTAAATATATACATTATGAACAGTCTTTTTATATATATAAAAAATGATCATTCTTAATATATACACTATGATCATTCTTAATATATACATACATTATGATCAGTCTTAAAATATACATTATGATCATTATAATATATATATATATATATATATATATATATATACACATAATGATCATTCTTAATGTATACATTATGTCAGTTATCTACCCATAGTCCCCAGGTCCTTCTTCTTGGTCTTTGGTGCACTGCGCACTCGCTGGCTGATGCCCACGACCGGCTGGACAGGGGCCACCTCTCCCTGAGGGCCTGCCTTGGCTGGCTCCTGCCCCCCCATCTGGGGGGGTGTGGCTGCCCCCATGGGCGGGGCTGCTGGACTCCCTCTGGCTGCCTCTGAGAACGAAACCAAAAGCAAACTGAACAACAGGAAGGAGGTTCACTGAGGTAGGAGGAGGAGAAGGTGGGGGGGGGGGGGGGGGGGGTGGGCAGGAGGAGGAGGTGGTGGGGAGCAGGAGGAGGAGAAGGTGTTGGATCAGGAGGGGGAGGTGGTGGAGCAGGAGTAGAAAGAGGAGGTGGAGCAGGAGGAGGAGGAGGTGGTGGAGCAGGAGGAGGAGGAGGTGGTGGAGCAGGAGGAGGAGGCTTTAGGGGGTCATGTTTTTTCCTCCAAGATCCCTTTGCTTTGGTCATACAGAACTTTCAAATAAGGTCATTTTAATTCGAACTCCTAACTCTTCATTTAGGGTGAGAGGGTTCTGAGCTGCCGTGAGAGGAAGTAAGCGAGGGGCTTTAGCACTGCAGACAGGAAGCTGGGCTCGAGCTTGCCTTAAACTCACATGAAAAAAAAGTTGTTGACAAAGTCTTCAGGAGTTAAAGGCTCGATGTCATAGAGCGGCAGCAGCCAATTACCTGCTGTCTCCAAGGGAGAAATCTACCAATGAGATGAATGTGCTGGGTGTGGCCTAGGCAGGGAGCTGCCTCTTTAACATTTAAAGCCAACAAAGGAAAGACGGTTAGCGGACTGTTGAAAACACTGTTGTTATCGTTTGACTTGGGCTGCCTTGAACATGACCTAATGAAACACTAACAACACAAGCATAGACATATCACTCTTATCCGAAGAAGTTCCCATTCTGGACAAGAAGTTCAAATAATGAAATCAACAGTTCTAGAATAGTTTTGTTTTTTCTTTGGACTTACTTAAGAACTGTTGCTGATACAGAGTAGGAAATAAAAAAGTAAAAACTAAAAAGAGTTTGTTTGGATCCAATAGGATGTCTGCCTCATTCTACTAGGAACACACAAGGGTGATGCTTCGAAGAAAAAAGTTGCTTTAGGAAAGGCAAGGAGATAACTGAGTGGAGACAAGCAACGCCGTGCATCTTTCTGACATGTGTCGTCAAAGCGCCATAGGCTCAGCCTATAGATGTTTACCAATCTAAACATTCACCTTCAAGGAACCACCAAGAAGGTGGTTCATTCATAAAATTTGAGTTTATCTTTGGACTGAACCTCCAGTGAAGCTCTGCCATGCGGGATGTCTACCTGTGCAGGGGTCCACGGAGCAGGCCTGTCTCTGGGCCGTCCCGTCCGGGCCACTGACGTAGCACCAGGGGCCGGCGGAGGCGTCTGGGTTCCTGCAGGAGTTGTGCTCGCCAACACCTACGCAAACAAGGGTGAGGCCACACATGATTATGATGGCTGAGAAATAGATTTGGTTCCTCTGTTAGAACCCTTTGATTAATTATTAATCAACTGCACTCATATCCTCACACCACAAGAAGAGCTTGAATGCTCAAAGGAAAGGACGATGTAGGATTGTACATAACATGTAACATTTGCGTTGATGATATTCCAAACAAGGCAGATTAGTATTGTTATTTCTCTTTAATAACAGAACGGATAAGTTATGAGAAACACGTGACGAATGGGGACTAGGCCTGGGCAATAAAACAATAAATTATCGTATCGTGATAAGACTTTTGATCAATATCAATATAAAACATGCTCAATTTATATCGACGACAGACTGGACCACCAAATCTAGCAGCTGGGTTTGTTACACAAACACGGTTCCATACTTATTTACAATATTTGAGTGTTTTTCATTGTTGTATCGACATTGGAGTAGCCTATTTATCAATGAAGAACAGTGGAAGGTCATATTAAGTGTTAAACAGAAGTGTTTAAATCCAGCATGGTAATTCCTAGTCTTTTTAGGTCATTAAAATTATCAATAGTTATCGATATCGATCAATATGATCAAGTTATATCGTGATACGTCTTCCAGCCATATCGCCCAGGCCTTCTGAGTTTCCAGCAGCACAACAACAGCCTGAGCAGAGTTTACCTGCTTCAGAATCGGGGTGGATCTTGACATCATAGTCTCTGGAGATGTTGGTCCAGACCAGGCAGGTCAGACCCGTGGATGAGACCTTCCGGTCCCCTTTGTAACCAGCTCCACTGGACGTCAAACAATCTGGGAAATAAAGAACCTCATTCCGTTACATTATCCTACGATTTATGTTGTTCTTCAAACATTAAAAGCCCGTAGGCATAGTATTAAAAGGAATAAAGCACAAATCTATAATTTCAGACAGATTGTTAATATGAAATGAGACATCAGGGTTCAGTAAATAAGCTTAACAGAGGACAGAAGTGTTCTCAGTCTTCTTGTTCCTTGGTACCTTCGGGGCTGGACGGAGTGCTGCTGCCCACCAAACACACGCAGAGGAAAACCAAGTGCAAAGAAAAATACATTTCTGCAAAACCGACGTGGAGAAATAGGATCTGGTGCCGCAGCTGTTCAATAGTCCATGATTATACGGAAATGGAGAGAAAAAAAGGGTTTAGGAGCCTATGCCGAGGAGCTCAGACAAACTGCTCGTGTCTGCTGGATCCCAGTCGTGTCGTGTGAGAGAGCCAGACGTCTCGGGTTTCTGGTAAACAGCTCCCGGGTCACTCCCCTTCTGCAGCGGTTCTTCGAGGTCCTAAAGCCCACACAGAAGGTTATGAGGATCCTGCTGTGATCCTAAAAGGGTTCTTGTACAGATTCAGGTTTAATTTTACACTGATAACACTGAGAACATTAAAGGTTACAAAATGCCCACTAGAACCTCACTTAACCTAAATCAAATGAAATAACATGTCATTAGATGATCCTCCCAGGACTTTCCCTGACAAAAAGCATCTTTAATGTCGATACCTTTAAACATTACAGATAATTATAAAGTCATACAATTAACTATGTCATTGTTGATCTCTTCCATCATTTTGTTTCAGACACACCTTTTGGAGATGTGCTTTTTAAAATTGTATTTTATTTTATTAATTTCAGCAGAAAGCTGTCCCTGTTATTGAATTGGAGGATTCCTTGCAAGGAATCCCTTCTGCTTTCAATTTAGTCGAGATCAGTGATAATACGCCGGTTAAACCGTCAGCCCGAGCGTCTGTCGGTGCAGGAGGCTGAGAACAGGAAGGAGAGGCTGGGGTCATGCTCCGTCTATGCAACAGACGCTGGGACCCTGGCGAAGTACCCCCCACCCAAACATGCACACACTGAACCATTGGGATTTAGTTGATTTCCTGGTTGAAAGTGATTGAATTCAGCTTTCAAAGTATTCTCCCTGTCTCTCTCCATGTCTCGGTCCTTTCCTGGATACATACTGATACGCAGGAGCTTCGTGCAACATGTTTCAAACAATAAACCTTCTTATCTAGATGTAGATACCGATGCTGTGTGCATGTAACCGGCCCGGGCGCTGCGGGGTTCATTATTTGATCAGACGCACGGAGGCTCAGCCGCTCGGAAAGCAAATGCACACCGAAGGCTTTTAGAAGTCCAGATGGTCACTTTCAAATGACGTGCACACACATACACACATTAACCCTTTGTAAATTCAAACTAAAACGTTTTTATTAAAACTTGCTTAAGTATAATTGGTAAGATAAAGCATCTCATAAAGCTACGGTAGAACGATGTGGAAACAGCATGTGTGCAGGACATGTGTTTGGGATGTTTCACAAAGATGACTGAACGGATCTCCTGCAGTGGGCAGGTCGGACAGACGAGGTGTTTCTACTGGACACCAACACAAGGCTCTGGGTTTGAGGAGTCACATCCCTAACAAAACGGAATCAGAAAACAAATCACATCAAGACGAACCCTGGCCAATCACTAAAAGTAGGCTTTCACTCTTTGGGAGGAAGTTGGAATCCAAAATGAAACTGTTGCGAACTGCACACCATGTCATCATAGCATCATTTATTCACGTCTGCATTGGCTTGTAGCGCCGGCTGCTATAGAGATGAATGATCAACACAGGCCTAGAGCAGAAAGTGATGATTGTAGTTACCAGGCTGGACGCAATAAGAGGACTGTGTGGGATTTACTGTCGGAAGTGAGGTGCGCGCGTGCGTGTGTGTGTGTGTGTGTGTCATTATGTGGTCAGAAGGCCTCTAATGGACCATTAACGCCTGACCCCGCCCTCTTGTGGGACCACTCGGCCAATAACTGGCCTCCCTGCCACATTACACCATTTGTTCCCAACTCTGCTACGCTTCGCCATGGAGATGGAATCTAATCAGACATATTCGACAGAGAGCATGAGGAAGAGCAGAGGTTTTCTGCTACAGGGAACGTGCCGAGGGTACGAGCTCAAACCTATGAACAAGCATCAGAAAGAGTTTGGACCTTTTCACGAGACCACCGGAGCGTTGTTTAAACTGACCAAAGTCTTGTGTTAAAACAGCAGCTAGTATGACACACATACAAAAGGCTAGCTAGCTCAATGTTCTGGAGAAACTGGACTTTTTCATCATGTTCATGCTCATGCTGATTCACCCCCACTAGAGTGAATGACTCCTGCGGGTTTGGCTGCTCTGGTAGGTCGGGTGTAGGACGTTGTCTTTAATAAACGGCAGTACTCAGTTCCAAAGCCACATCGTGGTGTGGACCCTCAGAGGCTGTGGGGGGGAACCAGGGCCCAGACCCGGCGGCCTCAGGGGGGCCGGTCTCAGGCCACGGCCTCCCTGAAGGTGGACGGGAAGTGGAGGCCGTTCTGACCCATCAGACACAACACCTCCTGGACGTCGCGCTGCAGGGTCAAAGGGTCAGCGAGGGGTCGGAGGTCAGGGGTCGTCTTCAGCAGCCGCAGAAGCAGGGCGGCCCTGGCCAACAGGCCGCACAGGGCGCCGTGGAAGCGGGAGTGCGTCAGAACAGCCAGCCAGGCAGCGTCCAGGGCGTGGCCTGCGGCGGACCACAAATATGATATGATATGATATAGTACTTTATTGTCAGCCGGGCTGAAATTTGTCTTGCGACCCAGCAGCCATTGTATGCATAGAAACACATATACACATTACACACGACATAACACAGTGAAAACAAAACAAAAATACATATATAGACACATGCAGATGAGAGCAATGTCCACCGCTGAGCTTAGCTATGGCTAAGCTCCTGATTAAGCCATAAGGTTAAACAGGACGTCACAGGACGTCGACCTTCGTAGCTATAAATGACTCATTCCAACAATAAGTCATGATTGTACACTCAGTGTCTTTGGCCCTGACCATTTCATAGTCAAAACAACGGTCTTTCAAAGCCCTTGGCATGCTAGCAGGAAGCAACACCAACTCAGGCAGTGATGCTCCGGTTATTGATTCTAATAATCATTAAGCTGAGCTGGAGGTGAACCTCCCCCCTGCCCCGTGCTCCAGACCCACCTGGCCGGAGGGCTCTGCAGGCCGCCAGGTCTTCCAGGACCCGGGGTTCCATCTCGCCGGCCCACGCCCTCAGGCGCCCCGCCAGCGCCGGGCATGCTGGGTATTTCTCTGCCATGTGTAACAGGCGGGGCAGCAGGAAGGCCGCCATGACGGAGGGCTCGGCGAACACGTTGGCCTCGTCCTGCTCATACAGACTGGAGCACCTGCAGTCACATGTTCATCATCATCCCGTTAGCAGCGTTGAGCCAATCACAGCACAGCAGGACGCTGGAGTCAACTTTAGGGTAATGATGAGCAACGACCCTCATTATATGATTAAATGATTAACTCATTCATATCATTAATTCATTGTTAGGTCAAAGCCATGACCTTCTCATGACTAGCTGAGGGTGTACAGATCAGACCCCTTCCTGGGGAACCCACCGGTTCTCCTGCGCCTCCCTCAGCACCGACGGGAGGTCCGGCTCGGGCAGGTGCCCCAACAGCACCCCCAGCGTGGCCGGACACTCCCAGCAGCTCTCCACCAGGAAGTCCAGGACGAAAGGCACCTCCTGGTTGACCTGCATGAGGTGGAGGCTGCTCTGCCCATCTCCTTCTCCTCCTTCTCCTCCTGCAGTGCTGAGGTGGCGCAGTGTGGAGGCGAAGCGGGCGGCCGTGACGCGGACCTGCTGGTTCTGGTCCTGCAGCAGGTAGAGGCCCGTGTTGATCAGCCTGCAGGGGGACAGAACCGCACAGGATGGAAATCTCTTCAGCGTTTGGTGATGGGGTAACATGTGTAAACTCCCTCGGTCCTACTCTCACAATCCTCCCCTTTAGAGCTTTGTACTGGTCTTTGACAGTCAGCACCAGGCCTGGTACCTGGGGCTGATGTCAGGGTCTGGTGTCCCAGCCTGGTACCTGGGGCTGATGTCAGGGTCTGGTGTCCCAGCCGGGCTCAGCAGGGGGTTCCCAGCCAGACACAGGGCTTTAGCGCAGGCGAGCCGCAGGACCTCAGGGGCCCCTGGAGAACAGTTGCCCTCCAAGAGGCTGCACCAACGACGGGAGGCGGGACCCTGTGGTCTGGGGTGAGGGAGGGAGGGGGAGAGAGAGAAAAAGAGAGAGGTTTAATAAATGTTTTTATTTACATATGCAACTTAAAAAATTGTTGTTGATTCAACATTGATTCATGTTCTATAAGACATGAGCGTGACCCAATATGGGGTCGCGAGGCTCCCTTGATTATGAATATTTAAATACAAAGAATACGCTAAAACTAAACTATAATACAAATGAGAATTAAAAAGCAAATAGACCATTCAACAAAAGCAGATTATCAGCCTAAACATTCATGAATCAACCAAGCTTTAGTTTGAACATGAAGTTCCCCTGTGTGTTCTAGTGGGGGGGGGGTGCTCTGCTGGAGGGTGGGGGTCAGGACCTGTGGGCCAGCAGCACACTGGCAGCACACAGGGCCTGGGACAGCAGCTCGGGCCCCCCTCTCTGCGCCTCCAGGTCTCCTAGCAACAGCTCCAGACTCTGCTGAAGCTCCGCCTCCCGCGCCGGGTCAGCCTGAGGGGCCGGAGAGGGCCAGGCCCCCGGGGTCATGGCTACCACCAGCGCTGCTAGGTAGCTCCTCCGGTACTCCACGTAGTGGCTCAGCAGCGCCTCCTTCAGGTTGGCCTGCACACAGAACCATATCCAATCGGACCTCCTCGTATTTGGTATTTGACTGCGTGTTCCCAGGCAGCCACACTTCTTCATTGAGTTGGAGGAGACGGGGCCATTCAAGCACTAAGGGGGTTTGTGTATTACCCTAGCATTGTAATTTTTTCTTTCTGTATTCAAATCAACCAGAAACCCCCAAGGAGCCCAGTGGTTCTCTCTTTCTCTCTCGTTCTCCCTCTATTTGTCTCTCTCATTCTCCCTCTCTCTGTCTCTCTCTCCTTCTCCCTCTCCCTCTCCCTGTCTCTCTCTCCTTCTCCCTCTCTCTGTCTCTCTCTCTGTCTCTCTCTCCTTCTCCCTCTCTGAGTCTCTCTGGAAGTTTAATTGGTTGTATTACTGTGACGGACAGTGCTGTTAGCCAATCAGAGGCGAGTCATTTGCATGTCATGAGTAAGAGCCAAAATCATGTTGTTCCTCCGCCCACCTCCTCCACCACACTAGAACAGTGTGAAACAGGAGCACCAGAGCATTTCACCAAAACCGACTCACAGGGCATTTATTACTACTACACCGCAAAAATTAAAGAACGAACAATATAGTATGGCCTACTGCCAGATGGAACACTTGAATTTCACTGCCAGCAATGACTGCTACTGTGTGTTTGTTGTGCATTTGACTTAATAAGGAACTTGAACTTGAAAAGAAAGATGTGGGGTTTTACAAATAAGCTTCATTGTCTTTGGCTTTGGTACGATCCACCGGCTAGAGAGAACGCACCTGCAGCCTTCTTCAGACCACCTGAGACAACGCTCCTGCAGCCCTCCAGACCACGCACTCACCTGCAAAACTCCAGACCACCTGAGACCACGCACTCACCTGCAGCACTCTCAGGACCACCAGTTGCAAATTGCCTGTGCTTAGGCCACGCCCCTCCGCTACCCAGGTCACCAACGAGAGCTTCAGGTCGGGACTGGCTGAAGGAAAGCCCTCCCACATCTGGCCCGCCCACACTGGGTCCACACACAGGAAGTGAGAGGCGGTTTGGTGGTAGAACAACGATCCCACCTGTGCAGGTGACAAGGGTTATGGAATGTGTTCAAGTTAGGTTAGTCATCCTGTTATTATCCTTTAAAAAAGGACCGTAAAAAGGACCGTACAAGACTAACCGGTTTATTTAGCTTCAAACAATCCTGTGGAAAAACAAATCAAGCCTTTCTTTTTTTTACTGTTACTGCCGACAGCTGATAAAACATAAGAACGTATCGAAGTTGTTGAAATCTATGAACAGTGTGGCAGGGCAAGGGGAGACAAACACACTGAATTCAAAGACAACATAACATCGCTCTACGATGTGTGGTGGAGTGCGTGCTCTACAATGTGTGGTGGAGTGCGTGCTCTATGATGTGTGGTCGAGTGCGTTTTCTATGTTGTGTGGTGGAGTGTGTGCTCTACGTTGTGAGTGGTGCAGTGTGTGCTCTACATTGTGAGTGGTGCAGTGTGTGCTCTACGTTGTGAGTGGTGCAGTGTGTGCTCTACGTTATGTGAGTGGTGCAGTGTGTGCTCTACGTTGTGAGTGGTGCAGTGTGTGCTCTACGTTGTGTGAGTGGTGCAGTGTGTGCTCTACGTTGTGAGTGGTGCAGTGTGTGCTCTACGTTGTGTGAGTGGTGCAGTGTGTGCTCTACATTGTGTGGTGGAGTGCGTGCTCTACGTTGTGAGTGGTGCAGTGTGTGCTCTACATTGTGTGGTGGAGTGTGTGCTCTACGTTGTGAGTGGTGCAGTGTGTGCTCTACGTTGTGTGAGTGGTCCAGTGTGTGCTCTACATTGTGTGGTGGAGTGCGTGCTCTACGTTGTGTGAGTGGTGCAGTGTGTGCTCTACGTTGTCTGGCGGAGAGTGTCCTCAGCACCTGGAGCCTGGGCTGTGGTTGGCTGAGCTCCTGCAGCAGCGAGCCGCTGAGCTGGTGGAGGAAGGCCGGGGAACACCGAGCTCTCAGTGTGCTGACAACTGCCAGGTAGGCTGCTCGCACCAGGGGGCAGTGCTGGGCCGCGCTCGCCAGCCAATAGGACGCCTCGATCCGGCTTAACACCTCCCCCAGTTCACAGGAACCATCCCTGGAACGAAAAAACAGGGACAGGGTACTTCCTGAAAGTGTCTTTACTATCCATTCATTGTTCCAAGGCTTAAGTGTACCAGAGACTAACCTGCATCATCTCTTCACCCCCACCTCATCTAAAGGACAAGGCCAATTCATCATTCAATACTTTTTACGGCAGTGGTAATATATACTAAATTATCATAAATGAATGGTTTTGTAGGTACGATTTAATAGCCATAATTTGAGTGTCATTTGTTAGAAAAGGCAAAGCCTCCGTCAGCTAATAATGAGTGCAATGGGCTGTGAGGATCTGCTTTGAGTTGCCTGCTGCTGTATGAGACCATATAGATTTTAAACCGCTCCCGGCTTACTTCTGGCAAATATCAGGACATCTCTTCCCTGATTGGTTCAGGGAATCCATCTTGCCTGTCAATCACAGGTGCATGAAATGCAATAATTCTGAAAGACAGAGATCGTAGGGAGAGAAAGAGCAGAGAGGGAGCAGAGAGGGAGAGAAAGGGAGAAGAGAGAGGGAGAGAGAGGGAGAAGAGAGAGAGGGAGCAGAGAGGGAGCAGAGAGAGGGAGAGAGAGAGAGAGAGGGAGCAGAGAGAGGAAGAGAGAGAGGGAACAGAGAGCGAAGAGAGAGGGAGAGAGAGAGGGAGAGAGCAAACAACCCACATTTTTGGGTTGTTTGGTTTCCCAATCTTGCTCTCTTCTGCTCTCTTGACAACTCTGCGATCTTACCTACAGCGGCTTTAACCACACAAACACAGCCCACCTTATTGAAATAATGAAATAACCAATAACCACGGTCTGATTCCATGTCCGGCCCGGTCCTTCTCACTGGAGCGTACCTGTCCGAGCTCAGAGCCGCGTCGAGCAGCGCTTGTGTCTGCAGCAGCAGGCCGTGCAGCCGGTTGTGACGGCAGCGGGCGGGCTGCGGTGGGAGCTGGGCGGTGAGCTGCAGGAGGAGGGCACTGTGCTCCGAGGGGGTCGCTGTGGCCACCAAGGCCTTGGCCGCCATGGTCCTCACGCTGTGGACGGGACTGGCCGCCAGCTGCAGCAACGGCGCCAGGAAGCCTGACAGGTCACTGCAGAAGAAAAGGAAGAGCTGCTTAATGCTCCACGCATCTGGAACCGACCTCCACAACGTCACCATGTTCTGTGAAGTCAGGGCTCTAAATAACTTCTTTTGCCTCAGCTTTCATAAAAATGATTATATTATATTAAATAAAGAAAGAAAACATATCCTTTGTACAGCACTGCGAATGTTCTTGTGTTTGAAGGGTGTAAATAACCTTGTCAATTGCAAACCAGTAAATAAATATATAGATACAAAACATACAGGACATTGAGGAGAATCTAAAGCAGCTGAAATGGATTCACACTGGATATAGGCCGTCTATAAACGGTATGAATACTGACCGCGTGGGCGCCGGGCCGCCGGGCTGCAGCTGGGCCAGCAGGGTGAGGATGGGGTAGAGCGAGGGCTGCAGCCGGAGCCGCGCCCGGCCGGCCGCGCCCCGCAGGTCCCCCGCCGCCGCCCGCAGCTCCCCCAGGAGGAAGGGCTGCAGGGCGCCGTGCTGCAGGAAGAAGGCCGGGGCGGAGGCGCCGCGCTGCACTGGGCCGTCCTGCGCCCCGCCCGGCCGCTGACCCAGCACCCGCGAGCACAGTGAGCCTGGGGGGGGGGGGGGGTCAAAGGTCATGATGTGGGCAGGACGGTAACAACATAGAACCACCAGCAGATTGAGTGTGCGGGACACCAACAAAAAATATGTTTTAAAGTCTTTGTTTCAACTGCAAACAAACGAGACCCGAGTCAGCAGGCAGGGGCAGCCTCTGGTGGGACGTCACTAGAGCCATGACTGAGATCGATTTCAGACGTCAGAAAGCGGACCAGTGAGGGGTCCAGGGGGTCTTACTGTAGAGCTGCAGGGCGGCGTTCCTCATGGCCCAGCACGGCGAGCGCAGCAGAGTCAGGGACAGAATGGCCACGTCGGACGCATACTGCAGCATGGCTCCCCCCAGCAGGGAGCCCCGGACCAGGGCCTGCAGCGTGTGCACCGCGCACACCTGGGGGGGGGCACAGGGGGAGGAGGAGAGAGCGACAACAGGTTAGAGGCCAGATAGGCTTTGGATGGTTTTAAATGAGACAAATTTTTTACTTGTATTTTATTGCCATTGTAAAGTTCCTTTGAGTGTCTGCAAAAGTGCCGTATAAATGAACTGTATTATTATTAGTAGAAGTATGACACAGATATACATGATATACTGTTTATACATCCAAAAGGAAGTAGTTATAACATTAAGGACGGTGAGAGGATGTTTACAATAAGTTTCAGTTTCAGTTTTTTCAACTGACCTGGGGGAGGTCAAGGGTCTGGTCCCAGTGGTCCGGCAGGGGGTCCCGGGCCGTGTCCAGCAGGGTGCCCACGCTGAGCGACAGGAGGGGCCGCGAGCGGTTGGCCTCCTCGGCGGACGCCACGCAGAGCAGGAGCATGGGAAGGCCCGCCCCCCGCCGGGTCACCGAGCTGGGGCGGGGCGACCGGACCACCTGCAGCCCCTGGAGAGAGAGACAGAGACAGAGACAGACAGAGACAGAGACAGAGACAGACAGACACAGAGACAGACAGAGACAGAGACAGACAGAGACATACAGAGATAGCGAGAGGTGAGAGAGAGTGTTGTGTTATTGCAAATCAATTATTCCACTTATGCTAATTATAGTTTATTAAATTCATTACTTATCAACTTCTACATATTAAAATGTCTGTTAAGGTGGAACCATAGCCATAGTCTTCAGTTTAGACAGAGTTCCTCAGAGTTTCGGTGTGTGTGTGTGTGTGTGTGTGTGTGTTTTTTCTCCAACAGCGGCAGAACTTCACAAACGCTTTCTGGAATGTCGTTGTACTCTAGCAGGTACATGATGTATTTCCCAGCATGCCTCTGGGCTCACCTGTCTCAGCATGTGTTCCGGGATGTCCCTCCACTCCGGGTCCCAGCTGGTCAGCAGCGCTGCACAGAACCGAGTAAAGCCGGCACCGCAGCCCTCCACTGCCCCCTGGAGGCCGAGGTGGGGAACACACCGTTTCAGGGGGATTTTGGTTTGGTTTGCACGCAGACAAAACCTCCACTGCATGGAATGCGACTCACCCAGTGGCGACACTTGAGGAGAATGTTCTTGAACACTTTGGATCCTCTCCTGAGGTCCTCCGTCGTAAGAAGACACGCCTCTGGTTTGCCCTCTGCCAGCAGTCGCTCCACAAGTAGACCCAAGAAGATCCCCACTCCCTGGAGACGAGGCAAAGAAATCTAATCGTATAAATCTGTAATAAATAGAAGATAAGTGTTCGGATGGGACGCATGGCTTGGTGTGGAGTTATTTAGTCAACAATAAAATGACATCCGTCACATTAAAGGAAAACTTTGGTGTCTAAACAAGTTTTGAAATCTGTCTACTATTGATTAATACATTACTGCAATACATTTTACATATAATACATTTTACAGCAATACAATTACTATTAATGTATTGCTATTACTATTAATACATCATACACTATTGATCATAAATACTATTGATCATAAGGGCCTGTTAAACCCTTTGAGACTGTAATGGTGAGAGCCTCTCTCAAGGATAAGTCTCGCTCTGCGATCCCCTTGTGGTGGGAAACGTCCCTTTTGGATTAACTATCTCCACAACCTTTACCCCAAACACCCCACTAAGCTGCACTTTCTGTGGTCCAACAAACTCTTCTCTCTCAAGCTCTCACTCGCATGTCCACAGGAACCGACGATGGAGTCATACTCCTCTCAGAAGTGGCTCATTAGTGGTCCCCATTAGTCCCTTAGATCCAAGAGGTGTGAGGTTGAAAAACGGGGGTGGTCCGGCAGCGCCAGCCTTTCCCTATGGCTCCCAGCGGTGATCCACTGGGGCAAGAACCACCTACTTGTTAGGAAGAAGTCTTGATTGACATTAAATGTAACCAGCCACAGACCGTATGGCCGGAACAGTACTTCCAAAAGCACAGACCCCGGATGAAACAAACGTGATTTAAAACAATCGCTCATCGTTCTACGAAAGGCCATAAAAAAGACACACACCCATGTACGTTAGCACTAGAATGAACTGGATTCAGCCGTTGGCTGAAGCTACATCTACATTTCTGAGAGTGACATTGCAGCCAGCCAATGAGAATTGTGAGGACGAAACCGAAGAGCGAAGGCTACCTTGAGGGTGACCCAGCAGCAGGTGAGGAGAAGACCGTGCTCCTCAGTCAACAGGATGCTGTCCTCCTCCTCCTCCTCCCCAGCCCCGCCCCCGGGCGTTGCCTGGGCGATCAACGTGTTGAGGGCGTTGCCCGTATCGCAGAAGGATGGCGGGGCGTCGCCTGAGGGAGGGGTGAATGGGAGACGATCAAGAGGATCATCTGGATCAGTCACAGTCACGGGCTGAATGTACAATACAGGCACTGTACAAAGATAATAAATTGTACAAAGCTTCCATTTCTTTCTATTGGGCGACCTCGTTTCCCCATTGGTGGTTTCATTAGCCTCCATGGTGTTGCCTCAGTTGGCCATACAGTGACTCTTTAATATATAATAGTAATAATAATAATAAATAAATATCAACCTTTCATCAGGTTAAATCATTTGTTTCGTTCTTTCTTTTAGTTTGTTTATTGAGTGCTTTGTAATTATGTATTTCATGTTATATTTGTCTATATAAGTGAATCTATTTAGCATCACATTCAGCATTTAACAACTTTAACGATGGCTGGCCCGCAGCCATCCACCAGTTACCACCAGCGTACCGTTCTCCTGGGGAAGGCTCTCCTGAGCTCCGTACAGCACACCCAGGAGCAGCAGGGAGATGTTCTCCAGCAGGACCAGCAGCTCCACCACCACGCTGTGGTCCAGCATGTCCTCCAGACGGCCGGGCGCCTCCAGTAGACACCTCTCCAGCGTGCTCAGAGGCCCTGATCCACAGAACACCAACGAGTCAGGACTCAACCAGCTGTTTATCGATGGGTTCTTGGTCTACTTAAGTGAGCGTAACGTAGGCGTAACAATTCACACCGCCGCCGTTTATTTGGCTATATCTTCAAGATTCATCAGACAATAAGCCTACACGTCATAACCGAGACGCTTCAGAAACATTTGAAAATCGAAGTGAAGCGTAAAATTAAGCTTTGGTTGGCTGTGAGATGGGCGTAAAACACTGCTGGTGTAAATCAGTGCACTAGTTTGAATGGAATTCTATCTCTAGCTGAAGTCGGACGTCTGACGACTAAAAAACGTGTCTAAAACGGCTCTGGTGTAAATTGGCCTTAAGATGATGTTCTATAGTTTTCATGCTTTTTTAAAGAAAACGTATCCAAAGCAAATTGCGCTTTGGATAAACGTGAGATGGATCTTTTTATAATCAATGTCCCTGAGGGTCAGTAAGGGTTCAGGCCTATTGCTCATGGAGGCCTATAGGTAGACTGCAGGCAGTATTGAACCCAGAACCTTTGTGCTGCACCACTTGACTCCTGACTCCTTTGTGCACTCATGATGTTGCATTGCCCCACCGTGCAGCGGCGTGCTCCTGGCCCCCAGCAGCACGTCCTCCTTGGCCGTGAGGTAGTGGCGCTCCAGTTCTCTGACCAGATCCTGGACCACACCTGAGCTCCTCCTGTGGCCTGCGCTGTGGTCTGTCCAGAGCTGCTGCACATCTGGACATCTGAAGGGTGGACAAAGTGTGAAGGTGGCAGAAAATACCAAAAAGGACACATCGTTTAATACTTGATCCTGATTGGTCAATAACGTTCCAAAGGTGTAAAGACCTTCTGCCTTTTAACAGTGATGAAACAATGTGCTACAAATACAAAACAACGGTAAAATACAAATATGGACCCATTGTTTTCTTGACAACGTCGTACATTATATTGAAGCCGGGACACCCCATTGTGGCTAATAACTTACTTAACTTCTCTGAACAGGTTGTTGTGACTGTGTAACAGAGTCAAAGCAGGGGAACATAATAATCCACCAAAGAAATCTAAACCCGACACCCTGCGTGGATGGACACATTATTTACAACAGTGTGGCCAAAGGAACCTCTTCAAGGACAGCGGTTGTGTTTCCGGAGGGGAGAGGCTTACTTGTGCAGCAGCACCTTGGTCATGAGGGCCCCCATCTGGGCCTGGGGGACCCGCGGGCTGCAGAGCAGGAGCCGGCTCCTCCCCCGCAGCAGCGCCGCCACGTCCTCCGGCCAGACCGCCGGGAAGTACCGCAGCAGCAAGCCGGCGGAGAGCTCGCGGACCTGCGGACGCACGGCGGGGACACGACGGTGAACCAGAGCCTCCTATGGCTTACTGCTCAGGGGGCGGAGAGGGGGGAGGAGTTACCTCATTGGTGGAGTCCTCCAAACAGCCAATCAGAGTGAGCAGCTTGGCCCTGCAGAAGAAGTCCCATTGCTCCCTCTGTCTGGCCCAGTTGATCAGACCCGACACGCACACTGCAGGAAAAAACACAATGAAACAACAGCGTCACATGACGACACCTGATCAATAGGATCATTGACCACACCTCCGTTGTCAACATAGAAATGGTTCTCTACTCATGTGATAACCAGGTAGTATAAATAGAGATGTGTAAACTGAAGCCTGAGTGGACTGGGGGTTGGATGTGGAGTCATGTATCTAGACCTGACCAGGGGGAGTCATGTATCTAGGCCTGACCTGGGGGCTGCCCCTTCTTCCTCTCAGGGCTCCAGGTGTCGGTGCAGGTCTCCAGCAGGGCGGAGAGCAGCAGCAGGGCGGTCTTCTTACTCTGGTAGCTGTGCCCTTGAGCCAGGTAGGAGTAGCACAGCAGACTCAGCCACTCCACGAAATCTGAAACAAAGACAATGGATTGTTGTCAACTCGTTATTTTATTTTTTCCTGCCTTTGAAGCGTTTCATTGATAAAAAATGAGTACTGAGCGAGAGGAAGGATACCATGCACCTCAATGAAAAATTATGTCTGGTAATGGTTTGAAAACAACAACCGTTGAAGCTTTCCCGCCACCTTACCCACGCCCTGCTCCAGGACGCCCCCCTCCTGGAGGGCACCCCCCTGGAGGGCCTCCTTCCTCCCTCTGGGGGCCCGGAGGCTCTGCAGGCAGCTGTCTCTGATCCGCACCAGGAAGCGCCGCATCGCCGTCTGGAAGTGCTGGCGGAAGGTGGAGGACTCCCCGTTGAGGTTCTGGGGGACGAAGGCCCTCATGGCGCTCAGCTCCAGGGGCCCCGGGGGGTCCTTGCTTCTGGGGCTGCAGCACAGCAGGTCTAGTGCGGCCATACGCACCCTGTGGTCGGCCGAGCCCAACGCCAGCCGCAGCCTCCGCGGGCCCGAGGCCCCCAGCAGGGTCCAGGGGGAGCCGCCTGTGGAGGCCCGGTGGACGGCCAGCACGCGGGCCCAGGCATGGAGGTTCTGCGGGGTGTCAGGCTGCAGGGAGGCCAGGAGGGGGTGCACGGCGCTGGGGAACACCTGCAGGGCGGCGGGCAGCAGCTGGGTGGAGGCGTTGGTCTGCAGGAGGGTCGCCTCCGAGCTCAGCGCCTCCAGCAGGACCGGGAGCCAAGGCCTCGCCCAGTGATTGGCCAGCTCCAGCTCAGTGGGCTGGGCGTCGGGTGAGGCTGTACATAGGTCCCGCCTCTTCTGCAGGATCAGACATTTGTGGAGCTCTGACGCGCACGGTGACAGGTGATTGGTGGAGAGGCACTTCAGCAGGTGGTTTGGGAGCTCTGGGTAATGTTCCAGCACCTAGAGAATAACAGAAGTTTTAATTGCATGACTAGTATCCCCTGTCACACAAAACGTTCATGTGGAACATGGTGTTTCACCAGAGTTCATGTTTTGCGTGTCTGCTGATACGGTAACATGTTCTCTCACCACGTCAGCGCCCAGGTGAGGGATCAGGGCACAGAGGAGAGGGTACTTGGCCCGGGCCTCCCAGGGCAGCTGGGTCACACGCTGCAGCAGAGTCAGTGACAGCATCTTGGTCGTGTCTCCAAACCGCTGGCAGTCCTTCTCATAGAGCTCCAGCAGCAGGCGGAACGCACTGCGCACGTCCTCCGACACGCCCTCCACCTGGCAGTGGAGACGCTCAGTCTGGGTAACTTCCCAAGAACCAATCCAATACATCCTCAATCTACACAGCTGCATTAGCAACAAAAACTAAATCTGAAGGTAATAAAACATGTCACATGACCAGTGACTGGCCCCACACACAGGGGGATTGAACCGCTCTCAAATCTAGTTGAGGAAATATCATTTTGAACAAGTAATACAAAAAGTAAGGGCAGCAGTCACTGTAGCTCTCCACACCTAAAGCAGGACCCGTCTAGAGGAGCAGATAAGAGACCAAACTCACTGGGCTCTCTGCGTTGTTCCACATGACCTGAATGAGCCGCTGTTGGAGGCTGGACCCATCAGGAAGCAGCCTTACGCCCGTCAGCTCCCAGATAGCAGGGAGGCAGTCCTTCACCTTCTTCAGCCACAGCGTCAGCACTGAGCACACGATAAATACACCAGTTCATTCACTGATTCATCTTCATACCCACACACGGTAAAAACATCACACTGTTCATTCACTGATTCATCTTCATCCCCACACAGTAAATACATCACACTGTTCATTCACTGATTCATCTTCATCCCCGATGCAGAACATGATGCTACGGATGGCTTTACCTTCAAACATGTAGTGGTGACAGTCCAGCTTCTCCTGGCACAGAGTGCAGACCAGGGGGAACACATCCGCCAGCAGCAGGCAGCCCTGGAGAGACAGATGGTTACAGCTCCTCCCCCTTCCCAGGGTCATTAACCAATCAGCTCCTCCCCCTCCTGGTCATTAACCAATCAGCTCCTCCCCCTTCTCAGGGTCATTAACCAATCAGCTCCTCCACCTCCTGGTCATTAACCAATCAGCTCCTCCCCCTCCCGGTCATAAACCAATCAGCTCCTCCCCTCCCCAAGGGTCATTAACCAATGCTAAATGCTCCACGACCAATCGGGACAACAAAGTAAGTTTGACTCACTATATGTAACAGATGTTTTAGTGAAGCCAGGCGGTTACGACGGGTTAATCACCCAGACAGGTATTGTCCTTTAAACTGTTGGTCACAGCAGCGTGTTCAGTCTGTGTGGGTGTGATCAGGATGGTGTTTAGAAGGGAGCCTACGTCTGCGCTGGGTGATAGCAGGATGTCGGGCCGGCAGCACATCAGCAGGCCCCTGGCCACGGCCAGCCGCTCCACGCCGTCCCTCCGCCCCACGCCGTCCCGCCCCGGGGAGCCACAGTGCACCGTGAGGACGCCCACGGTCAGCAGCCAGGGCTCTGAGCCGGAGGGAGGGAGGAAAGAGGTTTATTTCTCCTGCTGGTACCAATGTAGGATAATCACAAAGAGCTACAGTCTCTGTGGTTGATTCTAGTTCTGAGTCACTAGTCAAACCACTGCAGGCATTGAAATCGCTTTTACAATAACATTAAAGAAACATTGAAATACCAAGATGTTGAAACATTAGAACTTTGTAGGAATTATACAAATGATAAGGCAGAATAAAATTGAACAATATCTGTTTAATATACAAAAAGAAAGTCTTTCTGCAAAAGTAATATGGGGAGTCTTTCAAGATGAATGACATTTTTGTGTACAGGATTTATTTTCTTCTTCTATTTTTTATTGTGATCTTTATTTGGCACATATTTGGACTTTACTGGTTATAACAGATGGCCGGGTTAAATCGGGGCTAGCTGGTCTGGGGCGGTTTTCAACAGCAACTCTCCCACTGGATGAACAATCTGCACCAGCCCCTCCTGAGCCATCACCACCGGACGATTTGCGAGTGTTATTGGGCGTCTAAAAACCAAAATGGAGGAAGGGGCACCTGAACCAGAGATCTTCAGCAGGCTGCCGGCCGCCGCCCCGCCTACTCTGCTGTCGGGCGCCGTGTTGATCAGCATGGCCACCGTGGTCCCGGCCAACAGACGGGTGTCCCTGTTGGAGCGCTGGAACACCGGAGGGGATCTTATTAACACTTGGTTTAGATGCACCAGCCGGTGTCTAAACACCTGGCTGCCACTGGGCAATGGGGGAGAGTTTGGATCATTTGGCAGAAAAAATCCCTGGTTACATATCGCTTGGCTGCTAGAACCTTCCACTAAAACAGACACAATTCTAAAAGGGAATATCGGACCCCGGCACCAAACAATGAGACGAGCACCTGGCCGAGGATGACATCCACGAGGGCCTGCAGGATGCTCTGCAGCTTGGGGCCCTCAGGGTTGGGCTCCCACACCAGTGGGGCCACTTCCCCGGGCAACAGCTGGAACATCTGCAGACACACCTGGAGGGAACACAGGGGGGCTCACCAGGAGGCGTGGATCTGGGACAACAATGTGGAATCATGTGGAGACTAAACATTGCATGCACAAGGTGTTAAATATTTGGAATTTACCTTTACAGTAGCATAACAAAATGTCCCATTTCTTAAGCCTTCCTGCTCCATTACAACAGGGAACAGCCGTGACATCTTATCCAGAAGGTCAGGAAAGGTCTCCCTCCACACATCTCTGCCAATCCTGCTGTCCTCCAAGAACATACAGGCTAAACAATACGTTGAAATAAAGATTAAAATGACGACAACATTAAAAGTCTACTTGCTGTAATGCAGAATTGATTGTATAGAATCTTAACAGACCTATCTGCAAATCATCAATGGACAATATCTAGAAAAAAAGTGTGGTGGAAGCACAGTGAAATTATTAAAACCGTGATATGTTGACAATCATTTATAACATATTTTAGCATAATACCATACACACGTATATTACCTGGTCCCTGTAGACAATGCCATGTAAACACTGAGAGGTTTCTCTCAAAACCAGCTGGTGGTTCACTTTTGCCAGATGCTGCAACATCTGTAAAGGAAAGACCCAACTTTAAGCGACCTCTTATGCTGCAGCATCAAACTGATTGAGAGCAAAGCTAGTGCTGACCTTGTCCAGTTTGCGACAAGCTATGGAGCTGTTGACCATTTCTAATTGCATGGAAAGGATGAGCCTGACCAGCAGCAGGAGGTGCTCCTCTTCCAGAGAAGAGAGATGCGCATCTGGGATATTCTTCAGCAACTGGAAAGCATCTTCTAAGCAGCGCTCCTTACATCTTTTTACAGTATTTCTATTAGTGTGACCAAGAAAGATAATGAAAAGTTTGAGTTTTTATATCAAACACATGTCAATACAATTTTAATAACTTTTCTAATGTACTTATTTTTGATTGGCTGTCATACCTGGATCCCTCGGACAGCTGGTTGATAATGGGCTTGAGTGTTATACTGACATCCCCTAGCGGGTTGTCTTCTGTGTCAATTAAGTCAACGATAGCTGTCTTCAGATCTTCAAACGACAACATTATGTTTCACTTTGTACATCAGTTCAACTCATTTCATTGATTGTGTTGCATGTGATATTTCCTCGTGTGTGACACGTCTTCCTCTTGTCCAACTCCTGTGGCACACGTCGCACCCGGCGAGGAGGTGCTTCCTCCTAGCGCCGGGTGGTGGAATGTTAAGAAAAAAAAAAAGAAGGAGAAACTCAATCTCGTTGAGAGAATTCATAGATAATTACAATTAAAGTACAGTACAATTAAATGGTTTCTAATGTTTTGCGCCATTACAACACAGCGTGTTGTAACAACACAGCGTGTTGTAATGTAGACTGCGTGTTTGCATTGACATGTGAGTGACTTCCAGGCTGGTGGACGGCGCTGTCCGCCTGTCCGCCGTCAGGCTCACGTCCTTGACAAGGAGAGCAAGAGCTCTGCAGAGCGCTGATTGGTTAAGGCTTGGTTGCTAAGATATCCTAATCCATATACAAATATGGCTGCTTTATAATACGCAAATGGACATCACATTTTCATTTATTTTATGTTTATTTTTATTTTCATCGGCTTCCCTATCAGATACAGGGGGGGATCTAGGTAAGATGTATCAATGTATATTCACGATTAGCGGGATAGGTTGCAGTACGCTTTACTTTGCACGTTACCCACTAATGTTAGTGTAAATTTATCACATTGATACTGTGTATTGTATACGGTGTATATACACACTGTATATTATTGACATACAACATGATGTTTAACAGTGTTTCAGCCCTCCTACTCTGTTGCAACTGGACCTTCCTTGACGTTATATTTGCTCGGAAATGCGTCGGACAAACTTCTGATTCTGAAAACCACATCTCCATCTGACACAGGTACTGTGCCTCGGGGGGCTCCGGCTCTGTCTCTGGGGCCCAGGCTCTGTTCCTCCTGGGCCCCACGCTCTGTCTCTGGGGCCCAGGCTCTGTTCCTCCTGGGCTCCGGCTCTGTCTCTGGGGCCCAGGCTCTGTTCCTCCTGGGCTCCGGCTCTGTCTCTGGGGCCCAGGCTCTGTTCCTCCTGGGCTCCGGCTCTGTCTCTGGGGCCCAGGCTCTGTTCCTCCTGGGCTCCGGCTCTGTCTCTGGGGCCCAGGCTCTGTTCCTCCTGGGCCCCACGCTCTGTCTCTGGGGCCTGAAGCATAATGTTAGGTCACATCAGGTCTGTTTTAAAGGGACAAACAGAACTTTATCCATGCAACACTAATTAGGATGAAGACCATAAACAAATGCAATCGAATAATGTACAAACATTAGGGTATCAAACATTTTCATTGTGATCCTATTTAATGATAAAACATGAAGTAGTTACAAACGTTTGGCTGTAAAATTAAAATATGTAATTGCAAGAAATGTTAACAAACTAATTGACTGAACTTCCTAATCACATCATTTGATGATTAAAACCAGTTATACACATATCCCTTATTCATTTGAGTCAAACTGTTATTCTAATGCTTGATATCACGGTCCTATGCTGTTGTTATAACTAAGCAGTGTATTCTCTGCAGGAAGCCTTCCTCCTCCATCTTGCACTGCAGAGCCTACACAATGGCTTCTCACAAAGGAACTAATTGGAAAGGTAAGATATTAAAAGTCTGTGTTAATAAATTGGTAATATATATTGTATTGGTATATTATATTGCTAACTAAAATTACTTAATGGAAAACATGTAATAGATGTTTTGTAAACTAAACAGATCTCTCTAAGCATGTTTACTTTGTCCGAGAGGCAAATGGTCCTCTGCTTTACTGTTTGTCCCCGTTTCACAGACCGCAGTTCAAATCCAACTGAAGCTTGAGCGAAGTCTGCAGTTGTGTGGGAACAATGAGACGGACACAGACTGCTGTAAAGAGCCTCTGTGTGTCCTTGAGACACTCGAACTGTCTGCCTGTCAGGGAGGAGTCCCCCTGGTTTCCATGTACATCCAGGCCCAGATATACGCCACATTTTCTCCCACTAACCCTGGATCAGGTGACTCTCTCTCGCGCGTGCTCTCTGACTTTCAACAACAGTGTGTATGCTTTGTTGAGTAGATGAATAGGGTGTGGGTCTGAAAACATATGGATTGTTTCTAAAACGTATCCAAATTTAATTGGATCAAATTGAATCGTGATGCATTTAATAATCACCTGATAATTCACCGATTTATTTCAGAGAATAGAACTGTGCTTCCTAACCAAGTGTACCAGCCTCTGGGGTCGTGTCCCTGTGACCTGACGTCAGGCGTATGTAACATACGTTGCTGCTGTGACCAGGTCAGCTGTAGTGCCCTTTCAAATGGTCTTCTGACAATCAGCATCATTTCTTAAACGTTTAGTTGTATTCTATATTCAACCATTCTGTCCTCCCTGTATTTCCATTATTTTGTCCATTATTTTGTCCATGTCTTTTACCGTTTGAAAGAGTAGCCATACAGCTCAACAACACCTCAGGAACAATGCCTCCGGTCTTTGAGTTTGCATTTACTGTTTTGGTGATAAAATTGACTTGAAATTTTTTTTTTTCAACTTTATACGTCTTGTGTCTGTCTGACTGGATCGTGGTGTTCCGTACCAGGACTGCTCCGAGGTAGGGTTGAAGTTGTTTGAAGGCCAGTGCCTTCAAGGGCCCTTTGGTGGGCAGGTGTCTCCTGCCCCAGACTACCAGTGTTCAGCCCAGTCCACCGCCAACACTCCGGACTGGTTTCCATTCCTCTGTGTCACGTCAGCGCCGGAGAACAACCCCTACCTGGGTCTGTTCTACCAGGGAAAGACTCTGTAAGAGGCCCAGAATGTCAGGCACTTTGTCATGTATTTTAAAACACCAGTATTAAAGGCCTGTCTGTGTCTTTGTGTCTAAACATGCCTATCATTTGTGTTTGACTAAGCCCACCAAAACCTAGCCCATCCTTCCAAAGGCCTGTGCTGTCAGCACCCCTGCCTGCTGATGAATACCGACAAGGAAGTCCCATCTTCACCCTGAGTGATCAATACTTCACCATCCCTCAGGTCAGTTCTTAAGTGTGAATTTGTGTGATTTACCTTCATTTACATTCATTCAGCACTCAGGACTTGTACTAAAGATACCCAACATGATTCTTTTGTTGCAGGAACTTTTTGCAGGGCAGTGTGCAAATACTGGTCCTGTAGCTTATTTGAAAAACTTCAACGTCAAATGTACAACTCTTATCAAATTCTGTCCAATTGGACCTCCTTTACAAACGTCACCAAGTGATTTAGGAGTTCAAGTCAAGGACGGCCAAGGAGGTATAATATATAAACGCTAATCAATGTTGAGGATTTGACTAGTTACATAACACATATCCACATTATAGTATCATATCGAATAGGAGTTTGAAATGTAGATTTTCTGTTTCTCTGCTTTAGGTGTGATAACGATTGAAGTCCTAGATGAAGTCGCTGTTGATTTGAGCCCATTCATTTCAAGTTCTGAATCCACCTATTCATCAGGTTTGGCAGGCTTCTTGTCATAGTCAATCTTAAATCTTAAAAAGTACTCCTAATTCGATATTTTTTTTTTTTCAAATAAATTTGTTTTTGTCTCTAAGGTGAGGGACAGGTGTGTGAAAACGTTACCCTGGCCATGGATTACCAATTCTTTTGGCAAGCAAATGGCCTCACAAATATAATACTGAGACGTACTGTTGGAACCATCGTGCTGAACAGTAGTGGTAAGGGCCTGAAAAACGTTTCAGACTACTTTGAACTACGTCTGCCACTGCTACTGTCTTACTGTTTCTCTCTTGTCTTCTGTCCAGTGGTGGTGTCTGCAAGGTATTCTTCTGTCTTTCTGAGCGGGAATGTTACTGATCAACATAAGAAGTCGGGGAACCCAGGTTTGTCTTTTGGAAAAAAGGAAAATCCTGGCACATGCTGTTAGTCCCAAGTTTCCCGTCTGGGATGAATACATCTTCCTGGTATCTTGTCCTCAGGGTACCTGGTGGGAGCGCCGGTGCTGGCCGGGTTTGGGGATACTTTGGACAACAATACATTCATAGAGAGGAGCTCAATAAATATTTGGCAACCAGGTATTTTTTTGTGTTTGATTTTGACAAAATACACTTTGTATATTAACCGCAACCTGTTGGACAAGTTGATCATTAACAATATGTGAAATGTATGATTATAGAGACGTACCTGCATCTTAACTAGGATACCATTTGAGTCAATGCACTTGAGATTATAAAGCCTAGTAATAAATCTGTATTTGTGTTTGTGAGTTAGCAGGATTGACCTGTTATTTGTCTTGTTGCATTGTTCATAATGTGCACTGCTCCCATGCTACTTCTCGTCCAGTCGAAATCCTTCATCACTAACTCCCTGCCTCTCAGTTGGTGACGGTGTCTGTTCTACGGCTGAGATGACACCGGTTATGTTTGGAGTGAACGCCACAGCAGGATGCCTTCTGGCTGTCAGCCGGTATAATTTGACCCAGTGTGATGTTCTGAGGTAAGTTTACTGTTCTGAGGTAAGGTACTGATGTGATTTGGTATATTATGTGTACAGCAGATGTTTGTATCTACTGGGTCACATCGTTTTGTATGTACAATAATGTTTTTGATTGCACTTCAACTGTTTTCTCGAACCCTGTATGTGCACAACACATTTCTATTCCAAAAATCTGAAGTTCGACCATACATTTTTTGACAGACATTTATTTGACTTTTGATCCTTACATTACTTCTGTCTAGGGAGATGGTTGCCTCTCTCCAAGCTTCCCTAGTGATGGCGACACACGTGGCGAAAAACGGTGACCCCGATTTGCAAAGGATGGCAGACTGGCTAAAGATAATCTGTGAGTAGACCCCTTGCTGTTCACCTGAGGATCTCAGGTGAACAGCAGTCCGAAGATACAGACCAATGATGTTCCATAAGGTCCCAAAACAATGCATTTCCTGTAAATGTCCCACCGGTTTGCAGACGTGCTGGTGAATGTGAGCAACGCTGATGGAGATGGGTGGTGCTCCGGTGTCCAGTGGCACCAACACGTGCATGTGAGGAGTGCTGTCACAGGAGAGGTGGGCGGTGTGCCTCAGAGGGAGATACAGGCCCTAACCATCAGGTACAAAGTCTTTATTCATCTCACTGGAAGATTAAGGTTTATCTGTAAGTCACTATCCCAACCAATGTTGCAAAGGAAGCCATTGCTCAAGAAGGACAAAAATAGGTGAATGAGGTTTTAGCTAAAATATGTAGCCAAATAAATAATAACAATTATTATTAATTTCTATCCTTGTTTATTTTTCAGTTACAAAATGTCCAGTTGGAGGTTGGAGTGTGGAGGAGGAGACTCTTCTTCCTGTTTGGATCCAATGGAGACACAACTGTTTCCTGTCTCCTCCTCGGTCACCTTTACAGACGTCCCTGTTAACTCAGGGCCCCCCAAAACCAGGTGCTCCATCAGTTCACATCAAGCTTGTGTGAAAAACCTAAACCAACATCAACCTGACTGGCTGTGTCCATCCCCAGGTTCCAGGTCAACTTCACTGAGTATGACTGTGACAGGAATGATGTATGCTGGCCAGAACTTGCATTTCCTTTGACGAGATATTACACAGGTAATTATTATTTATTTAATTACTTTTTACTGAAAGTAATTCTGAAAGTAAGGGTGTCTGTGTGTGCTAGCTGAGCCCTCAGCCCAAGCCTATATATAGGTAAATGTATAGGGACATATATATTGGTAAAAATATAACTGATCTTTGCTTTTTCTTTCAGGTGAGCCGTATTCACAGTCATTGGCAAAAGGCCTGATCTTGGTTTTCTTCTTCATCGTTGCCTCAGTTCTTGGAACTCCATGGAAACAGATCAGACAGGCGTGGAATACCTCCTCTTTGTAACTGCATGAAACAAGTTATCCTGTCTAATAAAAAAATGGAATATGGTTATGATGATTACACATTCATGACTAAAAGTCACACCCAATCCATAATTAACATGAATTATTTAAAAAATGACAATATTTTGTAACTATCTACATTTGAGTTACTTTTCACTGTATCGTTTTATTTGTCTACACTTCATATTCGTTCATGATAATGTAACCCGATGGACTACAGCATTAAAGTGTCATCTGCGCAGACTCAAACGGGCGGTTCTTATTGGCCAATCACTTCCCTGTCACCGAGCGATCTTCCGGTCCCAGTGACGTGGATAGTCTCAACAAACAAGCGATGTGCCTTTTGAAGGAAATATAACTTTAACTTTTGGACTATGAAACCCAGCTGCTGAGGTTACACTCGACTTGGTGTCTACTGATTAACCTTTGACCTCCTGGGTGCACTGAGCCAGATAATCCTGCAACTAGCACCAGTAGTAACTTCAGTAGCAGTAAGTTAGTTTGTTCTTCTGAGCGGTCAGCTGTTGACCTGCAGTACCTCGTTAGTCTCGGACCGGAGGAAACAGAGAAATAGGATGAACGAGGTGCACGAAGAAAGTTTTCTTGGTCACTTGGGCTAACGAAAAGCAGTCAGCTAGCTCTAATGCTAACACTAGCGTGATCGTCTTCGTGTGAAAGGAAAGCAAAGGTTTAGAAGCTGTGAAGATGGGCTCCTTGTTCCGGAGCGAGGAGATGTGTCTGGCCCAGCTCTTCCTCCAGGCCGGCTCGGCCTACGACTGCATCAGCGAGCTGGGAGAGACCGGACTGGTGGAGTTCAGGGACGTGAGTCGTCCTCTCAACCCTGATTGACAGCTGAACACTAATGTCGAGTGGCTTTAAATAATCTTATGCTTCACAGTTTGAAAGCATTTTGTTGAGTCACGCCTTCATGTTAATCCAACTGTACCTGCGACTTCTAAATTGAATGCTGAATGGTTCTGTGGTTTTAGCTCAACCCCAGTGTCAACTGCTTCCAGAGGAAATTCGTCAATGAGATCAAAAGATGTGAAGAAATGGAAAGGATTCTTGGTAAGAAACACACTGACTTCATAGAACCATCTCTGCTCACTGTAGTGAAATGAGTGTAAACATGCCACCCTCTTATATTCTACTGTCCAGCTGTTCTTATACTGTTCTCTTATTCTGCTCTCAGGGTTCCTCCTAAGGGAGATCAAGAAGGCGGACCTCCCGCTCCCCGACCGAGACGTGAACCCCGTGGCGCCGCTGCCCAAGCATGTCATGGCTACCATGGTCAGCCGCCGGCCGCAACATCCCCTCTTTGTTGTTAGGGTTTTGATGTCTAACGAGTTATGTCTTTTTGTTAGGGGCTCTCATGTTATAACGCAAATGTACCACAATAATAATGTGTATATAATGGCTGAAATTACTGTTATTATATTGTTATGCGATTCAAACTAGGGTCATTCTGTATCTCTGTTTGTGTTTTATTAATCGTATTATACCCAACTGCTTCGTTCTATTACATATTTTGCTTCCTCTTTTGTATTTTCAACACATAGCCTTCCTGGTTCCACTTTGTGACTCTGTGTGTGTTTGTGTGTGTCTCAGGAGCAGCTGCAGAGGCTAGAGGCTGAGCTCAGTGAGGTCACCAGGAACAAAGAGAAGCTGCAGAAGAACCTGCGAGAGCTCACTGAGTACACGCACATGCTGCACGTCACCAAGAACTTTGCTCAGAGAGGCAGTGAGGTCAGTAGCAACACGTTGTCTTGAATCTCTCCGGAACAAACCAGGAAACGAGGCGCCACTCTGCCCCTCTCAGTTTTTGAATGGCCTTTTCGGCCTTCTCTTACATCTTCTGATTGGTCCACCCCTCTGGTGTGTGTCCCAGCAGGAACCCCCCCAGGCCCAGTACGAGGAGTTCCCCTTCCTGGAGAAGGATGCTGCCCTGGACTACACCAGCATGCAGAGGATGGGGGCCAAACTGGGGTGAGGGAGGTTGAGAAGAGGGAAACTAACTGGTCCTGCTGTTGCTGGTGGTTGGTTCTACTGTGAAGATCTTTTCCATTGGGACAATATAGGTTTGTTAAAGTTGTGTAGGATTTAGGTATGGATGCAGACTGCAACCACCTGAATTCCCCCCCTGCTCACAGCTCTTGCCGGCCTGTAAAGGTGCCAGTAGGTATTCCAAAATTATGTCATTGTCAATGACCTCATTAGAAACATGGTGGTGCTCATTGCCACCCTCCATGTAAGAATACTCCCTATGTAAATGTAAAGGCTTGTTGTAAAAATGCTTATTATTTCATGGGATTATACACTTATTAAAACATACTTGAATGAATGAATATTATATACAATTTCTGCAAACTCTGTTTCGCTAAATGACACTCAATTCTACACACTATCTTTTAAAGTTATTAATAACCCAAACTTTATTTTTAGATTATTTGAGATAAACAATCCAACGATAACATTAATTTTTTTTTCACGTTTTTTTAAATAGCTATTTATTTTTCTGCATATTTTAGATTTATTTCGGGACTGATTCAGAGGCCGAAGATTGAGGCGTTTGAGCGGATGATGTGGAGAGTCTGTAAGGGCTACACCATCCTCAGCTACTCAGAGATTGACGAGTATCTGGAAGACCCTGACACGGTAACTCTCTAACTCATTCACCCACTCAATCACTCATGCACGCTCACTCTCTGTGTGGTTGTCTACTGTAACACATTAACAGTTTTTCATGTGATGACCAGACACTGTAATATGTCATGTTTCATGGGATGAAAGATACAGGGTTTCACTGTAATATGTCATGTTTCATGGGATGGCATACACCGTAGCATTATAGTGAGAAGCTGAACCCTCTCTCAGATGCCATCGTCATAATCACCGGCTGTCAATTAAATTCAATTCAATTTTATTTGTATAGCCCTTAATCACCAAAACCTTAACAGGCCATTATTTATTACATATTTATGTCCACAACGAGCTCCACATATCCGCACACTTTCTGTATTAATCGCTCACGTGTGGTGACCCCCCATATATCGTCATATCGCACAGCCCTAAACTAAGGTAATTGTAGAATGAATAAAATAATTCTGAATGCATGTGTTTTTGTATCTTTATGGAGTAATCCAATATTTCTGACTGAACTGTGTGTGAAGACATTTCTCATGTTTGCTCAAGGACTCTCACTGTATGCAAATCTCTTCCTACTTAAGCATTTATTTACTTTTGACTCACATTTGACTTACATTTGCTTAGCGTGGTCATAACTGATGCAACTCGGTACTGACTATCCCCCTCCTGTTGTGGTTCATCTCCAGGGCGAGCCAACCAAGAGTGTGGTGTTCCTGATATCCTACTGGGGAGAGCTCATTGGGCAGAAGGTCAAGAAGATCTGTGACTGGTAATGGTTTGGAGCTACGGGTGGTGTCTCTTAGGGCTGTGCAATTAATTTTTTGTTGTATTCTGAAGTTCAAGACAAGTTAAATGCATTTTATTTTCAAACTCAAAAATAATCGTTTGAAGAATCGTGATTTCAATCTTGACCAAAAAAATTGTGATTCTCATTTTTTCCAAAATCGAGCAGCCCTAGTGTCTCTTTATGAACATGTGTATCTCCTGTGGTTCTCTCTCTCCTTTCTGTGTGTGTGTGTGTGTGTGTGTGTGTGTGTGTGTGTGTGTGTGTGTGTGTGTGTGTGTGTGTGTGTGTGTGTGTGTGTGTGTGTGTGTGTGTGTGTGTGTGTGTGTGTGTGTGTGTGCCTTTATGAACATGTGTGTCTCTCTCTTATGAACATTTGTGTCTCTTTCTCTTGGTTCTTTATAAACATGTGTGTCTCCTCCACCAGCTACCACTGCCACCTGTACCCGTACCCCAGCAGCAGGGAGGAGCGGACAGACGTGGTGGAGGGGCTGGGGACCCGCATCCAGGACCTAAACACGGTACAGCCTCTGGTTGCTATGGTACCTGCTTGGTAACCAGGAGATGCACCCCATGTCAGCTAAACTGTTGCACTCTTTAACCAGCCAAGGTTTTCTTTCATGAGGCCTTTTGGTCGCGGCTCAAATCCAGGCGTGTCTATATGCCGTGTGCTCAGCCGAGGAAAATCATCAATATTTAAAACACTGCTACTTAGTTTTCGAAGTAAAGAAAATAAATCAAAATAAGTTTCAACAGTCCGACATATTGTTTAGTAGATTGAACTGCTGCTGTTTAAGGCTTAACAGGCTTAACTAGTTTCACCCTTTTCCTGGTAGTAGTTTTTCTCTATCCTGTTTATCGGAGAATCAGAGTTTCATTCATCATGAGAAGCACATGATCCACACATGATCCACACGAGACCACGGCAGGAAGCTAGATCAGAATGTCCTCCGCCATGCTCCTGAGTTCTTTCTTTCTTTCTTTCTTTCTTTCTTTGAGGGTCTGTCCTTGTAGTTTGCGTTACAATATAATGATCTTATCATGTGTTCTATTAGACACGTTTTCACAGAATAACCCAAATAGTTTCTGCATTAAAATTCTTGATTTTATTATGCAGGAGTCTCGGGTCAGGAATATAGTGATATTCAGAACAAACGTCAGTATGAACATTTGGTCCACAGGCATATAATGTGTAGTGTGCTGTGGTCCCAGGTCCTGCTGAGGACGGACGACTACCTGCGGCAGGTGCTGAAGAAGGCGTCTGAGTCGGTCTACACGTGGTTCATCCAGGTGAAGAAGATGAAGGCCATCTACTACGTCCTCAACCTGTGCAGCCTGGACGTCACCAACAAGTGTCTGATCTCGGAGGTGTGGTGTCCCGTGGGCGACCTGGGCGCCGTGCGCCAGGCGCTGGAGGAGGGCTCGGTACGTCTGGAGCACGGGTCTCAGTCTGGGGGTATTGGTCTCAGTATGAGTGTTGTCCCATCCTCAAGGCTGTCCTGGAAACCCCAGACACTGGTGTTACTGGACGTCTGAGGGGTTTATGAAACAAACAGAGTGGCCCTCCTGACGCCATCTCTGGTGGCCCTCGATGCTTTATGGCAGATACCTTCTACATATCTACCATCTATCATGGTTTTTATCTATTGTTTTATAATGTACTTATTTGTCCCTCTCGTGTACTGGTGAGGTGTCCCAGTGTCACTTCCTGTGGAGCTTCTTCTCTCATCTAAGAAGGGCTTGCTTGTATCGGGCCTATCCTGCAGAAGGGTAGAGAGACCCATGAAGGGTCTCTATTCAGGACATTTGTTGCTCAATTGGGACCACTGGTCGTTCATTTACCGGGCTGAAGAGAAGAGAAGAGGTTGGGTAAATCAGTAACCGGTTCGAAACCGTCGCTGCAGTGCTGGTGCTAAATTAACTAATTTATTAAGCAATGTGCTCGCAGCCTGCAGTCTCACTGTGAGCCTGTCTCACTGTGGGCTGGTCTCACTGTGAGCTGGTCTCACTGTGAAAATTGTGAATTTCTTTTTTTTTTCACATTTTTATTTGTTGTGAAATCCGTCCCCCTGGCTGTATGCAGTAATAGATGTTTGTAGATCTATCCACTAACTTTAGCACGCCTAGTGTTGCCGTTTAATCTCATTTTATAGTTGGTCATATTTCTCATTGCAGAGGAAAAGCGGAGCGACGTTGCCTTCCTTTGTCAACCGTATACCGAGCAACGACACGCCGCCCACGCTCATCAAGACCAACAAGTTCACCTCTGGCTTCCAGAACATCGTGGACGCGTATGGAGTGGGCACGTACAGAGAGGTGAACCCAGGTAGGAGGTCCTGTGGGGGCAATATGAGGTTGAGAAAATATTGCATACATGTGTCCGAGGTAGGAAGTAGAAGTTAGAAACAGTGTAAGGGTGTTATTTTATTATTGAATTATTGCACCCCCGAGCTTTCCTTCTCATGGTTTACTCCATTTCCCACTGGGCTTTGGGAAGCTTTAGTTATTAATGTCTCTCTGGATTCTGTGAGGACGCTTTGAGACTGTGGGTTGTGGTCCTCCAGGCTGCACCGCTGGGCCTAGTGGTCATCCAAGCTGCACCACCTGGCCTAGTGGTCATCCAGGCTGCACCACTGGGCCTAGTGGTGGTGGATCCTGGTCATGAGTGGTGTGTGTGATGTTCTTGGTTCCTCAGCTCCCTTCACCATCATCACCTTCCCCTTCCTGTTCGCGGTGATGTTCGGCGACCTGGGCCACGGGCTGATCATGGCCGTGTTCGCCTCCTGGATGGTCCTGTACGAGAACAACCGCAAGCTGAAGAACACCAGGAATGAGGTGCTGTCCTCACAGGCCCTTCTCTCTAACGCCTTATAAAACCATCATTGATTTATAATGTATTATTATTAAATCAGGCAATAGGGCATAGTTCTCCCTAATAGCTATAGCTTATATCGCTTGGTTGCCTAAAAAATTACTAGACGCAACAAGCCAATCCATCAGTGGTTTCCAAGCCCCGATCTCTAGCTCTGTGTGGTCAGCTGAACATCGGTGTGAAGTTAACCCTCACCGACACGCTGTTAAGATGAACTGCTCCCCCAATAGAGCTCCACACACTCCTAACAGGAGAATACAAACCCTTCCCTTTTTAAAGTTCTAAGCAGTTATACAGTGTGTACAATCAGCCAAACGTTGAATGTGTCCTGCCTTCCTGTTTGGACGTTCAGAGGCGCTTTGTCCACGGCGCTGACTGCTGCGTCTGTGTGTGCTTGTAGAAATGATACTTGAAAGGCTCATTATTATTATTATTATTATTATTATTATTATAGTTTGGTATTCTCTGTATTATAGCTGTGTGTTCACACCGCACATTGAAACATGTCGCGGGCGACACGTTTCAATGCAAAGTGAACGTAGAGATGCGTATCTGGCGAAATTTGTCACAGCAGAAGATTTGATTGACGGGGCGACAGTTTTCCCAGTCACGGGCGAGCGCGTTCACGTGGATTTGCAGTGCGAATGCACAAAAAAAACAGCCAATCACCGTTCAACCGGCTGGGCCAATCGTTCCCTACACTCCGCAGTGAACCACAGCTTGGAGGAGAAAGTGATTGTTGCCGTTTGCGACTCCCGGAGCTCTATATATAATATTATATGATATTATATATATAATATATAAATATCTATATAATATAATATATACGATATATATAATATCACGGCACAAAGCGGTGTGTGCCTCCGGATTATATTATTAACCCATAAACGACGGGCATTCCGACGTCTCTCCCTCTTCCACAACAGGTACAGACACACAATGGTGGTTATCTCGGCCATGGTTGATGAGAATGAATTGGCACGCTCCGCGACAAAATTCACCCCGCGACACGTTTCAATGTGCGGTGTGAACACAGTTATGCACAGCGACAGATTTAGATTTGTCGCGCGGCAACATGTTCACACGAACAGGCGAAAAATGTGTGTATTGCAATAAAGATTAGAAGTCAGAAATTATGACTTTGAGTTGACTGAGGAAGTCTGTAGTTGAGGGGAGGACCCTAATGCTCCCAAAAGGATGTTTTGATGACCATCTGTTGATCATTAATTGATTTGACAATCCTTTTTATATATTTTTTATAGTTTAGTATTGTTGACAATATCCTGATTTAATTTGTGATCCACCAAACAGCATTTTCCCCTCAGTTCATGGCAAGGCTTTAAGGTGTGTGTGTGTGTGTGTGTGTGTGTGTGTGTGTGTGTGTGTGTGTGTGTGTGTGTGTGTGTGTGTGTGTGTGTGTGTGTGTGTGTGTGTGTGTGTGTGTGTGTGTGTGTGTGTGTGTGTGTGTGTGTGTGTGTGTAGATCTGGAACACCTTCTTTGAGGGGCGCTACATCATCCTGCTGATGGGTGTGTTCTCCATCTACACCGGCCTCATCTACAACGACTGCTTCTCCAAGTCCCTCAACCTGTTCGGCTCGGGCTGGAGCGCCAAGGCCATGTTCGAGGCTGGCGTGTGGAAGTGAGGACACGCCCATCGCCTAATGACCAGGGCGCGGTGTTTCACCAAATGAATAGTGTGGGGGAAAACAGACGTTCATACATGGGTCTGAAAGTGTGTCCATTGCCCTTTTCTTTGTGTGTTTTTCATCAATGACAGGGATGCTGATATATCCGCCAATCGTTTCCTGATCCTTGACCCCAACATCACAGGGGTTTTCAAAGGGCCCTATCCACTGGGAATCGATCCAGTGAGTTGAAGGGTTTTCATGCTAGTGCCGTATCAGTGCCCGAGGCTGAATGTGGAACTGTCGTCTCTCTAGGCCCCCCCCAGGTCTATGGGGATGGAATGAAGAGGCTAACCAGTGAATAATCACTTATAGCTGCTTGCTTGATTCAAGACACTGGATTTCACTGGATCTTTTTAACTGGTTTACAAAAATTATGTCATTTAGCTGAAGATGTGTAGGATTGAGCCCTCCCCAGTTAGTTACTTTTCTTTATTTAGTGAAACTACTTGAGACTGTCCCTCTAGGCAACCCTACAGAACAATGCAAACTCCCTATTGGACTTCAGTGTTTATTACATCTTTATGCCAAGTGCATTATCAAGAACAAAAAATAAATAAAAAAAGAAAATACCCCCATAAGCTCCCCTTTGACAGAGAAAGTGACCCGATAAAGCGTTGCGTAACGCTAAACATAATAACCCATAATAACCTGTTAACCACGCAGATCTGGAACCTGGCCAACAACCGGCTGACATTCCTGAACTCCTACAAGATGAAGATGTCTGTGATTCTGGGAATCGTCCACATGAGCTTTGGCGTGGTCCTCAGCGTCTACAACCACCTGTAAGGCCGGTTTCCTCCGTCGTTGGGGTTCCTTCGCTGTCACCAAGAGGGTTTTAGATGGAGTAGACTGGGCTATTTTAATGTCTGTTGGCTCATGGTTTGATGGTGCATGTAGGAGGAGGAGAACAGCCTGTCAGTAATGTTCTGGGAGCAGTTGGGCCTGCATTGTAATATCTTCCACCATGTCCCGCTGCGTCTCCCCAGCCACTTCAGGAAGAAGTCCAACCTGTACCTGGTCTTCCTGCCGGAGCTGCTCTTCATGTGGTGTTTGTTTGGCTACCTGGTCTTCATGGTGGTCTACAAGTGGCTGGCCTTCTCTGCCTCTGAGTCCAGAGCGGCTCCCAGCATCCTCATCCACTTCATCAACATGTTCCTAATGCAGGGCAGCGCCATCCAGCAGCTCTACCCAGGACAGGTACAAGGTCACATGGTCGCCATGGACCCAAGCATCCATCACCCGCTGCCCAGATTGCACTCCACCTATCTTCACACATTTCCAACCATCACACATCACCCATCACCCATCTCCACCCATTTTAACCGTTAGTTTACTCTCTGGCATCGGTGGCACCAGGAGAAGAACGGGAGTAGAGTTCAGAGCAGAGCGTTCTTCTGGCTTGTGGAGACTAAAACCAAAACCCCTCTTTTTCCATATTTCGGTATTATTTTAATAACCATGACAAAATGGCGAGGATTAATGTGTACCAAATCATAGCAGTCGTTAAAAAAAATAATAATAACTGAATCAAAAACAAGATTTGGGTTCACCGGCACTTTCATACATGTGTGTGTATATTCATCGATGGCAAATTTGCCTTTTTCTCTCTTTCTTTCTTTCTGAAAAAAAAATAATTGGAAGTTGTACTATACTTCAAGTCTATCACATGTAAAGTGCAGATAGATGCTTGATGAGGGTCATGTTTTGCGTCCCCCAGGCCGGGCTGCAGGGGTTCCTGCTGGTCATCGCGCTTCTCTCTGTGCCCGTCCTGCTGCTGGGGAAACCACTCTACCTTTACTGGCTCCACAACGGAGGCCAGCGCCTGGGGATGTACCGGGTGAGAGGCCTAACCCTAACCCTGCCCCGTGGTGCTCACGGTGGAAATGCATTGAACCTGGATTCACCACACCCACGGGACTAATGTCTCCAATCTCTCCCATCTCTGGTGTCTCTCTCTCCCTCTCTGGTGTCTCTCTCTCCCTCTCTGCTGTCTCTCTCTCCCTCTCTGGTGTCTCTCTCCCACCTTCTGGGGTCTCTCCCCCTCACTGGGGTCTCTCTGGTGTCTCTCTCTCCCCCGCTCTCTTTCTCAGGGCTATGAGCGCGTGCGGCGTGGCAGTGAGGAGGAGCTCTCTCTGATGCACGCTCACGACATGGAGGAAGGCAGCGGACACAGCGACCTCTCCACCAGCCGGGAGCACCAGAAGGAGCAGGTCGGAACCCAGTAGATAAATCAAAAGGCTTAAACGCACCAAGTAGGCTCTTCAAAAGACTTGGATTGAATTAACATGGGTCTTATTTTGTGTGGCTCCTGAGTAACTGGCCCGGTTGTGTTTGTTTGCGGTGACAGATTAACTTTGGAGATGAGTTCCTGCACCAGGGCATCCACACTATAGAGTACTGCCTGGGCTGCGTCTCCAACACGGCCTCCTACCTGAGGCTGTGGGCGCTGAGCCTGGCCCACGCACGTATGTCTGCACACACAGAGCATCTTGTCTTAAAGTGTGTGTGTGTGTGTGTGTGTGTGTGTGTGTGTGTGTGTGTGTGTGTGTGTGTGTGTGTGTGTGTGTGTGTGTGTGTGTGTGTGTGTGTGTGTGTGTGTGTGTGTGTGTGTGTGTGTGTGTGTGGAGCCCAGGGTAATTGGTGACATCGTCTATTTCGAGATGTAATCAGGGGGGAGGGGGCTGGAACCAGAGTTTGGTTCCAGCCCCCCCCCCCCCCCCCCCCTCTTTAGCAGCTATGGGAGCTGCTAAAGACTCTTGGAATGGATGTCAACAACTCACCAACCGCCCTAAACTGTGAACCTACAGACCTTGTGAGAGGGGCTGAGTTGAATGAAAAAATCATGGCTTATTTACAACCATCCGTCATAACCGTCATAAACGGTCAACATTTAACCTGGGGTCTCGGCAAACTGACCTTTCCTCCTAATGAGGGAGAGCTTTGTTGGGGGGGGGTTGGAAAGTGATTTGTACAAGCAGTAAACGCTCCAGGCCCAGCCCTCTCTGGTGTCCTAGCGTCTCATGCATGTGTTTTGTCCACTGTAACAGAGCTGTCTGAGGTCCTCTGGCGTATGGTGATGCACTTGGGCCTGCGTGTGGACACCAGCCTGGGGGTCCTGTTCCTGGTGCCAGTCTTTGGCCTGTTTGCTGTACTCACTGTCTCCATCCTGCTGGTGATGGAGGGTCTCTCTGCCTTCCTCCATGCCCTCCGTCTGCACTGGTAAGAGAAGTCTAGTGCTCAGCTAGCAGCTGCAGGTATTCAAAATACTTTAAGTCCATATTATTAGTACAGCCATTAATCCCAGTTAGTCCCACACATTTAATGCCCCCTATCCCGAGCTTGTAAGTCTGGAAGGGTTATTGCGGTTAGACTGTGAGATTAATGTACATCACTGGGTATAATAATTATTCTATAATACATACTTCATAATAATATTAGTTATTTTGGTCCAAATGCAATGACTTAAAATAAGCAATAGTTTATTCTGCTATAGATGACATTAGTCATACAGTAAACCTGCACCTTGGCGACGACTGCTGGAGGGAATGTGAACTGCGGGCTGCAGCTACAGCGGATCATGTTTACAGCCTAGAAAGTCACCAAAATACTTGTAACTTGTTCTGAAATATAATTTAAGAATTTTAAGAACAGACTCATCTAAACAAGATCGATTGAGGAAAAGTCATGACCGCGAGATGCTGACTGTTTGTTGAGAGGTTTACTGGATGTTTTTATTATTTATTATTTTATTTCCAAGTGGTGAAAAGGAGCTCCATCACGGCAGGTCTACTGCTCATTATCAAGGAAGGGACGAAGGAACGAGAGCGACAAGCTCCATGTCCCTGCTCTTCCTTGACTCTTCTAGGGATGATTAGGGCTGCAATGGGGGCCATAATAAACATGCATAATAGCATAACAAACATAACCTAACAAGCAAAAATCTCTTGTTTATCCACAGGGTGGAGTTTCAGAATAAATTTTACAGCGGGACCGGAATTAAGTTTTCTCCATTCTCCTTCTCACTCCTGGCCTCCAGCTTCGACCATGATGGTTTCCACTGAGGGCAGGGGAGGGAGAAGCCATTTTGGATGGTTTCCTCTAAGAGCAGGGGAGGGAGAAGCTATTTTTTGCCAGCAAGGTTGAGCTTAAGACCCTCTAAGGAGCATCTTACAGAGTGAATTGTTTTGTTTATAGTTTTCCCGTTTAACAAATGTATTGTCTGAACTCCATAGAAGTCAAAATGCATTGGGAAGATTATTTACTTACATTTTAAATGATGCCCTCCCCTGTGGTAATGTATTTAATAGTCATTCTGGGATGGGGAAAAGTATTTTGTAGGTTACAGTTTCAGATATTTGATGCACTGACTGCCTTATAGAAGTTCCACCAAATGACCGCCATTTTCCCTTTGTATTGTCCAAAGGATTTATCACGTTTCATTATTGAAGAGTGTTGACATACAAATGTGATGAGAGATATCGACTTTGTAGACATTTTTTAAACATGATATATATTTTTAAGCAGTGCATCAACGAATGTGTTTTTCTCCCCCATTCCCGAGATGTTATTTAAATCTTCACATTGTTGCCTATGCCTCCATCACTACAGTTGAGCTCTGGTTCGGGGGAGGGGGGGGAGGGGGACTGTCAGTCAGTCATTGTGTAATAAAGTAATTATTTATGGCTGTCCCCTATCACTGGGTCACAAATTGCGTTTGAGGTTTTGTAAGCCTTCATTTTAAAGGTAAGGCTCGAAGCTATCTTAATAACTGAATGACACAGTTGTTTCATGATTGTGAAACAATGCGGATAGTTACGGCTGATTTTTGTTTATTTCTTGATTTGTTGTAATATGAAGAGTTGTCCCAAGGGAAGGTTCTTCTTTGTGTTTTGATCACCTTACTACGTTAAATGATGGGGTATGTGAACATTATACAATTAGATTCATTTAAGTTACATCTTATTTTCAAGGGACATATGGTTTAAAACTGGTAACACTGTGACATATTTCTTTGATTTATTCAATATTTGCCTGATTATTATTAGAAAAGGCCCTTGATTAAAGATATTGAGGTAAATTGATCTGAAATGCCCTGTCTGAATGTATGCATGTATGTACAAATGTCTTTATTTGTATCCATACATTCCCTGGTTTCCTTTGATCTTATTCTTTGATTTATGTTTTTGTTGACTGACAAATACATGTATTTTATTATACCTATATAAAGTCTTTCCTTCTCGTTTTGGTCATGATTAGTGACTAGCCCACTCTAGGGTAGAACTATACAGTGGTTTTAGTACAAATTATAAAGGAACACTGATGGGCAAAAATAACTTAACGGACACATTATATTATGAATATAGTCAACTCTGGGCCCAAATCTAATAAACACAACACACCACACATTCAAGAGGGTCAAGATGACCCTCGAGCCCCCTCCCTATCAGTCTGCGGAGAACACTCTGCCACAGCTAGATGGCGAGGACACACATATCACACAGAAAGACAACACAACCCGGAGGCTCAGGGACAAGAGAACCCTCGATAACCCACACAAAGTCTAACACACACACCTGGCTAGGAAAGATACTATAAGTTTCACATGCACCGGATCACGGGTGCTCTTCCGAAGCAGAAGCTCCGGACGACCTCAGCGCTGTTAGGGGACGTAGAATATTCGATCTCTCACGCTTTATGAATCAGTATTACCTTTTCCACTTTACTCAATAAATCCGAGGCCCTCGTGCTGATAGACTTTATTACCTCTCCGTCTCATTTTATCTGGTCAAGTAACTAGGCAGACTGTTTTTCCCAACAACACCTAAACGCAATGAACTCGTAATCCTGAGCGTCCTCATCCAGCGGTAGACCGGGAAAAGTCATGATCCCCTCTCCGCCTGAAAGTTGAGGAAGTTGACATGCCATGTTGTCATAGCAACAGCTGAGTCTCCGCCGAAATTGTCCGTTTGTATCCCGTCTATGTAGAAGGTAGCGTTGTATTTTACATTTGATAGATCAAGTGTACGTTTATTGACCACCGATTAAGAAAATTGTTCAAACAGCGAAATGCAAGGTTTCATTTACAACTGGAACTAGAGAAACATGGTTCATTGCGATGTGAGGGTCGAGTGGATCCGGGACCGGGTCTTCTCCTACTTCCAGTTACCAAGTCCCGACTGCTTTGAAGACTTGCTGAGTCGAGGGGATGGAGAAGATGAGCAGAGAATAATCACCTTTCTGAACAGCGTTACCGAGGAGGAATCGGCCTCAGCACTATTCTTCGTCAGAGCAGTCCGGGAGGAGGAGGTCCATGTAGCGGTTCCCGTCCCGGCCGGTAGGTGGCAGTCCTGCCCTGGTACCATGACGGCTCACTGTACCCCTCTGACCTTTACCCCTCTATTAGCCTAGTTATCCTTATATTAGACCCTTTTATGTTTGACGCATTTATTCATTCATTTTATTTGTAATGACGCATATGAACATGGCTTAGTGTCCCTCCTACCATCGAACATTGAGTTTGAGTTTCCACTCTAGTAGTGAACAGGTCACTTCTTCAGAGCAAAACACAGCATTATTAGCTTGTTTGTCTCAGGTTGGATTTCAGCTTTTGGACCTGCTAAATACACAATAATACTCGGCTTGCTATACCAATACCGATGGACATTGAATCAGTTCCTCACCACCTGTCGGTGCTTCAGACCACAGACAGAAGGACTCTGGGACTCCCACCAAGGAGGCAGATGAGTTGGATGAAGAAGATGGACCTCCTTCCACTGTGAGCACATCCCCTCATCCCTTAGTTTTTGAGGAAATTGTAGTTCTTGAAGCCCTCACAATGTGGAGTTTCTGTTATTTACACCTTCATTTTTACCCCACGATGGAATAATCACATTCATCATTCGGATGTTATTCCGATCCGTGCTGAGATTGTGTGTGTGTGTGTTCCTCCAGAGCTTTGAGCTCCAAGTGGTCTACCATATGGAGCTCCATGTCGCTGTGGACCTCGTTCCAGAGAGGTTCATGAACTCCAGCCTGCTCTGCTTCCTCAGGAACACAAAGGGTGAGCGACACCACCGAGTGGGTGATTATATGAAAGGAAAGATTATTTTAAATCTTATAGTATTGACCTGTGTAGTTTGGACGAAATCCTGTGAATTGCAAAATCATTTTCCTTAAAACTTCTCTGGGTAAGATCAGGGAAGAGATGCCCTGATTTGTCAGAAATGGGGAGGTCGCAATCACCTCAAAACTTTTGTTCTCACAAAGCAGTTCACTCATTAAGGGCTGACGCACGGCTGACAAATGACTAAAAAAATAGCTCTTAAATATTCCATACACCTCAGCACGGGGGGGGGGGGGTAGCATGTACAGCACTGTGTGTGACCCATGGTCTATGTCCTGTTTCAGAGACTGTGGTCGAGCCAGTAGACATGAGTGAAGCCAACGATATGATGCCCCGCATGATGGAGGTCACCATGCTGAGTGGACACCCTCTGGTCATGCTGAGGGACGTCCTCAACCATGTGCGTATACAACAACCAGAAGCTAATATTGGTAGTGCTTCTACTACTGCTACCCTTATAGCAGTAGTACTACCACTGTCGCTGATACTACTAGTACCACTGCCATTACCATTGCCAAATAAAACTCTTAATTATCTCCTTTGTAGTTAAACACAAAAGTGTAAAAACTAAATAGATGGACAAAGAACAGCTTGTCTCAACAACCAACATTTTTAAAAAGCGACAGCTAGTCTTGACAGCTGACAATGGTCTGTAGCACTACAACAGTACTGGTGTAGCTACTCCCATTGAAATTCCATGGATTTCTCAGATTGTTCTAGGAGAGTCCTCACCAGCAGTCCCCTGCTGGTGTATTACCCCCCTGACAGGCCCGCCCCCTGCTGGTGTATTACCCTCCTGATGGCCCCACCCCCTGAAGCTGTACTTATTACCCTCTTGACTTTCCCCCTGCAGGTGTACCTGCCCCTGCTCTCTGTGAGCCAGCTGAACCACCTCCCAGCAGAAGAGGTGGCCCTCAGGCCCCAGGAGGGGGACAAATTGCTGGATTCCCTGGGGACGTTGCTGATGCGGGACGAGTTGCTCAACAGCACTCACAAGTACCTGGGTCACATCAACAGCGCCCTGCAGCAGCTGGACGGTGGGTCTGTGGTGGGGGGAACAACATGCTGTGACAGGGACAGGCCCACCGCTAGCTTTAGTTCTCTCTTTTGGAACCAGGCATTAAAAACAGACTTATTTAGGATGGCACCTGGCGAGTGTATGCTGAAATGGTTTAGAATACAAAACAAAGGCAAAGACAACAAGCGTAGACGACAGGAGACTTTAAAAGGCGGTTCTTAAAAGTCCAACAACGTTTGACTGACTTACTTGCATATTTTTAAATATGACTATTTCAATATAATATATGGAGGTTCTGCATTGATGATCTAAAGAGAGGATAAACCTGCACATTCCTGAGATGGACCTGGGTGAAGAGGTGGGTGTGTTGGTGTCCAGCCCAGAGGTGGTGGACACACTGGAGCAGTGTGTGATGAACTGGCACGCTCAGATCACCATCATCATCGAGGAGCAGCTGAAGAAGAGGCCCCAGGTGTGTGGAGTGGTATCCTGTCCTCCGTTCAAGCTACAGGCTATTTGCAGAACCATGTCACAGCTCACAGAAGACATTTCTGCTCTTTGTGTCCTCATGTGTCTGCGTGGCTCTGTGCGTTAAAGGCTCCCGGTCCAATAGCGGAGATAGATTTCTGGCGGGAGCGTTCAGTGATCCTCAGCGCTCTGAGTGAGCAGCTCAACATGCCTGTGGCCAAGAGGATCGTGGAGGTGTTGACTCAGGTGGACCCAGTGACCGTCCAGAACCTGGAGCTGTCTGTGTCAGAGCTGAACAACTACTGTGTGGAGGCAAAACAGAATGTTCGCTTCCTAAGCACACTGGAGAGACACTTCAAGGTTAGCCATATTCTACCAACTAGCCAACTACTACATGATTGATGATTTTATAGTGAAGTCCAAAAGATTATGTATTTTATGTAGTAATAATATTGTATTCTTATTCCTGCAGTTGTTAACTGCTCCTGGTCAGCGATGGTCATATTGTATTGTTGTTGTTTGTGTTCTCTTGGTGTGGTTACTTATTCGTTTTTGTGTTTACGACTCTGTGGTAGAACTTGGCCACAGGAGCAGACTTCAGCGTGATCCTGAACACCACCCCTCAGATGATGAACGGCCTGAGACTGGTGTGGATCATCTCCAGCCACTACAACAAGGATGAGCGCATGGTCCCTCTGATGGAGCGCATCGCCTGGGAACTGGCTGAGCGTGTAAAGCGAGTTGTCAATGTCCGTGTGCTGTTTAGGTTTGTATTCTCCATCTGATCCCAGCTGATCTGGGATCTGTACTTCACCCGTACCCCATACCTAATAGTTTACCCCCCACATAATTTCTACTGGATTTCCTTATTCCTATTTTTTGGACAGAGACAAAAGGGAAGTGGCCATGGCCAAGGTGCAGGATGGGAAGAAGGTTTTGGACCAGTGGAAGGAGTGCTACTTCAAGACCCGAGAGCAGATTGAGTCTTCAGCCGGGGACCCTCGCTGGGAGTTTGACCGAAAGAGGCTCTTTGAGGAAACAGACTATATGGCCTCCATCTGTCAGGACGTCCACAATGTTCTGCAGGTCAGTGAGGAGCAGAGAGCAACACCCACACCTTTCAGTCATGCTTTATAATGTGGGAAATTAAATAGCCAACAAATGAACTCTAGAAAAGTAGATCTGCTCGACTCCCATATCCACCATGATCCACCTCTTAAGATCCTGGAGGAGTTTTCTAACATCTTTGGACCGGAGCTCAAGGCTGTGACGGGGGATCCCAAACGTATCGACGATGTGCTGCGCCGGGTGGAACTCCTCGTTGTGCCCATAGAGGAAGTGAGCTTCGATCCGTTCAGCATCCAGAAGAGGAACCGCTGGAACATCATCATGCGAGACTTCGATACAAAGGTTATGGTGAGTTCAAGGGCACAACAATTAAGTATTAAAATACTTAATACTTAAAATACTGTCATGGGTAATTCATTGCAAGCACATATCTGCTCCCAGGATTTTGAAGAAGAAGTCATCAGCTTCATCGACCAGTCGTTCAAGAAGCTGCGTTCTGCCACAGCGGCGTTTGACATGCTGCTGAAGTTTAAACACGTCCGGTCTAGAGAAGCTCTCAACAAACAGATGATGAAGAAGTTCAATGACATCCTTGCTCAGTATTGCAAAGAGGTAGGCCAGTAAAATCAACCACTATGAAGAACAAAATAATGAATGTCTCTATTTTAAGCACAAAATCCTGTGTACATAACATTACAGTAGTGGCTAAGTTATCTCCAAAGCTATAGAAGACAAAATAACAAGCAAGGTTACAACAAGGGAAATGCTTGATGAATTCATCTGATGCTTCATGTTTGTCTGGGTGCTGGTGGGCTAGGTGGACATGATCAGTAGGAACTTTGATGCCCACAAAGAGAAGCCTCCGTTGAAGAACCAGCCGCTGGTGGCAGGAGCGATATCCTGGGTGCGCCTGCTCTACCAGCGCATCAAGAACCCCATCATGCGCTTCCAGGAGATGGAGGAGCTGCTGGGGAGTGATGAGGGCAAGAAGGTCAGAGCAGCTCCCAGAGAGCACCTGTTTCCTTTGGAGACCTCAACACTGCTGCATGATGATAACGGTCTAACGTGTCTTGTTCCGTTAAGGCGAAGGCCAAGTACCTGGAGGTCGGGAAGCGCATGAGGGACTATGAGCTGCAGAAGTACGAGCGCTGGCGAGTCGAGACAGAGAATATCCTGCCCCTGCTGATGAAGAGAAACATACTGGCCGTAGCCGGTTCTGCTGATGTTGGAGGCGGCCAGGTCAAGAGAGAGATGGTGGGTGGCGTTCTTCCCCTCAGTCTCCACAGACGTACGAGCCAGGGTGGATTCTTCAAACACGATATCATGTGTTCATCGTACCTTTTGTACTTTAGGATCCTTCAAAACAGGAGCTGGACAGGAACGTGACGTATCATCTAAACCTTGCCCCCAAGATCAAGGAGATCATCTCTGAGACGATGCACCTTGAGCAGCTCGGGTTCTCTGTGCCTGAGCTGGCTCGCAATGTTGCTCTGCAGGCGGAGAAGTTTCTGCTATTGTACGATCATTTGAGGATTAATCACGTCTAGAACTGTAACAATAATTCATTCAAACAAATTGCAATTCTATTCATAATTCACAATTTGACAAAGGAGGTCATCTTTGTGTGCAGATACATGGACGGGCTGACAGATCTGCTGAGCCGCTACAACTCTCTGATGGACAACCTGAGCCATGCTCAGTTCTTGTTGCTGCAGGACCACATCCGGGAGCTGAGGAGAGTGATGCACTTTGGGTCACAGAAGCTAAACTGGAACTCCTTGGGTACAGATACTTGAACTACCACTATTTATCTAGTTTATTTAGTCCCACAGAACGGCACCCCTGCAGGACCCCACTTATTCTATGGATGGATAGAATTGCGGGCAGATATGAAATTAACTGAGAAAAAAGTTTTTGTGCTTCTTTCAACTTCTAGTCAGAACCAAGTGAAGTGCAGCTATTTGAGACTTGTTCTTCACATTTCATTTTCTTAAGGAATTTTGGACTTCATCACACGCGGAATCCAAGCAACCTCCAAGTTTGAGTCTGTCGTGGTTCCCATTCAGAGGAACGAAAGAGAAATCGAGGCCAAATTGCAGGCCATGGAGATGGCCAACCTCTTCAAGTTTCCATCACCAGATAAATGCAGCCAATTGCCAGGTGAAGATGTGTGAGAATGATTGAATGACCATTGAATGACATGGTGTCGAATAGTAGAAGGTTCATAACCGCCATCTCTATGGGAGTTTTTTCTTCCAGGGGTGAAGGAGTTCTGTGAGCTCATCGAACACGAGAGAACCAAGGATCTGAATGTGTTGAGCAGGAAGTACACTGCCATCGGCCCTATCCTTACCAAGGTGGAGAGTTTGATCATGCACACCAGCACTGGCAGATCCAAGCACATGGCAAAGTACTACAGCTTCTGGGAACACAAGGTGTTTGACTCCCTGGTTCAGATGGTGCAGAGGTAATTTAAATAAGGACATGTGTTCATGACGGATCTAGACTTGTGTAAAATTTTCATCCCAGAAAGGCCTGAGCTCTTTCTTTGCCGTCTCCTTTAGGAACATGCAGCTCTTCAACAAAGCCCTGACGGGGAGCACCCCTCTCTTCCAGATTGAGACCATCCTGTCTGCCCCAGAGATTCTTCTGCAGCCCAAAAGTAACGAGGTCTACAAGTTGATAATGAACTGTGTCAGGAACTGCGTAGACGGCACCAAGGTGGGGCCTTCATCTTTAGCTCACCCTCATTCAGATCACTGAAACAGTGATCGATCCCACTGATGAAGAATGAACCCGATGTGTTTCTTCTCAACTGTCCAGAGGTTTGCACGCTGGATGCACGGCACCTGCATGGAGTGTCCTCCGCAGGGTGGGAACAGCGAAGAGCAGCTGCTCCCCCTCACCTTCTACAGCGAGGTGTGCCAGGTGCCGCAGATCAGCGAGCTGGCCCTGATGGTGTCCCAGAACATCCAGCGGCTGCTGAGTGTGCTGGGCCACTACCTCAGCAGCTGGAAGCGCTACGGCCCCCTGTGGAAGCTCGACAACGAGGTCGCCATGGAGAAATTTGCTTCCAAAAAGCCACCGTGCGTCTCCTACGACGACAAGCTCCAGTTCTACGCTAAGGTCCACCAGGACGTGCTGACGGAGCCGCTGGTGAGGACGGAGCACATGATCCGGCTGAACCTGGCTCCTCTGGTCCACACGGTGCAGGAGAGCGCCCAGGCCTGGATCAGCTCCCTGGGCCGGCTCCTGAACCAGTCTGCCAGGGAGGACCTCCTGAGCCTCAGGGAGGAGTTCACGGTACTGAACCTGGAGATCAGAGACCCAGAGGAGAGGGATGAATTCACTGTACTGAACCTAGAGACCAGAGACATGCAGTAGAGAGTGTGGCTTACACAAGCTTATTGCTTTAACATTAATTTATATTTTAATCATAGCAAAAATTGGATGTCTTTAGTATCTTGGTTTGTTTTCGTTAAACCTTTATACAGCAAAGGCAACCGGATTTGATAAAATGCTATATAGGGAAATTTAAGGGCAAACATATACTGAACTTGTGTGCATTGTTTGGTTCCCCTGAGCAGCAGCTCTCGGAGAACCTGAAGCAGAACCCCAACAGCCTGGAGGACCTGAAGTCCGTCCTGGGGACCATCTCCGACATCCGGGCCATGTCCCTCACGGTGGAGATGAGACTGGCTGACATCCAGGAGAAGTACAGGACCCTGGCCATGTACAAAGTGGAGGTCATCACTTCTCTACGTCCCCGGTCGGCTTGCTGATATTCACGGAGGCAGTACATGCTTGAAGTCAACCTGCTTCCTGTCTGTCCCCTAGGCTCCAAATGAGGACCTGGAGCTGGTGGGGAGCATCGGTCCCATGTGGGACGCACTCCTAACCGAGTCCAAACTAGTGGATCGAAGTCTGGGCAGCGTCAAGAAAACCTTCACAGAGGTGTGCTGCATTCAACTCTAAGCTCTCCATCTCATAAATGCACAACAATAGCATTAGCAATAGGGAAGCAGCTGTAACTCACAAACGTTTTATAATATTTTAAGCTAGGGTAGGCAGTTTGGAACAACCAGCAAGCTAGATTATGGCAGTATCAAACGAAAAAACATAAAAAAAACAACCTTCAGGCCTCCCACAAAAGCATCCTCCCCACAACCCGTTCCTAGCTGACTAGGGTTAACAACAGGTGGGCCTTGTGGACCACCAGACTGGATCACCAGTCTGGCCGATGAGCGTGTGGGCAGAGTGCATAGCCTGGTGGGGCCAGACATTGTGTTTGTGCAGAATGCAGCATTTGATTTATTTATTACTATTTATTTATTACTATTACTATTACTATCAGGATGTAGAGGTAATTTCCACAATTATAAAAAAGAAAATGCCTCTAAACTAAATAGCCTACCTTAGCTTTAAGTAAGGAGTTCATTACTATTTCAATAGGGTCCTATCATATAGTATTCGGCTTAGATGCCAAATGGTCTGTCAATGTTTGTAAGCCACAACCGTGTTTAAAGGGGATGTTCTGGAGATGTTGTGCTTGTAGCTTCCCAAAAACGTACCAAATAATGCTTCTACCTTTCTGTCAGATCACCAAGGAACAGATTGATGAGTTCACGCAGGAACTGTCCATCTTCGCTGAGAGCTTTAACATGCATGGCCCCGGAGCTGTGGGGGATGACTTGGAGAAAGGTTCCACAGTTACTTCTTTCTTAAACACTGTTACCTATTACTTATTCCAATTAAAAAAGGTCATTAAATTATCTTTTGACCACATCATTGCCTTCTCTTCCTGGTTGACTCCCTCCTGCCCTTCATATAGGCTTGGCTGTGATGGACAAATATGAAGCAGAACTGGCCAAGATGGAGTCTGGCCGGCAGCAGCTGGCCAATGCTGAGAAGCTGTTTGACTTGTCGTTCACCATGTATCCAGAGCTGCTACAAGTACAGAAGGACATGAAGGGTCTGAAGCTGATCTATGACACCTACAGAGCTCAGAAGGTGTGCTTTTGTCTTCAAATATTCAAGGGTGTATTTGGTATCCAAGCATTTGTTTTCCGAACTGAGCATATAGGAAAAAGCATACATTGGTTGAGACATTGGACGACAAAAACAATGGCTTACTTATACAATTTAGTAAATAAATAAAGTCAGCACATAAAACATCCAAGACCAAAACCTAAAATCAGAAGTAATTTCTCCATGAATCTCTGATGTTGTTTCTAATGTCCAAGACGGCCAAGCTGGAGTGGTCCCAGACGCTGTGGGTGAACCTGAACCTGCAGCTGCTGCAGGAGGGCATCGAGGGCTTCATCCGCACCATGAGGAAGCTGCCCAAAGAGGTGCGGTCGCTGCCGGTGGCCTTCTTCCTGGAGGGACGCATGAAGGAGTTCAAAGAATCCCTGCCGCTGCTGCTGGACCTGAAGAACGAGGCGCTCAGAGAAAGGTCCGTTCAGCAGCTTCACCGGTTATTGAACAACCATTGAGCATGTGTGTCATATACATATACAATACAGACTATATATTAGGACACACGTATATGCATGTATCGTAGTATTTAGGTCCCATATGGTCTGTTCTTTACCACAGACACTGGAGAGAGCTCATGGAGAGAACCGGGACGAGCTTCGACATGAACCCTGAGACCTTCACCCTGGAGAACATGTTCTCCATAGAGCTGCACAAGTACGCCGGCGTCATCGGCGACATGGTCACCGCCGCGGTCAAAGAGCTCAGCATCGAGAAGGTGGGCCTTCCTTCTTCTGCTGAGAAGAACCTTCCTCTTCTAGACGATGTTGACGCTGTCTTATGTTTTTATGATGTGCGACACAGGGAGTGAAGGAGGTGGTGGAGACCTGGGAGACGATGAAGTTTAGCGTGCAGCGCTACTTCAAAAGCACCCAGGAGCGCGGCTCCATCCTGGGACCCGTGGAGGAGGTCCTGCAGTGCCTGGACGACAACTCCATGAACCTGCAGAGCATGGCGGGCAGCCGCTACGTGGGCCCCTTCCTGTCCACCGTCCAGCAGTGGGAGAAGCACCTGTCCCTCATGGGCGAGGTCATCCAGGTGGGTCACTAACCGATCCTACTACCCACATACAAGAACGCTGACTTGGTTGAAAGGTCACTTTAGAAGAGGTAGAAGTACGAAGTAGGTAATTTCAACAAAGTTACTTTGTTGCCTTTAACAAAGCATTTTCTGGAATTTCTTGACTGTTCAGTTTTCAAAAATGAAAATAGTGACGATTACTGACTTGAGTGATTGACTGACCAACCATGACCATGGGGTTGAATCCGTTTGAAAACAGGTTTCTCATTTGATTGGCCTGTTGAGTGTTGTAGGCGTAGTTACAAAGTATTCTCTTGCATTTATTAGTCTCCATGAAAATGTTTTCTGAGAGAGCCTATAAAAAACCCTACTTAAATTAGGTTTATTTCCACAAAAAGGCTACTCAATTACAGTAAGGTCAGTGGTTTTAATGACTTACTTTACATCGGTTAGTACTGCAAATTAACGTGGCGGCTTCCTCCAACCTTCCAGGTGTGGATGCTGGTGCAGAGGAAGTGGATGTACCTGGAGAGCATCTTCATCGGAGGGGACATCCGCTCACAGCTACCGGAGGAGGCCAAGAAGTTTGACCACATTGATAAGATGTTCAAGAAGGTAATTGTGTGGCTGTTGTAGCTAGTGCAGAGACAGCGCTGCATGTCGGTCTGCTGTGTAACTCAGGTGGCTAGGCTCAGGTAGGTTAGCTGTAACCTTATCACTGCTAATAACATCAATATATAACATCATGTGTAGATCAAGGTCTACCCCCGATGACGGACACCTGTGAGCCTGTGGTTTGGCCATGCAGTGAGACGCAGAGTACTTGTTCTTCTGTCAATTCTGTTGGCAGTTTTACACAAGTTGTTCACATCTAGTTTCTTCCACTCATAAAGAGATCTGCAGAGTGAAACTATTCTTGGGAGAGAAGACGTCTAATTAAAGGTGCACTTCTACCTGAGCAATGTTTGTGCACACTTCATTTGTTTGTTTTTCTCTGGCGTAGATAATGATTGACACAGTGAAGGACCCTGGAATCAAGAGCTGCTGCCTGGTCCCCAACCGCCTGGCCGACCTCCAGGGCCTGAGCGACGGCCTGGAGCGCTGCCAGAAGAGCCTGAACGACTACCTGGACTCCAAGCGCAACGCCTTCCCCCGCTTCTTCTTCATCTCCGATGACGAGCTGCTTAGCATCCTGGGAAGCAGCGAACCTGCGTGCGTCCAGGAGCACATGATCAAGGTAGGAGGGGCGAGGGCAGGACGCCTTGATCTGTGGGTGTGTGCGTGTGCGTGTGTGTGTGTGTGTGTGTTTATGTGTGCAGAGCTGCTGTGTTTTTAGTTTGAGTGGATGACAACACATTTGCTATAACTGTGAAGATGTACGACAACATCGCGTCCCTGCGGTTTGACGTGGGCGCCGGGGGGGAGATGGCGGCCGGGGCCTTGGTGTCTGCCGAGGGGGAGGTGATGGAGCTGAGGAAGCCGGTGGCAGCAGAGGGCAGGGTGGAGGAGTGGATGACCGGAGTCCTACTTGAGATGAGGAGGACCAATCACCTCATCACCAAGGAGGCCCTTTTCCACTACGGCGAAGACAGGAGCAGGTGGGTCTTGTTTTCTTCGGATATTGCTCTTTTTACCCTAACAGCATTAAGCCTCTGAGCAACATTGTGATTGCTCCGAGCGTTTTTCACTTTCAAGATCTTCCAAGGCAGAGATCTCTCTCTCTCTGTACAACTCTCCCTATGGTACCAACATCAGCTTTAGGTCAACACCTCTCTGATCTTCCCAGCACATTGAGTCCCCTCTCTGCAGGCAGTGAGTCTGCCACCTCCCTGCAGGGTGAGGGCCACATTCATAACCTGGTGCCTCTCTGTCCAGGGTGGACTGGATGCTTCTGTACCAGGGCATGGTGGTCCTGGCTGCCAACCAAGTGTGGTGGACCTGGGAGGTGGAGGACGTCTTCAAGAGGGTAAAGAAGGGAGAGAAGTTGGCACTGAAAAACTACGGCCAGAAGATGCACCAGCAGATCGACGAGCTGGTGACGCGCATCACAAGGCCCATGAAGAGTAACGACCGCCGCAAGATCAACACTGTGCTCATCATCGACGTCCATGCCAGAGACATCGTCGACAAGTTCATCAGGGACAGGTATCCTCTCCTCCCTCCTTGTTCCCTTTTGGTCCTTTGAATCTCCTTTCCTTACCTCTCCTCATTTGTTTTTCCTTCCACTCCATCTCCTCTCCTTTCCTTTTCTCTCCTTTCCTCTCCCCTCCTCTCATTTTCTCTCCTGTCCTTTCCTTTCATGGTAGGATGCATCGCATCAGTGATTGATATCTTTCCAACCAATCGAAAGCCTCCCCTACAAGATAGCATTTTTACAGTGACCCGTGATCTGTGCACTACATTTTGTCTGTTATTGATTGTGCTCTGAATATTGTAGCTGGTCTATATTAAGTGGATCGTTATTACATTGTGTTGAACCGTTTCTGACTCCTGGCTCCTCTCTCCTCAGCATCATGGATGCCCGGGAGTTTGAGTGGGAGAGCCAGCTTAGGTTCTACTGGGACCGGCAGCTGGACGACCTGTCGGTGCGCCAGTGCAGCGCGGCCTTCCGCTACGGCTACGAGTACATGGGTCTGAACGGCCGGCTGGTCATCACCCCTCTGACCGACCGCATATACCTCACCCTCACGCAGGTCTGGCATCAGTCTGACACGCAGCCACCACTACCATCCACATGCATCTTGCACAGCAACGTCTGATGGTGGTTGTGTGTGTTTGTGTGTCTGTGTGTGTGTGTGGTCGTCCAGGCTCTGTCCATGTTCCTCGGCGGAGCTCCGGCAGGACCAGCAGGAACAGGGAAGACAGAGTCCACCAAAGACCTGGCCAAGGCCCTGGGCCTGCTCTGTGTGGTGACCAACTGTGGAGAGGGCATGGACTACATGGTAAGAGGTCTCCTCACAGCCCCTCAGGGCCCCTAACCCTAACCCTAGGCTGTGGCCCTGGAGGGAGAGGGCATGCACTACATGGTAAGAGTTCTCCTCACAGGGTCCCTAACCCTGCCTGGCACCCGGAGCAATACCCTGTTTAATCCTTTAGATTGAAGCGTTCTTGGGCAAGACCTTGTGTGTGTGTGTGTGTGTGAAGGCTGTAGGAAAGATCTTATCCGGCCTGGCCCAGTGTGGCGCCTGGGGATGCTTCGATGAGTTCAACCGCATCGATGCCTCCGTGCTGTCCGTCATCTCCTCCCAGATCCAGACCATCCGCAACGCTCTCATCATGCACCTCACGCGCTTCCATGTATGTACACACACACACACACATTATTATTATCACGCTATATTTCCTGAGGGTTTTCACCAGGATTGACTGCATGGCAGTAATATGGTATGAGCAGTTTGATTCACATCTACCTGGTCCAGCTAGTGTCATAGTGGTTTCAGTGGTTTCCTTCAGTATTCTATATTGGCCTTTACTGTATCTGAAATGATCATGTTATTTTTAATAGTTAACCACAAGCTCTTCTGAGCGGTTTAGTGAGAGACAGCTTTGGACCTACAATAACACCTCTAATGGAGAGGGGAACTGGGACTTTTGTTTAGGATATGTTTTGGATTGGTCAGAGTATTATGGATCAGTGTGTGTGTATCTACAGATGCAAAACATTTGGTGTCACTCTGAGGAGGACACTGGATTTAGGGTTATAGGGTTATAGCAATAACTCTGTAGTTAGGGTTATAGGGTAAACCCTGTATGTAGTATTATAGGGTTATAGCATTAACCCTGTAGTTAGGGTTATAGGGTTAACGGTTAACCGTGTACTTCAGTTTGAGGGCCAGGAGATCAGCCTGGACGCCCGCATGGGGATCTTCATCACCATGAACCCGGGATACGCCGGGAGGACAGAGCTGCCCGAGTCGGTCAAGGCCCTCTTCAGACCCGTGGTGGTCATCGTTCCGGACCTGCAGCTCATCTGTGAGATCATGCTCTTCTCTGAGGGCTTCCTGCTGGCTAAGGCAAGGAAACACACACACACACACACACACACACACACACACACACACACACACACACATGAGAGATCAGCAGTAACCAGGACTGTCTGTGCTTCTGAGATGTAGGTTCTGGCCAAGAAGATGACGGTTCTTTACAAACTGGCCCGCGAGCAGCTGTCCAAGCAGTCTCACTACGACTTCGGCCTGAGAGCCCTGAAGTCTGTGCTGGTGATGGCTGGAGAGCTGAAGAGAGGATCTCCAGATCTCAATGAGGTAGGGCGCCTCCATCTCAACAACGCCATTTGGAACAAACAAAAACAAAGTGTCAATGTCTTTCTGGTGTAAGACGTTTCAGTCCCCTGTTTTTTGTTTGACCAGGTTTCTTCAAGCATTTCATTTATATGTATGTTTTCACTTTTATTTCATATACTATGGCTCTTTCTCATATATGTGTTCATATAATTCCATATTTAATTGGACAAATAATTGAATGCTTAATGTTGAACCGTATTGAATTATGTAGATCATATAATGAATCCTATAATAAATCTGATGCATATGTCTATACTGTATGTGTATTGAGTCTGTATTAATGACGTGTGTGTTTTTGTGATTGCTTCATGTTAAATGGTCCCGTTCAGGACATGGTGCTGATGCGGGCCCTCAGGGACATGAACCTGCCCAAGTTTGTGTTTGAGGACGTGCCTCTGTTCCTGGGGCTGATCTCAGACCTGTTCCCGGGACTCCAATGCCCTCGCGTCCGATACGCCGACTTCAACGGCGCCGTGGAACACAGTCTGCAGGAGAACCGGTTCAGCATCCTGCCTGACCAGGTGTCCCATCGGCCTTCATACCCCACCAACACCGTCGCTCATTCCCGCTTCTACCTTTTCTGCTTTCTTGTAACCGGGAAAAAGAGAAAAAGATTTGTTTAACACAAAGACCTCTCACTTTCTGCTGTCTTCAGCTGAGCCTTTGCCACGGGAACAATTTCCCCGGGATCCATAGAAAGAAGTATTTTTCTGAATAGGAGGTAGTGGGAGGAGCATGACGTTCAGGGATAGGGGGGGATGTGGGAGGAGCTTGTCAATGTTTATCGTGTCTGACATTTCTCTTGCTTTGTGTGTTTCCAGGTGGACAAGATTGTACAGATGTATGAGACCATGATGACCAGACACACCACCATGGTGGTGGGCCCCACTGGCGGGGGCAAGTCGGTTGTGATAAGCACCTTATGCCAGGCTCAGACTAAGTGAGTGCTGCCCTTCTTCAGTCTCAAGTCGGTTGTGATCAGCACCTTATGCCAGGCTAAGAGCAGTTGAGTGCTGCCCTTCTTCCACCCAACGGAATGGCAGCAACATGGCATCAGAGTGAATCTGGCCTCTGTAAAGTGTTTATAAGTCTTAGTCTTTCTACATGTATTATGTGTTTATGTGAGGGCAGGGCAAAGTGTAGTACGGATGTGTTGCGATTCTTCAGGATTTGTTAGTTGGGAGTACATACTAATACAGCACCTTACTAATACAGCACCTTACTGTTTATTTTTATTTTATTTTTTCTTCTTTCTTTTTCTTCTTTCTTTTTTCTTATTTTAAGTGTGTCAGCATACTTTCAAAGTATATCAACCCCTTACAGTGTTGAATGAAGAATCTTATGGCAAATCCATAAGTATACATTGTATAGTACAGATCCTTTTGTAATTGCATTTAAAGAGGCAAAACGTTTTGTGTGCAATGTTTAATGTCACTTGAGAAGCAACTGCAGTGGTTGTGTTTGACCAGAGTTGGCGCTGTCCAGAATGGTTGTGGTTTGGTAAGAATTGACCGGTGCCGTTGTGTTGTGGTCTCGCTGGCAGGCTAGGACGGCTCACCAAGCTGTATGCACTGAACCCCAAAGCCATGAGCGTCATCGAGCTGTACGGCATCCTGGACCCCGTCACGCGGGACTGGACTGACGGCATCCTGTCCAACATCTTTCGCGACATCAACAAGCCCACCGACAAGAAGGAGAGAAGGTAGAGTGGGGGACACCATGAGGATGACGATGAACAGGTCCAGTGGGATTACCTGTGCTCAATGGCAGATAGGTTGGATCATTGGCAGGTAAACCTCCAGGATTACGTAAGTCTGACCCACTGCGTTGGTTTACCGCTCTAGCACCCTCACTACCGCTCACCATCATGTTCACCACCATGTGTTGGCAGCCAGCTATTGGTCCATCACGCTTCCCGTTCCGCCCTTCAAACCAATCACAGCTCAAGCGCTACCCGATTGGCCTGACCAAATTGTGAGCTTCTTCCAGACTCTCTTGTTGCACAAAGGTGTCTGAGCCTGGAAATCCAGGCTAGGGTAACCCATTATATTGGTCCACTTTGGCAGGTAAAAAGACAAATGAACCCTAACCCTAACTAGTGATGACGCTCCCTTACTGATGGGATTTATTAAGCCTTTAAATATGTGTAGATATATTTCACATGTTACGGATTTTCATATATTAGGATTGAGTACAACCTCATTCTTTCCTCGTCCCTTTAACTACAAATGAAGAAGTATTTCTTTAGACGAAATGTAATTCTCCACCTGCTGGAAACAAATCCAATCCTCTGACCTCCGCTGTGACCCTGTGGCCCTGCAGGTACATCCTGTTTGACGGGGATGTGGACGCTCTGTGGGTGGAGAACATGAACTCAGTGATGGATGACAACAGGATCCTCACTCTGGCCAACGGGGAGAGGATCCGCCTACAGGCACACTGTGCCCTGCTCTTTGAGGTCGGTCCTCCTGTCAACGGCCTTCATGGGTCTGTGGATCATTGTGTTCTTCTCAGTGTTGAACACTCTAATAGTAGGAGGGCCCTGTCATAGTAAATGGCATCATATTGCTCTTTAATGTCATGTGTTTTATGACGTTTATATAAGGTTATATGATATTACAGGTCAAGGTTATGTTGACCTGTGTTATAGTACATTCATATATTCCAGATTTGCTATAAGTAAGATTAAAGGGGTATCATTTGAGTGTAATGTATTAGAAATGGCAAAGCCATCCGTCAGCTATTGGTGAAAGAAATGCTCTGCAAAAATGTCTGTTTGGAAGTGTCAGCGCCCGCCGTAGATCTTAGACCACTACCAGGTAGTTTCTGACCAATCCCAGCTTATCATCCCTGAATGGATCAAGGAATCCATTTTAAGTGTCAATCACAGGTTTGGTCATTCAAATGAAACGCTTCTCAGTGGTGGAGCGATGTGTGGAGGGAGGGAGCAGAGAGGGAGGGTTCTGGTGATTTCTTGCTCTCTTCTGCTCTCTTCTACTCACTCTCAGTGCAGCTTTTGAAGCCTACCTAGAGGAGCTTTGATAGTGTTATTGCTGCTTGAAGTAGAGCTTATTGTTCCGTGTTTTATGGCAGGTTGGAGATCTGCAGTACGCCTCCCCGGCCACCGTGTCACGCTGTGGGATGGTTTATGTGGATCCCAAAAACCTGCGCTACGCCCCCTACTGGCACAGGTGGTTAGACACCAGGCCAGTGCAGGTCAGAATTGATATTATGTTGAATTATCTCCCATGTGATTTCATATTTTATTTTCTGTGGAACTAATTGAGTCCCATTTTAACTTCCAGAACTTTGAATGAATACGTCTCTTTTTTCTTATTATTTTTCTAGGAACATGAACATCTGAACAAGCTCTATGAAAAATATGTGCCCGTGACCATAGACATGATAGTGGAAGGGCTGGTCGGTGGCAAACAGGGGAGGAAACTGAAGACCATTGTGCCCCAGACAGAACTCAACATGGTGAGCTCCATGGTGTTATTAACAACCACTCAACCACCATAGTTACACCCTACACATACTTCAATTCATTCCCATTTCTGCACTGCTTTTCCTTCAAAGCCAGTCCAAGGGCTCAGCATTTTATCGTTCAAATTCGCTCAAGGTAGAGAAATTGACTTGATCATGGACAGTTGCACATTTAGAAGTTAGATTCAAAACAAAGGTCCATGTTTCCAAGATCGGATCTTCGAAAAAGACAATATTTAAGGTTCAACACTTTATTCCTGGGCTCACGCAGGACTCCCAAAACCACCTCATACAACACAGTAAATCAACTCACATCCTATTAGGTTAGCGTTATTCAAATCAAGCAAATCACTAGGTTGAACTCTTGGCGGGGTGGGATACCTGGACAAGATGTCTCCCGACCTGTTGGTCTGAGGGGGTTTGTCGTTGGGCTGGGAGATGAGGGGAGGGACATTTGGGGTTAGATACAGAGGTCTGGCAGGGAGGAGGAGGAGAACAGGTTGAAGGTGAATACACATAAGTGGTTTGATCAACTCCTCAAGTGTAGTGGAGGGATAGAGACTGGTGTCTGGCAGGGAGGGGGATTAAGAACAGGATGAAGGACAATACATAAAACTGTAGACCAAAGGAGGGCCTTTTGATGCTGATACCAACCCCTCAGTTGCTCTGGTGATCAACTACTTTAAGAACAAAAGGGGGTCAGAGAAAGGGATCTGACAGGAAGGTGCAGCTTGATGCAGAGTCACATCTCACTCTTTAACAGTGAATACAATCCTCAACAGAAACCCGGAAATTAAACCATCAACATTCCAGTTGCCGCTAGCTACTAGCACTAGAGATCATGTCCAAGCGGTGGTCCTATTGGGAGGTGGGGGTCATGTGTCCAGGTGATGATCCTATTGGGGCGGGGTGGGTCATGTGTCCAGGTGACCCAGCTGTCTCTGATGCTGGATGCTCTGCTGGCCGCTGCTGAGAGCCCCAGCCCAGAGGCCCTGGAGTGCTATTTCCTGGAAGCCCTCTGCTGCTCCCTGGGAGCCTCCCTATTGGACAACGACAGGAGGAAGTTTGATGAGTTCATCAAGACGGCGTCCTGCCTGACGCCGGTCCAGGATGAGACGACCGGGGCCGGGCCAGGGGAGATCCCAGGTGGGACCAACGGAAGAGCTTTCCACATTCAAAATAACTTCCAAACTAAAGTACAAAGGCCACAGGGCATTAGCACTGCCTCAAACTGTTTTATATATATTACATAAAGCTCTTTGGATTCATTACATGAATATCTGGCAGTATACTAATACAGATATAATAATTCCTACCTATTAACTCTATACTTATGTTGAATCAGTAAGTAGTAACATCTAGCCATTAAAACAAAGTGTGGAGAGTCGTTCGTCGTTTCAGTGAGAATAAAGGTGAGAGCGCGTTATAAAGCAGGGTCTTTCTCTGCAGGCTACCTCCCCACCCTGTTAGAGCGTGTTATAAAGCAAGGTGTCTCTCTGCAGGCTACCTCCCCACCCTGTTTGACTTCCACTTTGATGGCACGCAGCAGAAGTGGGTTCCCTGGAGCTCCCTGGTCGGCTGCTACGTCCACGACCCCGAGGTCAAGTTCATCGATGTTTTAGGTAAGGCTCAGAGACTCAAGTTAACTTGATATGTCATCGTCTCAATGTCTCAATAACCTGGATCTCATTTTGCTTTGCTTTATTTTGACTATTTTTAACTACTACCTATATTTCTGTTCCCACTGGGATTGAAAAGGTTTTCAGAGCCTCTTTTATGGCGTAGGGCAGGGCTATTCAACCTCCTTAACAAGTGGGCCAAAAAGGAAAACCACTGGGGGTTCAGGGGCCACACATACAGTAAAACTATGTCAATGAATCGCTACAAATAAATCTTACTCAAAGTAGTGTTAACTTGATATAGTACTACTACATGGAATAAACTTGTCAGACGTATTCCTTTCTTCTTCACTTTTATTCGTATCATTATAACATTTTTTGTTAATAAATATTTGTCTGTCCATTGACTTTTGAATTGGCGATTTTCACAATCAATCATACGTTGTTTTGGCTTGGAGAGAGACATCTTGAAGCTGTTGTTAGCCTAACTTAAGTGACTTTCTTTTTGCTTTTTATTTTTTTTGCTTTGCAGGCAACCTCTTGCAGGCCAGAAAAAAAATAAGAAGGGCCGTATTCGGCCCACAGGCCGCTAGTTGAATAGGCCTGGCGTAGGGTTTTGGTGGGGGTAGCACCTGTTGAATGATTGATTACTGATTGATTTGACTGTTCTGTTGAACCTCCGTCTCCCCTCCAGTGCCCACTGTGGACACCACCCGAGCCGGCTGGCTGTTGGAGCAGATGGTGAAGATCAAGAGACCGGTGGTTCTGGTGGGGGAGTCTGGCACCTCCAAGACAGCCACCACGCTGAACTTCCTGAAGAGCCTTAGCGTTGAGACCACCGTGAGTGGAGACCCTAATGCGTCCGGTCCGGCGTTAGCATTTTAAAGGCCTACTTTGACACCACCTTGAGTGTCCGGCCAGGCGTCAGGGTTTTAAAGGCCTACGCTGACACCGCCGTGAGTCTTAACGCCACACGTTTGGGTTTTAAAGGCCTACTCTGACACATTAGAGTCCCAGTGCATCACAGGCCTGTGGTGGTTAGCTTTATGTTGTTTGCTCTCATTTCCAGACGACCCTTGTCATCAACTTGTCATCAAGGACCACCTCGATGGACCTGCAGAGGAACCTGGAGGCCAACGTGGAGAAGAGGACCAAGGAGACGTACGGACCTCCTGTTGGAAAGAGGCTGCTGGTCTTCATCGATGACCTGAACATGCCGAGGGTAACGCTGCTCACAGCTCTCTCTCTCTCTCTCACCGAGCACCTCACTCGCTCATAGTGCACCTCTCTCGCTCATAGAGCCCCACATTGTGAATCAGCACAACATCATACGCTGTACGGTGTTGTGATTGGTGGGCAGGTGGACGAGTACGGCACCCAGCAGCCTATCGCCCTGCTCAAGCTGCTGCTGGACCGGGGGGGCATGTACGACCGCGGCAAGGAGCTGAACTGTAAGCTGCTGAAGGACCTGGGCTTCATCGCCGCCATGGGCGAGGCGGGGGGGGGGCGCAACCAGGTGGACCCACGCTTCCTGTCCCTCTTTAGCGTCTTCAACATCCCCTTCCCCCAGGAGGAGGCGCTGCACCTCATCTACGCCTCCATCCTCAGGGGTCACACCAAGGTCAGCCACACACCTCTTAGATCACAACAAGGTCAGCCACACACCTCAGAGGTCACGCTAAGGTCAGCAGCACACCTCAGAGGTCACACCAAGGTCAGCAGCACACCTCAGGGGTCACACAAAGGTCTGCAACTTCTGCTGTCCAGTCTACAGCATACACATACATGCATTGCCAGGCTATGAACACTGGAGTGGGATTAGCTTGGTTGACCTGGAGATTTATAAATCTTTTAGAAAGGTAACGTTTTGGATCAGTAGTCCATCAGTATACCCTTTAAATTCTGAATATTTAACCTATTTTGCTACGTTCTATAAACGTCTTCTTCTTTTTATCAGCCCTTTGATGAGAAGATCCAGAACGTGTGTGACAAGGTGACCTTCTGCACCCTGGAGCTGTACAAGGCCATCATCAAAGACCTCCCGCCCACGCCCTCCAAGTTCCACTACATCTTCAACCTCAGGGACCTATCGCGTGTCTACAACGGCCTCACGCTCACTAACGCTGAGAGGTGGGAGGAGGGCCACTTCCTAAACCCTTCCTGTTCCTCTGGTGACTTTTCACATGTTCCTCACATCCATCCCCGTTTTCTGACAGGATTTTGACTGTCACCGAATTTGTGCGCGTTTGGAGAAACGAGTGCCTGCGTGTCTTCCATGATAGACTCATCAATGAAAAGGACAAAAGCTTGGTAATGAATTTACATTCCACATTACCTTCTGGTTTGGATTTAGTATACATCAGTTATCATTTGTGTCATTATATTGTCAAAGATAATTGTTACGTCTGTATGTAAGATCTGAGAGTTGGAGAGAGAGCAGAATAGACAGAGGGCAATTTAGATAATAAACATCCAAAACAACATCCCCTCCCTCTCTGCTCCCTCTCCCCTGGTTGAGAAGGGCCACTAAGTGACAGATGGCCGTGTAATTTCTACCAGCGTACACTTAAATGATCGCTCTTAAATCGTATCTGCAGCACCTCTATTCGTTATGTATTGACTAACCCTAACCCACAATGTTTTAGTTTTCTTTAACACGTAATCCGTCTGGGGTATGTTTAAGACTTAATATTCTTAAAATAAGTCTGTTGTGTTTCACCCCCAGGTCCAAGGCCATTTGAAGAACCTGATGGAAGAGCATTTCAAATCGGACCTTGAAGCCGCCATGAGAGACCCAATCCTGTTTGGAGACTACAAGACGGCCCTCAACGAGAGTGAGCCCAGGGTGTACGAAGACATCCAGGACTACGATACCGCTAAGGGCTTCTTCCAGGTGAGTACGGCACCCCGCCCACCTGCTGTGTCTGTGTGTCAGGTGTGTGAGGACGGCGAGGTTTAGTAACTACACATGAGAACCAATAGTCCTAATAGGGCTCTAGGATTGGCCGTCTGGTATGGTCGTAAAACCACTAGCGGCTGACAGATCTAATTTGTGTGTCACCACATGTCCTCTCCGGCAGGAGATCCTGGAGGAGTACAACGAGACCAAGTCCAGGATGAACCTGGTTCTGTTTGACGATGCCCTGGAGCATCTGACCCGGGTGCACCGCATCATCCGTATGGACCGCGGCCACGCCCTGCTAGTGGGGGTGGGCGGCTCGGGGAAACAGTCGCTCACCAAGCTGGCTGCCTTCACTGCTGGATGCGAGGTTTGTTCCATACATGTTGAAAAGATCCAAGCAAGACAACGCAAGACCCTAGAAAGGAAAATACCTTACAAACAAGAACAGAGGACCAAACAACACACCAAACGTATATTAGTATAGAAAGTCTCCATAACACAAGCAGACTGGGATATAGGAGCTAAAGCTCAACCTCAGAATCATAAAGTTGCAGACTCTTTCTTTCTACTGAACTGCATTATTTTAACCAATGTTTCGGCAAACAGCCTTTGCAGGGTCAAAGTTCAGACGTAGCAAAGGAGGAGTGTGCACTCTTCCATCTTATTTTGTTTGTTGGGTGTGGGTTTATTCTCTAAATATAAACCAAACAAATTAAAGGTAAGGATTTGAAAGAGATAATAATCCTGATCCTGCTCCTCCCCAGGTGTTTGAGATCACTCTAAGCCGAGGCTACGCTGAGGCCAACCTCCGCGAGGACCTGAAGACCCTCTACCTTAAGCTGGCAATCGACAACAAGAAGACCGTCTTCCTGTTCACTGACGCCCACGTGGCCGAGGAGGGCTTCCTGGAGCTGATCAACAACATGCTGACCTCTGGTGAGTCTCATCACACTTTAGATGGTCCTTAATCTGGATCAAAAACATGCTGACCTCCGGTGAGTGCCCCCCGGTCTCATCAGACTCTAGATGGTCCTAAATCCCAGGGCAGACTGGCTGAAGTCTGGGTAAACAGGGCGGTTCTTTCTTCCTTTCATATTGGTTTCGACCAATCATGTTTCTGGACGGGGATCTGTAGCGAACCAAAAAGTTGGCCAGCAGAAGTAAACTTTGCCAAGTGGGAAGACAAGCTATAATAATATATATTAATATACATCATCCTGTCTGGAACTGACAATCTTAGGAACGTTGCTGTAATGAAACAGGAGAACAACTTATTTTTCGTTAAAATAGGTCTGCTGGTCTCTCTTCTATCTGCTGGGCCCGTCTAGCGGCTGGATGAGGAGCTGTCTCTTGTGTCTCGCCCCCCACCTGTAGGCATCGTTCCTGCTCTGTTCCCTGACGACGAGAAGGAGGTGCTCCTCAACCAGCTCCGGGATGAGGCCCTGAAGATGGGCGCCGGGCCGTCCAAGGAGAGCCTGTGGCAGTACTTTGTCAACAAAAGTGCAAACAACCTGCACATTGTCCTGGGGATGTCCCCCGTCGGGGAGACGCTGCGCACACGCTGCAGGAACTTCCCCGGTGAGCAAGCAAACACGGCCTTCTGATCTCTGTCTCGGTTCGTGTTTCACCTTCTGACCTGACTGCCCTGCTTCATTTCACTGCCTCAGGCCTGGTGAACAACACCGGGATAGACTGGTTCCTGCCATGGCCGCCGCAGGCCTTACATGCAGTGGCTTACTCCTTCCTGGGTCTGTAGGCGAATCTTAACGTCTTCAAAAAGACTAAAACAGTATTTATATTAAGGTATGCTTAATCTTTGTGATATGACCGTGACTCTCACAGGAAAAAACCCCATGGTCCCGGAGTCCCACTCGGAGGCAGTGATCGCCCACGTGCGCATGGTTCACGAGTCAGTGGGAGAATACAGCAAGATGTTCCTGCAGAAGCTCCGGCGCAGCAACTACGTCACTCCAAAGAACTACTTGGACTTCATCAGCACCTACGTCAAGCTGCTGGAGGACAAGGACAACTTCATCCTTGGTTAGAACTCAGGAGTTAGAACTCTTTAGTCAGGACAAAATGAAATGGAATGGATCACAACATCAAGGTATTGGGGATGAGTGTTGGGGTGCTAGATGCTAGTTATAACACACAGATTAATGAAGCTATCTCAACCTCAGAGGACCATGGTTTGTGTGGTTTGTAGTTTGTTGGTTTTATGTTCTGTGTGCGTTAGTTCAGGGGTTTGTCTCCTCATGTCTCAGCTCAGTGCAAGCGTCTAGAAGGAGGTCTGGATAAGCTGGAGGAGGCGAGCGGTCAGCTGGCTGAACTCAACACCAAGCTGGCTGAACAGAAGGTGGTCCTGGCTGAGAAGTCCATCGCCTGTGAGACGCTGCTGCAGGAGATCTGCACCAACACCGCCGTGGGTCAGTAGGTCACATGTCTGTCTACTAGCGTGCCCTCCTATTGCGGCCTTAATACCTACATAGTGATGAGTGGAGTCCAATCGTCTCTCTGACCCTCCAGCTGAGGAGAAGAAGGTGCTGGCGGAGGACAAGGCCAAAGAGATTGAGGAGCAGAACAAGGTGATCGCCGTGGAGAAGAAGGACGCTGAGAGCTCCCTCGCCGAGGCGCTGCCGGCCCTGGCGGCGGCCCGCGCCGCCCTGCAGGACCTGGACAAGTCTGACGTCACTGAGATCAGGTGCTGCTCCGCCTGACCCCCAACCCTGTTGGTCTAATAACCACAGTCTACAAGGCCGACCCTGTTAGTCTACAGTAGCCGCTGATCCACCCAGAGATGGCGTAAACAGCGGTTTACGCCATCTGCGGTTAAGCCGATGTCCCCAGATGTGTATTTCTAGAAAATATAAGCAGAATGTAACATGTTGTATGATGCATGAGTCCAGCATACCCAACAAGAGACATTTGTTCTCATCGTTATTCTTCCCTCTGTGTTGGTCAGATCCTTCGCCAAGCCCCCCAAACAGGTGCAGGTGGTCTGCGAGTGCATCCTGGTGATGAGAGGCCACAAGGAGATCAGCTGGAAGGCCGCCAAGGGCATGATGTCCGAGGCCAACTTCCTGCGTTCGCTGATGGAGATGGACTGTGACGCCATCCACCACAGCCAGGTTAAGACTGTCAGAGGTACTTTGGCTCCATGAACAAGGCTTCTGCAGTGTCTTTGTTACGTGATGTAAAATGAATCAAATAAATACGATGATAGACTGTGGCAACATCTAGAATGAATGATATCCTATCAGAGGATCAGCGCAGTGGGGGATTTCAGTGTCCAGCCAAAGGCTTACTTTCAATGTGGCCCAGCTGGGTTGTGATTGGTTGGAATGCTATTCCTATCCACTCAGATATCCAACACAATCAAAGACAACTTTTGATAAAATGATGAAATAATGTGGTCCATTATACCAATGTAAGCTAACAAGGAAATCTTTTTTTTTCAATTTCAAAATCAAATCAAAATCATGAGCCCATTTTCTTTGATTGTACGTAACATTTAAGTTTTTTTTTTTGCATTGGTATTAATATAGTTTGTAGATTATGTTTGTTTCTTGTTCCTCCCATCGGTCAGGTTTCCTCAAACACCTCAACACTACCTTTGAAGAGATGCAGGCCATCAGCCGAGCGGGGTCGGGGATGCTGAAGTTTGTGGAGGCTGTGATGGGCTACTGCGACGTCAGTAAGGAAATAAAGCCCAAAAGAGAGAAGGTAATCAATGGTGTATTATTCATTAGGGTCCAGGTTCTCATGTGGACCTGGAATTCATACCATCACATAGTAGAGGGTTTTAGGATGACAAAAACACAAAGTTTTAGCTGCTTTCAGCTTTCTTTGGAAATCCATCTTGCCTGTCAATCACATGTGTGTGAAATGCAGGAGTGTGTGTCTGGATGAGGGAGGGGACGCTTGTTGGGGTTTATTTTCAAAACCTTGAACCTCTTCTGCACTTTATGTCTTTTGAAAACGGTTGAATGTGAGCTATGAGTGTTAGATAACATGTGTATGTTATCCAAGTGTTAGATAACATAGGTCCTTCTCGGGCGGTCAGGTGGCCCGCCTGGAGAGGAACTTCTTCCAGAGCAAGCGGGAGCTGGAGCGCATCCAGAAGGAGCTGGTGGAGCTGCAGATGGAGCTGGGGGCGCTGGGGGACCGCTACCACGCGGCCATGGGGGAGAAGCAGCTGCTGCAGGAGGAGGCTGAGGTCATGGAGAGGAGGCTGATCGCTGCTGATAAACTCATCTCTGGCCTGGGCTCCGAGAACAAGCGGTGAGGGAGGCGGACCCGCCTCCACCCAGCACCACACAGCACCACCCGGCCCACACAGCACCACCATCTCCTCCACCCAGCCCACACAACACCACCACCACCACCCAGCCCACACAACACCACCACCACTGGGTCTAAACCCCCTTTACCTCCTGGGTCTGGGTCTTAACCCCCTTTACCTCCTGGGTCTGGGTCTTAACCCCCTTTACCTCCTGGGTCTGGGTCTTAACCCCCTTTACCTCCTGGGTCTGGGTCTTAACCCCCTTTACCTCCTGGGTCTCGGGTACAGCTGGAGCCTGGACCTGGTGGAGCTGAAGCAGCGGCGGGTGCGTCTCCTAGGGGACTGCCTCATCAGCGCCGCCTTCCTGAGCTACGAGGGAGCCTTCAGCTGGGACTTCAGGAACCAGATGGTGTACGAGGTCTGGGAGGAGGACGTGCGGGAGAGAGGCATCCCCCTCAGCCAGCCCTTCAGGGTGGAGGTGCTGCTCACCGATGAGGTGGAGATCAGCAGGTGAGGAACCCACTTTCCTTCAGCTCTGTCCTCTACTGTGTCTTTGGTCAAAGCTCCTAGGGTTCAGCAGGACCACATGGGGGAGAGGGCCCAGAGCCTCATGGCTGGATGATGACAGATATGAAATATATATATTATTTCTACCACCATGAAGCATTCTGAAGCGATGGGTTTTAAAACGTGTATTTCTGCTGAGGCTTCTCCACATGGCGTTGATTTGAAACCTTTAGAGACGCTTCTTAACAATTTACTTCTGCTTGCCCAGTTTGTGGTCGCTGTCAATTATGCGCTTACAGCAACATGATTGGTAGAAACAAATGTGAAGCAAAAGAAAGTCTACAGAGATTTCAGCTTGTCTGCTGTCAGACTTTAGATATGAATTTGAAGTCTTGATTTTTGATATCCACTCCGTATGGGTTCACCATGAACACCTGCTGTCAGCTACGTTATGGAGGCTCGCTGACCTAGCTCTGGGCCTGGTGTACCTGGGCACGCTGACCTAGCTCTGGGCCTGGTGTACCTTGGCACACTGACCTAGCTCTGGGCCTGGTGTACCTGGGCACACTGACCTAGCTCTGGGCCTGGTGTACCTTGGCACACTGACCTAGCTCTGGGCCTGGTGTACCTGGGCACACTGACCTAGCTCTGGGCCTGGTGTACCTGGGCACACTGACCTAGCTCTGGGCCTGGTGTACCTGGGCACACTGACCTAGCTCTGGGCCTGGTGTCCCTGGGCACGCTGACCTAGCTCTGGGCCTGGTGTCCCTGCAGGTGGGGGTCTGAAGGCCTGCCTCCAGACGAGCTGTCAGTCCAGAACGGGATCCTGACCACCAGGGCCAGCCGCTTCCCCATGTGCATCGACCCCCAGCAGCAGGCGCTCAACTGGGTCAAGAAGAAGGAGGAGAAGAACAACCTCAAGGCATTGTTCTTTAGTATTTTACAGCAACTCTTTCCATTTTGTCATACCCACAGAGTTAGAAATATCAGAATAATGAAAGTGATTGTTCTCTTCTTGCGGCAGATCTCCTCATTCAACGACCCAGACTTCCTGAAGCAGCTGGAGATGGCCATCAAGTACGGCTTCCCCTTCCTGTTCCAGGGAGTGGACGAGTACATCGACCCCGTCATCGACAACGTCCTGGAAAAGAACGTGAAGGGCGCCGAGGGGAGGCAGGTCATCGTGCTGGGAGACAAGGAGGTGGACTACGACCCCAACTTCAGGCTCTACCTCAACACCAAGCTGTCCAACCCCAAGTTTTCTCCGTCCGTGTTCGGGAAAGCCATGGTCATAAACTATACAGGTAAGACGCAGATGTTCCTTATGAAGGCCTCCTTCCTCTCTGACCTCCAGCAACCCTGGTATAGAAATAAATGGAAAAGGATATTCTTCATCTTCATGGATGACATGGTATTGGCATGACCAACAACTGGGTTGGAGCCACTATTTCTGCTAAAAGAAATAGATTAGATTTTTTTGTTTGTAAAAGTTTAAACTATTAGTTATTAGAAGTGGTCTTGAACCCCAGTGGGAGATCGGTAGGAATCTGGCTATTTGATGTGGACCTCAACCCCTCTGAGGGCTAGGGCTGGATCCTCTAAGGCGGGGCTTATGAGATGACCCCTGACCCCTGGTGTGTTTGGTCCCCTAGTGACCCTGAAGGGCCTAGAGGACCAGCTGCTGAGCGTCATCGTGGGCTTTGAGAGGAAGGAGCTCGAGGAGCAGCGGGAGCGGCTGATCCTAGAGACCAGCGACAACAAGAAGCTGCTGAAGGAGCTGGAGGACTCCCTGCTGCGTGAGCTGGCCACCTCCAGCGGCAACATGCTGGACAACACGGAGCTGCTGAGCACCCTGGAGGAGACCAAGTCCAAGGCCAGCGAGGTCAGTCCCATGGGGATCCCCTCTGGCCCTGGGGAGACTAGGTTATCCATACTGTTGCACTCCTAAATCCATCCTATCTAGACTGTCAAAGTTCACCGGTGAAAGAGCTTCAGGTTGTGACAGTGCAGCATATACAATTTCTTTTATCACAGACACACAACGTGGATGGGGCTGACAAGTTGTCCTCAAAATGGATCGGATTGCTAAAAGCATACTAGCCTGTGACTCAAATGGGATATTTCTTATCAAAAGTTTGCAGCACTACAGCATAGAATAAATAGCAACAAATCTGATTTAAAAATATTTCTTCAGATTAAATGAAAAGAAAAGCCTTCACAACAACCAACAATTACTCTTAACTCTTAGCTGGTCAAATCATTTCCCTGTTCTGAGCAAAAAAACGCCAAAATGCATGTCAGCATCAGTATTATGAAGCAGGCCGTAGTTTGTTGGTGTGGACGACCGAGCGTTTGAGGCATTGCGTTTCCCCGTAGGTGTTTGAGAAACTAAAGCTAGCCCAGAAGACGTCGGCAGACATCGACAAGCTGCGGGACGGCTACCGTCCTGCGGCCAAGTGCGGCGCCATCTTGTTCTTCGTGCTGGCAGAGATGGCGGTGGTCAACAGCATGTACCAGTACTCTCTGGCCGCCTACCTGGACGTCTTCCATCACTCGCTGCGCAAATCCATGCCTGACTCCATCCTGCCCAAGAGGCTGAAAAACATGATGGACACCCTGACGTTCAACGTCTACAACTATGGCTGTACAGGTAAGAGAGACACACGGGACATCAGAGAGACAAAGCAGGTGGAGGCTTACTCGATCCACACCCAGCACCTCTTTTGTACGGGTGCATGGGCCTTGTCTTGGAGTTCCCCCCCCTTTGAGTGGTCTTGAAAAGCATTCACAGCATAATAGATGTGTACATTTTTATTAGTAGTGGTGTTATTATGTCTCCAGGTATTATTTTGTGCAGTCAGTTAGTAACGCTATGACAAACGTATTGCTACTTTATTAGATATCAAGGTAGCTGCACTATTGTCTACAGTAAGCTGTTGATGACCACTAAAGCTCCTCGTCCACAGGGCTGTTTGAGAGACACAAGCTGCTCTTCTCCTTCAACATGACGGTGAAGATGGAGCAGGCCGAGGGCCGAGCCCCGCAGGAGGAGCTGCACTTCTTCCTGAAGGGTCAGACACACATCCTGCAAATATCCATATCCAGAGCATGTGTTGTTGTCTGTTTGGTTTGTCAGCAGAATCCATTAATTTCATAATTTCCACCTCAAACGTTTCTTAAAACATGTGTGTTAAGTATTCGTGACTAGAGTTGCTAAAGTTGCTTCCACTAAAGTCCCCCAAACGCCCTGACTCCAGGTAACCTGTCCCTGGAGAAGAGCCAGCATCAGAAGCCTTGCCCCTGGCTTTCAGACCAGGGCTGGGAGGACATCGTGAGGCTGGCAGAACTCTTCCCTGAGCAGTTTGGCTCTCTGCCCGATGACATGGAGCAGCACCTAGGCCAATGGGAGGCGGTGAGTGAGCTCTGTAGTTAGTGAAGGAACTCATCTAAAGGAAGCTTTGACCGCTTGGTTCAGGAGGTAGGCAGGTGGGATGATGCAGCTCTAAGGTCGCTGGTTTAATACTCAGATACCTCTGATGGTCTGATCCTCTGATGGTCTGATCCTCTGATGGTGTGATCCCCTCAGTGGTACGACCTGGAAGGCCCGGAGCAGTCCACTCTCCCCCTGAAGTACCAGGAGAACCTGACGTCCTTCCAGAGGCTGCTGCTGCTGCGCTGCTTCCGCCTGGACCGAGTCTACCGTGCGGTCAGCGACTATGTCAGCACCACCATGGGGACCAGGTAATGACACACAGAGACATCTAGAAACATGGCTCCACCTTACTGCAGAGACGTTGACTCTCAGTTTGTGACATCTGAACAGAGGGTGGAACTTATATTTCTGTCGCTCTTGATCCAAGCTGATCAAACCAAAAAGCACCACAGCAGTGTTTGTGATTGGGGTTTGCATCAATCAGAAATCACTTTATATCGTTGTTATGGCTGGATAATGATCCAGAGTGTTTTGATTAAAGTATGTTCATTTACATGACCTCATTAGAGTAAGTAAAGACATTATTCTGGTCTTTCTGTGTCCCCCCAGGTACGTGCAGCCCCCGGTGATCAGCTTCGATGCCATCTATGAGCAGAGCAGCCCCAACTCCCCCATCGTGTTCATCCTGAGCCCCGGCTCCGACCCCGCTAGCGACCTCATGAAGCTGGCCGAGAGGTCGGGCTTCGGGGGGAACCGCCTCAAGTTCCTGGCCATGGGTCAGGGCCAGGAGAAGGTCAGAGTTCAGCACCCTCCTCCATCTCATGAATACAATCATTCAAAATGTTAAGTTACACAGTTATAAAAGCATGCCAATTTACATTCTTGGATGCTTTTTAAGTCAAAATGACAGTTGGTCCAAACAATATTCCCCCTTTCAAAACACCTCTAGATTAATGAACTGAAGGCTGAGACACAGACTGAGCTTCTCTTGTCAAACCCCTGTGCTGTAGGTGGCGCTGCAGCTGCTGGAGACGGCCGTGTCCCGGGGCCAGTGGCTGATGCTGCAGAACTGCCACCTGCTGGTCCGGTGGCTGAGGCAGCTGGAGAAGTCTCTAGAGAGGATCACCAAACCCCACCCAGACTACCGCCTCTGGCTAACAACAGACCCCATCCAGGACTTCCCCATCGGCATCCTGCAGAAAGCCCTCAAGGTCAGTAGTGGTGTGGACAAGGTCATAGCCACAGCATTGGGTTTATAGAGAGACAAAGGTTGCATTCCTCTGGGAGTGTGAGTATTGCGTTGCTCCCTCCTTTGCAATCGGGTTTCCCCCACCTTAGCAGACACATTCAACAAATAGAAAACCCTAACTCGCCCAGGGGGAGGACCTGTTAGACCCGGCAAGGAGCAGGTCTCCACAGGGCACCTGCCTTTACGCATTTGAAAAGATTGAAGAGGGGAATAATATCGTCAGCGTATCGTTATTGATCCGTAGGTGGTGACGGAGCCGCCCAACGGGTTGAAGCTCAACATGAGGGCCACCTACTTCAAGATCCCCCACGAGACACTCATGTCCTGCCCGCACCCGGCCTTCTGCAGCCTGGTCTACGTGCTCGCCTTTTTCCACGCCGTGGTGCAAGAACGCCGCAAGTATGGCAAGATTGGCTGGAACGTGCCGTACGACTTCAACGAGTCTGACTTCCAGGTGAGATCTGGCCTTTCTAATCAAAGAAAGCCACAGAATCGTAGCTCACTCTCAAGGCCTAGCACTTTTCCTACTTCTTCCATCGTCATCGGCCTCTTTGATTTCTATCATGTTGTTCATATTCCAGGTGTGCATGGAGATCCTGGACACGTATCTAACTAAAGCCCACAATCAAGGAGACACAGAGATCCCCTGGGAAAGCCTGAAGTACCTAATTGGAGAGGTTAGGCTCGCTGGACAGACAGTCAACCGTAGTGTTTAGGCTAACTGGCTAACTGTTCAAATGGTTCATATAACTTGCAGAGGCTTACTGGCTAAATTGAATTAAGCCTTAGTGCTTATACCCGGCTGTCCCTTTGTCGATGCGAGTCGGCCCTGTGCATTTACCCTGAGCTGCTGCATTTCCTAGGTGATGTACGGAGGCCGTGCCATCGACAGCTTCGACCGCAGGATCCTCAATGTCTACATGGACGAGTACCTGGGAGACTTCATCTTCGACGTCTTCCAGCCCTTTCACCTCTTCCACAATCGGGATGTGGACTACAAGATCCCTCCCCAGGGGCTCAAAGATAAATATGTTGGTGGGTAACCCTTGTTAGATAGAAGTGAACACCAGAGGATGCGTTTCATGGGTTGACTCTCTGCTCTTTCTTTGAATTTCCCAGGAGAGATTGAGTCCCTGCCGTTGGCCAACACACCCGAGGTGTTTGGGCTGCACCCCAACGCAGAGATAGGGTACTACACCCAGGCAGCCAGAGACATGTGGACCCACCTCATAGAGCTGCAGCCTCAGACTGGTAACACTCACCCTCCATCTCATAGAGCTACAGCCCTAGACAGGTGACACCCCCCTCTATCTCTTTGGTCTCCTCATAACTCAGCTGCAATTCACTGTTTATGAGGCAATCCTATATCTCTATAACTGCATTTATTTAGAAGCATATACATGAAATAAATGTAAATGTGAGAATGTCACAGTACTGGGGGATTTAGTTGAAATCTGTCAGAAGGTTTGACCTGTGTGATGCATTCCATAAACCGGTCTGGATATACAGGCTGTATCGATGCTGAGTACGGATGCATCTGCACATCCAGTCCCACATCCATACAATGATTTGAGTTTGTGGTCGGTGACAGGGGACTCTGGAGGAGGCATGAGCAGAGACGAGTACATCAGCCAGGTGGCCCAGGACATCCAGAATAAGCTGCCCGCCGTGTTCCAGCTGGACGTGCTCCGGAAGAGGCTGGGCCTGGACGTATCGCCCACCTCGGTGGTCCTGCTGCAGGAGCTGGAGCGCTTCAACAAGCTGCTGGTCCGCATGGGCCTCTCGCTGGCCGAGCTGCAGAGGGTGAGTCTAGTGCAGGGGGGAGTCTAGTGCAAGAGCAGCAGGGGGTGAGTCTAGTGCATAGGGAGAGTCTAGTCCAGAGGGTCAGTCTAGTGCAGAGGGTCAGTCTAGTGCAGGAGCAACAGGGGGTGAGTCTAGTGCAGGAGCTGAGTCACTAATGCTAGTGATGGAGCCAAGTCACTGATGTATGTCAGTGATGGAGGAAAGTCACTGATGTGAGTGATAGAGCCAAGTCACTGATGTCAGTGATAGAGCTAAGTCACTGCTGTTTATACTGACTACAATTACGATTACAATCAATTAAGCGCTTCCATCAATCATCCCGATGCCTGTTTATGTCATGTCTGCAGGATGTTCATTCATCAAAATGAGTCTAGATGTCCTTGACAGACAAACAATGTAGGACATGAGCAGGAAGTCCATTTCCTGCTTCATCTTGATTTCAAACCCTGTGATATTTCTACACGGGTGGCGATGTAGAGTATGTGAGTGTCATCATCACCAGTCAGTCTCACGGCTGCGTCCTGCAGGCACTGGCCGGCGAGGTGGGCATGAGCAGCGAGCTGGACCAGGTGGCCCGTGCCCTCTTCAACGGACACATCCCGGACATCTGGAGGAAGCTGGCGCCCGACACCCTGAAGGCCCTGGGGAACTGGATGCTGCACTTCAACCGGCGCTACGCGCAGTACAGCAGCTGGGTAAGAGCAGCTCAACCAGTACAGCTACACCAGTACAGCTGCTGGGTTGGAGCAGCTACACCAATACAGCTGCTGGGTAGGAGCAGCTACACCAGTACAGCTGCTGGGTAAGAGCAGCTACACCAGTACAGCTGCTGGGTAGGAGCAGCTACACCAGTACAGCTGCTGGAGCAAAGAGTTTCACCCATTGGGGAACGGTTGGCTTATGTCTCCTCACTCCTCGCGTTTACATGACACTCAAGAAAGTCGAATTATTGGGTTAGTCCAACTATGATTGGATTAATAAGATACATGTTAAGCGTGCATGTACGGAATGGGATTGGATTATGCGCTGAATTGCGTTCTGCGCATGCTCGAGATCTTTTCCCGGGGCCGTGAGCCGGAAGTAGAAGGAGACGATAGTCGTGTTGTTGTTGTCGCCGTCGGAAAACGAGAAACTGCGATTTATTTAAAAAGGTGGCGCAGAAGATGGAGGAAGCCGTTGAATGTAGTTACCCCCTATAAGAATTGTGTACCGGCCGCGGGAGCGCGTATGGCATGCATTCATTAAAGCACACAGACACTACGCTTCGATTTCACCCAAGGCTGAATTAAAAGTACGTTTTTCTAAATGTGGGTCATTAATGAGGTTGTAAAGTAGTAACTTCGGGCACATCTGTCAAAATAAATGTTTTTTTCTCACGATGTGTTTACAATCTTTATTCATTCCTTGCGATGTGGCGGGGAATGCTGTATACGGATGGGCGGCGGAGGTGCTGCTCCAGCGGGAGAAAGATGTTTTCAGTAGACGGCTGTCAACTCACGACGATTTCACGATTTATTTAAAAAGCTGGCGCAGAAGATGGAGGAAGCCGGCGTTGTGCCAATGTAGTTACCCCTTATAAGGAGTGTATCATCATCAACATGCATTCAGTACACACTACGCTTCCATTTCACCCAAGGAATTAAAAGTACATGTTTTTCTAAATGTTTCTCATCAACGAGGTTGTAAAATAACTATGATCTTTATTCATTCATTACGCCGCGGCCGAACTGACGGGGGTATTCTCTGATATTATGAATCTTACAGACTGCGTCGGGTTCTCCGACTCTCTGGTACTTCCACAACAAGTAAAGACTCCTAGGGGTTTATCTCGCCCATGGGGGAACAAGGAATTGGGGGAAATTAACTTTGGCTTTGACTCTGAAGTCCAGATTGAAATGAACATGGAGGAGAAAGCGATGTTTCAGCAGACAGCTGTCAGTTCACTTCGGGTCCATATAATTTCTCCGACGCTCCATTGTTCCGACCTCTCGGTCGTATGCGGCCTCCTCCTCCGCAGAGCAGCCGGAAGAGTCCCCATACGACCGAGTTGTCGGAACAATGGAGCGTCTGAGAAATTACATGGACCCGAAGTGAACTGACAGCTGTCTACTGAAAACATCTTTCTCGAATGCCGGTGGCTCTATTACCACTAGTTGAAATGGGTACAGTGCCACCTATCGTACCGGGCAATGACATGCTTCGGCCAATGAATCGATTTACTTACCGCATGTATACCCGGACAATTGCAGTTGTCCAATTGCGGAGCATAGTCGAACTATGGCTTTAATCGGATTAAGCTGTGCATGTAAACGTACTGACTGATTCAGCTCCATATGGTGAAAAACACTAAATGTAATATTTATACTGTATATAGCTATGTTTGTTGTGTATTTCTACTTGAGCCTCTAAGTATCTAAGTAACTATTTTAGAGAAGAATAAGTATTTTCAAGAAGATCTGTGTAGAGGGACAAAGGCCACAGTCATGAGGCCTTTAGCTAGGATATACAACACACGAGAACATGGTATTTTGTGTGTGACGTCAACGCGGTTCTCTTTGTCTTCCAGGTAGAAGAGGGAGAACCCAACGTGATGTGGCTGTCTGGACTCCATATACCGGAATCCTACCTGACTGCTCTGGTCCAGGCCACGTGCAGGAAGAACGGCTGGCCTCTGGACCGCTCCACGCTCTACACCCAGGTCACACAGTACCGCAGTGAGGAGGAGGTCACCGAGAAACCAGGACAAGGTGAGGCCTTCCACTCAGACCAATGACCCAGTACTACTGATGTCTGTTACTGACGCCATTAAAGAGACACTCAGCCCTGGAGACTAGGACACTTTCAGAGGACGGCCCGCAAAGCCCTCTCTCTAATGGCTCCATAAGGGCTGAACGCCTTGTGCTGAGTGTGTGTATATGTTTCACAGGATGCTTCGTGTCTGGCCTGTATCTGGAAGGGGCCGACTGGGACGTGGAGGAGGGCTGCCTGGTCAGGAGTAAGGCCAAGGTGCTGGTGGTCCAGCTGCCCATCCTCAAGGTTATCCCCATTGAGGACCATCGTCTGTCCCTGCGGGTAAGCACTGCTCCAACAGTATCACTCCAACTGCACCTGGCAGGCAACCCAGCAGCCCGGGTTCACCCCACCAGTCTAGTAGCCCCAGTGGACCCGGGTTCACCCCACCAGGCTAGGTGCCCCTGTGTGTGTGTGTGTGTGTGTGTGTGTGTGTGTGTGTGTGTGTGTGTGTGTGTGTGTGTGTGTGTGTGTGTGTGTGTGTGTGTGTGTGTGTGTGTGTGTGTGTTCATCCCTCATGTGAGCACTAGATGACCCTCTTTGTGGCCCTCAGAACACTCTGCGGACCCCGGTCTACACCACGTCCATGCGGAGGAACGCCATGGGGGTGGGGCTGGTCTTTGAGGCGGACCTGTCCACCACCAAACACATCTCCCACTGGGTGCTGCAGGGCGTGTGTCTCTGCCTCAACTCAGACTGAAGGCACACACACACACACACACAGCTTTAAAATAGTTTAATCCATATTTTTGCAAAAAGCGTATTTAATAATATTTAATGTACTTGACAATTCTTTGGCAAATGTGTTTTTTTGAAAGTTGGGAGTGAGGTTAAAACCATAAAACATGTCGCTAGATGGCAGCACTGCATTGTTTTTAGCAGCTGTTTTTAGCAGCCTACAATGTTGTCTATGTTCTAGAAGAGCCATCAGGGCCCCAGAGTCAACTGTTCAAATAAATAAAATAAATCAAGTTACCCTTTATTAATGTTTTGAACTCTCTGAAATATATCTCTCATCTGCCTTGTTTGGAAGAGACATGTGGCCGTTCACATCAGCTGCCACATATCAGCTCAGTCAGCACAGAGATGATGGTTCATAAGAACAGGAGCCCGTTCCCTCGTCTCCTCCTGGGAGGTGAAGAGAGACCAGAGACCAGAGACCAGAGGAGAACCGGGACCTCAGCCTCAGCACCTGATCCTCACTGGACGACTGGAGGAGGAGGAGGAGGAGCTGGAGACCAGGAGGCAGGAGAGGGAAAGCAGGAGGGAGGAGAGCAGGAGGGAGGAGAGCAGGAGGGAGGAGACCAGGAGGGTGGAGACCAGGAGGCAGGAGCGGGAAAGCAGGAGGGAGGAGAGCAGGGGGGAGGAGAGGGACACTATGACCAGGCCCGTTATCTCACAGATAGCAGACAGATAGATACCTCTAACAGATAGGTGTAGGCCCATCCACAGATAGAGGTGTAGGCCCATCAACAGATAGAGGTGTAGGCCCATCAACAGATAAAGGTGTAGGCCCATCATCAGATAGAGGTGTAGGCCCATCAACAGATAGAGGTGTAGGCCCATCAACAGATAAAGGTGTAGGCCCATCATCAGATAGAGGTGGAGGTGGAGGCCCATCAACAGATAAAGGTATAGGCCCATCAATAGATAGAGGTGTAGGCCCATCAACAGATAAAGGTGTAGGCCCATCAACAGATAAAGGTGTAGGCCCATCAATAGATAGAGGTGTAGGCCCATCAATAGATAGAGGTGTAGGCCCATCAACAGATAGAGGTGGAGGCCCATTAACAGATCGAGGTGGGGGTGGAGGCCCATCAACAGATAGAGATGGAGACCCATCACCAGAGTAAGGTAGGCCCATAGTAAGCCTAGCTAATGCCCTGAAACCAGTCACTGACACATGGGGTGGGATCTGGAAAGCCAGCAGGCCATCTGTCATGGGCGTAGGATCCACTAGAGATGGATGTCCTGTCCTCTTTTACAATAAGATGTTATATTGACTGTCAATCTCTGCTGCATTTGCTACAAATTCAGAACGTCTTTCCAAATGACCACGGACCACATGACTTCAAACTTGCTTGTTTATAATGGGTTTTCTATATATGTATAAATACACAGACAGTACACGTGGGCCTCAAAAAAGGGTCACATTTGACTTGTCTCTCCTGGCTGACATGAACTGCTTGATTCTAACTCATACCTGGAGGTATGTACATGGTACATGGTAGGGACCTGCCCTGTTACAGGCTGTCCCTTAAATAACATGCCCTGATAAAGGTTGTCCCTTAAGTAACACGTCCAGTTAAAGGCTGTCCCTTAACAACAGGCGCGTTCCGAGACTTCTTGGAAAGCAGCTCAGTGTTTTGGCTACGCCCACTCACTTATTTCCCCTCGACGTCCGTTCCCATACAGGAACCTTTGTAGCGGCTACCCAACGCTCTACCCAACGCTCAAAACAGACCGACACAGCAAGACGGTAACACAAAGTGTCCCTGTGTGAAGGAATTTGCATCAGAAAAATGCAATGCAACGTCTTAGACAAGGGCAAATGTTAAGCGTGTTTTCGATTGAAAATCGAAAAACTTCACCACATGCATAGGCCCACTTCACTACAATACATACTCAATGTTATGTCTAATGTCGATGACCCACCTCAACCGTATCCAATCAGCGTTGACTAGTTAGGAGCGGCTCAGAAAGCTCCTACCCAGAGGCAGGTACTACCTGGGCCGCTAAACGGTGAAGTTGGGCGGATCCTCTCTCCCAAGCCACACCCATAGCAGCTCACTAGAGGGAAAAGTCCCTCAGTCGGAACGCGCCAAATAACACCTCCTGTCCCCTTGGTCATTGCCATCAGTCAAGAGGACAAAGCCTGTACAGAACCAGGTCCATCTTGCCTCTCAGTAAGGTGTGAACCCCTATCCCAGGGGGTGAGCCCCTATCCCAGGGGGTGAACTATCAGCAGCAGCAGTGACCACAGGTCCAGGCTCTGCCGGCACCCCTGAGCCAGGTGGTCTTGGATCAGGAGCCGGCCCTGAGCGTCTTACTGCTGGCTCTTCTGTAGCCTTACAGGTGCCTCGGACACCCTGACTTCCTCACTTGTTTCCCTAGGTAGTCTAGTGTCCAGAGGGCTCTAGCAGACCGGTCCCCGTCTTGGACAGCATCATAACTCGTTACAGTACATTTTACTTGTATAACGGGTTGAGTATGAGCCCTATCTTGAAAGTCCATATTGCTCGACATCAAGTTTTCGAGAAAATCATCATCAGATTCTAGCATGTATTAGGTTGTTCATTATTATTGAAACGCCAGCCTTAACTTGGTAATAAAGCCGAACGTCAACAAAGTCCCGCTCACCGCTGACGTGCCACGAGCGGCTCTGATGTCATCGTAGTGGATTAATGTGCAACAGATGCCGGTGGTCGGTGTGGGTACTGTCTCCGGGGGGCTGCAGCGGGGCACGAGCCTTTAAACGCCCCCACTATAAAACGGGGCGCTGCGTGCACGTGACGTCTCCTCCCGCAGCGCGAGCAGACGAAGCGGCTCAGGGTTCAGATCAGCTGCAGCGTCCGGTCGGTTCTGTCGGCGTGCGTGAGACTCCCGGTGAAGTCTGCAGAAGATTGGAGCCAGCAGCCTGACTACCATTTAAAGCAGAGCTCGGGTTCAGATGTTCCAGGAGTGAGTTTGGACTCTTAACGGACTCTGCTCTCCGGCGGACGAGATGCGCGCGTTACCCTAACCGACCGAGTGGATCTGTGACTTCCTCTCTCCCGCTCTGGTGGATACCCAGCTGCTGTCCGAGAGGAGAAGCTTATTTTACAACTTCAGGTCGTACTTTTGAGCCCCGGACCCGGGGATGTGTGGCCGTGAGCGCGCGTCCGCGCTCCGCCCGGGGAGCTGCCGCGGGGTCGTGCTTCTGTTGTGGCTGAGCGCGTGCGTGCAGGGCACCTGGAGGACCGGACTTTACCGAGCCTCGACCCCCCGCCTGGCCAGAGACCACGCCGCCGTCTACCAGAAGAGGTAAGCCTGTGTCCAACGACACATTTAATGGTCTGCTGTCGTCCATCAAACCTTTTCTTATTTGAAGTGATACATTTGTATGTTCAACTTTAGATAATTTAACTGATGTTTAATTTCAAAGTCATTCATCTGCGAATAAAACAATCCATCATCTGCACGTCGTCCTTTGCGTGGTCTACACAGCTCTGTTTGACCTCATGGTCTTTTACGATAGACCAACGTTCCCATCCTTTATCGGTCGAATTGTCTTCCTCACGGTTGGTTTTCTTCTTCCAGTCCTGCCAACGCACTTCAGCTCTCCTCACTCCCATCAGCATAGTTGATGCTCGGCTGATACCAGCCGCTCTTTATGCGGCCCTTTTCCCGCTGCGTTTGACCACCCACTCGCCGCCTCGTGGGTGATTTGAGTTCGAATCCCCAACGGTGACTTTTAGGCCAAGATCTAACTAGAAGATGGAGGGCCCCCAATAACAACTGTCTAGTGGTTTTCAGCCCGTTACTCCGCTGTAACTGAGGGCCCTTTAGACGGGAAGATAAGAAATCCATTCAGGAGCATAAGAGGGAGTTAGGGTTATAGGTTAGGTAAGGGTTATAGGTTTACCCACCTGCCCTCGTTTCGCCTGGGCGGTTCATAACTCAGTGTGGGACTCATGATGTGCAATTAATGGATACAGTGGTCCATTAATTGTCATATATTATTTCAGTTGTTATTAACACACACTTATATATATAAATTATATATATATATGTAGCCTCTTTAAAGGTGACGTGTGTGTGTAGTAAAAACAATTGTTTGATTAATGTTTATCTTCACAGACATCACATGAAATAACATTATCTAACCAAAGTCTGCCTTTAGAGACAGTTTCCCCCCCTGGAGGGAGAGAACGAGGGGGTGACCCCCTCTGCTCTTGGGGGCTCAGACATGGCCAGCCTTATCCCACTAATATTTATCCCCCGAAGGCTTCCGGTGTTTCTGTTTCTTCCTGTGCTGAGGTGCAAAAGAAACCCCTGATGGGTACCCCTTCTCCTGGGTACCTCCAGGTGTTCTGGAGAGGGTCTGTCTCGCTGTTGCCTCCACCTCCTCCTCCTGCTCCTCCCCCTCCCCCTTCTTCTCCTGGTCCTCCTGCTCCTTCTCCTCCTCATCCCTCACTAGGCGGCCGCTTGTGGACATGTTTACTAAACACATGCAGCTGGGCTCCTCTGCATCTGGCCTTTGGTTTGGGGAAGCGAGGAGGAGACTTTCCAAGTTGTTTGAGCGCTGCTACAATACAGATTGGTTCACCTTCTTCTCTGCGCTTCATGGACCGTGTTCAACATTAAGTTCTCCTGTGTTTGATCAGCAAAAGCCTTTCAACATTCAATATTTCAGACTTAAAAAAATATGTTTTTCTAAAAAACCAAACAAGAAACTGGTTTGGGAGGGTATCACAAAATCACCATTTCTCAATGAGGACTATTTGAATGAAATGGAACTGAATACCTATGGCTGTGAGGGACAGACAGACGGGTGGACAGACAGACAGACAGACAGACGGGTGGACAGACAGACGGATTGACAGACAGACGGGTGGACAGACAGACAGACGGATTGGATGGACAGACGGCAGTAGGAAGAGGCCTGAGAACATCGGGGGGGAGGGGGGGGCGGGGAATTGAGGAGGACATTGAGGAGGAGCTGTGAATCAGGTCCACCTGCGGTCTGCTCCACCTCAGGGTTTATGGGGGTCAACAAAGACCAACAGGACCGTTGGGTTTTATAGGAGAGGACTCGACAATAGGACATTCCTCGAAGGAGACAATCCAATCAGGCCGTGAAAGTCTCTGAGCAGAGTCGGGAGGATGAACGCTGAGGCGGGAAACGCTGTTTATTTAGATGGCTTCAAAGAGAAGGAGAACAAAACCAGAGATTAGGAAGTCTTGCCCAAACAACAGCTGATGAGGCTGTATACTGTGGTCTCTGAACCACTCTTTGTGCTTGAGTAACATTGCCAGTAAAGTGTTTATTCACCTTTGACCTTCACTGTTATTGAATCTGCTTCTATGTCAGGTTGCTGCTGCTGTCTTCTGCCCGGGCCAGACAAGTGGGACTGGTTGAAGTGCTAGTTGCTCTGTGGTAATAGAAATGCATTGTCTTCTGCTCCCATCACACAGATAAGATGTATTGAGAACGTCTTTATTTAATCAGTCATCAAGGCACATAAGAATATAAAAGTAGACAAATAAATTGAAACCATCTTGTATAATCTGGTCCTAAATCAGTGATAGTGGGGGTCCTAGTCCCAAGTAGTGGGGGGAGGGGGGTTAGTGAGTGTGGGGCCCGCGGGGCCAACAGAGGGACAAGGCCGATCGCAGGTGTCCTGAAGTACCTGAGAGCCCTCAGCCCACCATGGCTCACCTTGTTCTTTGAGGATCTCAGTGTCCACTGACCCACAAAGAGGATGTTTACAGGGTAAACGATCACGTTACACTGGATGGTCCCATGGGGAACCATCTCCCTCCCCCTCATTGCCTCATGAGTCCTGTCACATCAATGTCACTGCTCTTCACTTTAATACAGTCTATTATCAGACTATTACTATATATTATGAGTCTATAACTATTATTATTCTATAACTATTATGAGTTTATAACTATTATCAGTCTATAACTATTATCAGTCTATAACTATTATAGTCAGTTACTATCTATTACCTAGTCATAAACATGATCAGACTTTCGCAGCCCCTTTGGGAGCTCAGAGGTTTTCACTTCTTGAAGAATAAACTACTAAGAGGCATTATTTGGCTCTCATTAATTTCAATGTAATATCTGATGTAATCTCCAGACTCCAGGGTCTGTGAGGGACGTGGGAAAGGGGTGTAGCCCAGTGCGACCAGAAGATCATACAGCACAATGTTGCTCAATAATTAGAGTACTGAAAGAACCAGCGGAAAAGTGAAATGAGACAACCTGAAAAACCTGCTGAAGGACCAGGAGAGATAGAGCTGCCACATCAGACCATATCATACACTCTATTAGGGGTCTGGGTGTAATCACCTTGGCCAAACACAGTCCATACCTGGGTTACATCACGAATGGCCCAGGAGATTTGTTTTTGGAACTCTTGCTTTAAATTGTTGTGGTGTAACTCAATATCTTTATGTCTTAGATCTGTGGTCATACCGCCTCCACAGACCAGCGGGGCATTTTTCTTCACTCCAGCAAGCTTTGTTGATCCCTTTGGTAGAATGATCTCTCTCTCTCCTCTGCTCCTCTCCTCCTTTCCTTCACTCCTTTCCCCCTTTCCTTCACTCCTCTCCTAATTGGATTTTTGCCACATTTGTCTTTTGTTCCTTGTTCTAATATTTTTTGCAGACAGCTTAAATTCCTCCAGATTTCAAACGCACTGCAATTTAGTCATATTCTCCCTCTGACCCCATCCATCACCCAGCAACGTGGTACAAACACCCATGCATACACACACACACACACACACACACACACACACACACAAACAGGTGACCTACACAAACACAAACGACCTTGGATTAAATGGGTGATGGTGATGGTTTGTATTGGACATGTTGTGCCCACCCTGTCTCCCGGAGTCTGGTTGTTATTGGAGGGAAGGACTCATAACGAGTAAAGGCTCAGTGATGCTTCCACGTCAACGCAACAAAAGGGTGTTTACGGACCTCCTTGCATCCACTGCAGCACTAAGGGCTGTGATTGGTCTGCTCACTAAAACCCGACACAGAACCAAAACAGGTTCATGACTGCGTCGAAGCATCTGAGTGGTCATTGCGTTGCGTCGACATGGAAGCATAACTGAGGCTTAAGAGGAGCAGCAGGAACAGCAGATCTCCCCCCTCTCCTCCTCACCTTATGTCCCTTCAGCTTTCATGAAGAACCAAGCTAAGCTATGAATGAACCTCCGCTAACGCCCGGTCAGGTTTCAATGCATGCTGCCCCATGATGCACTGCGCCGCTGCCCCATGATGCACTGCGCCACTTTCCCATGATGTACTGCTGCCCCATGATGCACTGCACCGCTGCCCCATGATGCACTGTGCCGCTGCCCCATGATGCACTGCGCCGCAGCCCCATGATGCACTGCCCCGCTGCCCCATGATGCACTGCCCCGCTGCCCCATGATGCACTGCACCGCTACAATGTGTCAAGCCACTCTGAATAGCGGCAGAAATCACTTGTTAAAGAATAAACTGTGAGCCTTTCTGGACAGTTTCATGGGCTCTCCATCAGCATTACTGTTCATCTGAGGCCCAGTCAGCTCCGTTTCCCTCTTCATTGTTTCTCTGTGTTGGCCTCCGCTCCGCTCAGCAACAGATGGCCAGTGCTGCCATTTTCCATCCATTAAGAATGAATGTTTTTTCTCCCTCTCTGTAAAACCTTGGCTGTGAGGCGACTGTTAGCGATGGCTGATGATTTATTTAGACTGGGCTCGGTGTGGGGAGAGCAACGTGCTTCTACACGAGACCCGATACTCACCGGGACTCTGCCGGTTCTGCTGCCCTGCCCGACCTGTTGGCTTCACATCTCGCTGCACATGGGCCCCGTGCAGCCAAAAAGGGAGGCCTCACCGTACAGTGGAGTGTACCGGCCCCTGGCCTGTCCCCCTGTCCTGCTGTCCCCAGACAAACATAAAGCCATGCAGGAGTCACGGTCCGCTGGCTCTCCCTGCAGGCCAGCTCCCCCGTCAGCTCGGACGTTTACAACAGGAAGCAGAGCAGTGGGAAGTCTTTCGTCCTGTTCTGTAGTGTGGAGTGGATGCCCTCCCTTATCTCATCATCTTATCAAGATCCTAGGATCCAAAGCAGGGCCCTGGGTCAGAGGTTAGAGGTCAGAGGTCGCACAGCTTCGATGAATGGGCTTCAAATGAGGAACATGTCTGTACTGTGTGTGCATTGAATTACATGAATAATACATTGAATAACATTTTACAGTAAGGGCACATTAATTATCCATGGATTAACATTATGTATGCAGTAATTAACAGCTAACTTGTGTTCTAGGAACTATTCATTAACAAATTAAGTTTATGCAGTAATAAGCATTATTATATAGCATTAGCATAGGGTTATGGTTAGTGGGTTAGAGGTTCTTACCCTATTCTATAATAATAAATTAACACCTTGTTAATACCAACACAATTATCTTTGTCATATCAGTAAACTTGAACACCATTAGTAAATGATTACTAAACTATAAGTTAACTGTTAACTGTTCGTTGACGGTTTGTTTATTGTTAGTGAATGATGTCAGTGATCGTTTGAGTCAAGAGCCTCCATCCTGTAGCTCCTGCTGTCTCCATGGAAACGCTGCGTAAACAGAGAGAGGTGGGGGGGGTCAGAGCTCCTCCCCACCTCTTCCCCCCCTCCCTCTCCTGAACCCTGCTGAGCCGCTCTGGGAGCGCTTCCCAGAGGGGGGTCCTGTTCTCCCTCCGGCCTGCTGGGAACCCCCATGTTTATCTCCTGGTTTTGGGGGATTAGCGGTGGGGGAAATGATAGGGTGAGGCCAACATACACACACACACACCAACCCACACACACACACACACACCCACGCACGCTCGCACCAGTGCTAGACTCTCCCAGGTCTACATGTGTTCTCTGTATGAAAGGGAACCTCTGTCAGAGCTCTGAGCTGCAGAACCAGGGATACCAGCACTCCGCCTGCTCCAGCTGAGACGCCAGTGACTGGTTTAGGTGTGGGGTGTGTGTGTGTGGGGGGGTGGGGTTGGATTGTTAACATGAGCTCTAGTAGTGTGCTACTTCCGTTGCCGCTTGGCATTTGCTGTTTCCTGTTGTGAAAACTATCTCTCTCTTTCGTAGACACACACACACTTGTGCTAACATGTTGACAAACAGAAAAATAATAACATTCCCACATTCTTCCAGCGCATGCTGGCAGGAAGCGCTAGGTGAAGTCTGAGAGCACAGAGCAGGGAGCTCTACTCTCCAGGGAGAGCTGTACTCTCTCCAAGGAGACTACTCTCTCCAGGGAGACTCTACTCTCTCCAGGGAGAGCTCTACTCTCTCTGTACATTCTGCTGATTGTGTAAACACAGGCTTAACGTTTAGACGTCTCCATGTGCCGACTTGGGCCTTACAGAAGGTAAAGAAGGCATTTGAACACATGGTTGTTAATAAAAGATTTGTAACACATGCTAGGTCTGAACAGGACATGTGTACTCCATACGTTAGAGTCCTCTTAACCCCCTTCCATGTTTCCACGCTTTGAGGGATGAAGTACCCATAAACCAGCCCCTCAAACAAACAAAAACTTCATTTCTGCCAGTCGGCTCTTGTAAATCACTTGGCTTTGTTTTTTCTTCTTTCATAATGTTTCCATATTTTCTGCTCCATAGGATCATCTCTCTCAGAGAAAGTCCTCCTCCTGTTGGTCTTTCCACCTCATTGCTCAGGTCTTTGGTTGGTCTTTGGTTTGCGACGTTCACGGTAGCAAAGTTTTGAAAGAGCAGAAATGTCCTCAACCTTGTACTAGCCAGACCCGGTCTTACCGAGTCTTTATCTTAGGATATTTAAATTGTTCATACATTGTTAGTTAATATTCACAGGAATACTATCCATCTACTAGTCTCAAGCATGCCAACATTTATTGTCAGTAGTAAACAGTGACATCTCTGTTCCAGCTCCTGTTTTATATTATATATACATCAGTGGCTCACATTGGTGTTATGTTATAACTGCAAGTATTTGACTTGTTTGCAATGACTTGGAACCCAGTTTTGGATATGGGATCTCTCTGCTCCAATACTTAGTCTAAATCCTGCAAGCCGTGTCAGTCCATTCAATAATGAATGAATCCATCACAAGCTGATATTCTTGCCTTGCTTCAGTGCTTTATTTTTTCCCTGCCCATTAACACCAGAGATGGTATGTGTGTGTCTGGACTCCTAATGAAGAGCAGCTCCTGCAGACCAGACCTGTCTGGACCGAACTGCTCTTCTAGAACATTTTAATTATCCAAAGCCTAGAGCAGCAAGCCTGGGCTGCAGTTGCGCCTGGAGCACCCTGACGTGGAGATGATTACACTCCTCTCTCTACCTGACGCGGTCCTTCTGGGTTCCTCTAGAAGCTCCAGAAGACCAAGGGGAGGACAAAGAGAGTGTGCTGGAGCGTGTGCTCTGGTCTAGTGGAGGGGGATCCTGAAGCCCCTCCAGAGTCCTCCCATCTGATCTTGGCTCTTGAACCTTTCTCCACAGCCTGCTAAAGCCCCCTTAAACGACGTCTCTCTCTCTCTCTCTCTCTCCAGGAGGGCGTAAGACCCATGATGACATCAGCTTAGTGTTGAAAACTCAGCCCCTTGTGATCTGAGTAGGGGTCCTTTTTACACTGCTTACACAACGTGCACATGCACACACACACATACACCCCAACAATGGCCCACCCCCCCTCCAACCCCCCTCCAGCCTCTTCAGAGAGAGAAGAGCCAGCATCTGTGTATTGATAGGGGAAGCGACCATAATATAAATACAGGCCCCCACAATGCACTGCTGCAGGTCTCACGGCCGACTGAACCAGAGCAAGCAGCGTAAAGGAGAAGAGGAGGAGGGGGAGGGAGGAGGAGGAGGAGGAGGGGGGAGAACAGAACTGTTTGAGTCTGAGGACACGGCTGGTTCCTGCTGTGACGGGGAAACATCTCGTGGGAGAGAGAGGCCCTGCTTCTGATATATTGGATCTATGTATTCTCTGTTCTTCCCAGGGACAACCCTCCAGATACTAAGACCTTGTCCATGCTGGGGGAGACTTTGTCCATCCACACTGAAACAGAACGCTGACTTCAGTTCTGTTTCAGTTCACCTCCTCTGATGTGCACTCTGACCTTTTCATCTGTTTTCAGATGCACACGCTTCGGCTCCACAGTCTGAAATGAATGGAGACCGCTGGAGCTATCGGGGGAAAAATATAACTTTTTACATTTAGCCAGCTTCTGTTTGACTCTCTCTCTCTCTCTCTCTCTCTCTCTCTCTCTCTCTCTCTCTCTCTCTCTCTCTCTCTCTCTCTCTCTCTCTCTCTCTCTCTCTCTCTCTCTCTCTCTCTCTCTCTCTCTCTCTCTCTCCAGGAACTGGTGTCCTCACACGGTCTCCAAGACGGTGACCTGCCAGGTCCAGAACGGTACGGTTCTTCAGCGGGTCTACCAGAGCTGCGTGTGGCCACAGGGCTGCTCAGGAGCGAGGTGAGGCGGACCGGGGGACGACCTCACTATCACACTCCTCTCACTGTAGAACGTAACTCCAGAGTGAACCTCACTATCACACTCATCTCACTGTAGAACACTGTCTCCATAGTGCTCCATAGTGCTACAGCAGGGTGAACCTCACTATCATGCTCCTCTCACTGTAGAACACTGTCTCCATAGTACTACAGCAGGGTTCAGATGATTGGATGTTAAGGTGACCAGGGACAGATGAGGAACAAGCGGCAAGTGATGGTGGAGAGACGCAGAGACAGATAAAGCTGTTGTGTAGATTGAGACACTGTTTAAGGAGATGAACCCATTGCATCCGGGCTCTCAATGTCCTGCTGTTCAGAAATAGGTCGACAAAACATACAGAGTTTTGTCTGGCATACTAAAGTATTTTATGCATTTATGCAATGATGTGTGTGCGTGTGTGTGTGTGCGTGTGCGTGCGTGCATGCGTGGTCTCCAGCTATAAGACGCTGGTCAGGCCCTCCTACAGGCTGGTGTATCGCACTGTGACGTCTCTGGAGTGGAGGTGCTGCCCCGGGTTCAGCGGGGCCGCCTGCGAGGAGGGTGAGTCACATCAGGGTCCAGGGGTCTCTAAACTCACACACTCACTCTCTGTGGCTCAGACACGCACACACACGTGCACTCACACTCACAATCATTCACACACTCATATACACTCTCACATACTCTCACTCATACACACTCTCTTGGATATCCCTGTAATACATACCGTCAGAATTATCTATAATTGTACTGCACACATGAGCAAATAAACTCCACACTTCATGCCCACTCTCAGTGTTTACTCAGTGCTGCAAACAATAGCTGGGGATGTTTATCTACACAATTGTTTTTCTGCTTAGATTAGAGAACCTAGCGGATGAATCATAGCCTGAGGAAAGCAAATCATGGAAAAATATCTCTGACTGGGTTTAGTCTGGTTTGAAAGAGATGCAACCCGCTCTCTTCTCCTCTCCTTTCCTCTCCTCTTCTCTCGTCTCCTCTCCTCTCCTCTCCTCTCCTCTTCTCCCCTCTCCATTTCTGTTGTGCGCTCTGTGTTTCTGCCTTAATGATGCTATGCTCTTCTAAGAGTGGCTAGCTCTACTAAGATAATCTGTTCAAATAGCTTCCTGCTCCCCTGCATCCCACCACACAGACAACAACAACAACAACTGTCTGGTGTAGAGCTGTGGAAATGCCTGTTTTTGCAGTCTGCTCTGACGTTTTCCATGTTGTTGTGTAGTTTTTCAGTGGCTGTTCTGTTGACTCTGGCTTCCTACAGAGGGAACCTGGTACTGTTCTCTACTTTATGCCCAGCATGTTAGGCTCTGGTAGCTCCACACTGGACACTCACTCATTCTCTAATGGCTCCCTCCCCCCATGGCTGGCTGGCCCTAGCAGTCTGGAGTGTGTGTGTGTGTGTAGGGGGGGGGGGGGGGGGGGGGGGGGGGCTGTGTCCCAGACCTTGGCCTCAGGTGACCTTAGGAGAAGCGGTATCTCTGTACACGGTACCATGCACCGTGGGTAGAGATGTGTAGAAACACCCTCCGTGGAACACAAAGCCCAGGGACGCGTCGCCAAACAGATAATTATCCAATTAAGCGGCCGCTGATGGGGGATCGCTGCGGTTGTCATGGGAGCCGTGCAGTCGAGGGGGGGGGGGGCAGGATTAGCCACTTATTAGCCCCTCGTTCCGGCAGCCTCAGATCAAGGTGGTGCTGAGAGGAAGTGACAGGTCTCCATTCACCACCTCAATCTCCCACACCCTGGCTGGCATCCAGGCCCACCAGCGCTACATCTGCTCCACCCACAACCCTCACCCCCCCCCCCCTCACAGACACATCCAACCTGTCGTAGCTGGAGGCTGGCGGGCTGGGTGGTAGGTTGAAGGCCTGGAATGGTAGCCTGCCTTTGTTCCCAGAATCATATATATATATATATATATATATGTGTGTATGTATACAGTATATGTATTTCAGAGGTCACTACGCAGGTTTCCTTCCCCTCGTCGTTCCCTCCTCCTCCTCATCATTCCAGCTCACCTGCTCGTCTGGTTTTTACATATGGTGGAAAATGTGTTTTATCTCCTGCTTTACTCCCCCCCCCCTCCCCCCTACCCCGACTCCTTCCTGCTCCCCTACCCTCCCTCCTCCACCTACACCCCGTCTCTCCCCCCTGCTCCCCTCACCCTTCCCCCCCATCTCTCCCCAATCCCCTAATTGCTGCTCTACTCTCAAGCCTGGTCCGCATTACGGGAGGCCCCCCCTTGACAATACCCAGGCCTCTCAGGGGCCCGGGCCCCTGGAAACAGGCCTAAAGGAAACTAAGGAGGACGGGGGCCCGTCATCAATGATTTGTTCTCTTGATTTTAAAGTTGTTTTTTTTTCATCAAATTCTTTTATTCCTGGATTGACCTACATTCAGTCAGTGCTCACGTTTCAGCCGCTAAACCAGAGCTGATTTGATTTAATTCATTCTGAATAATTTAGTTGTTTTCCCCTCACCGAGCCGCTGGGATCGACTAGTGCTGTCTGGAGAGGAGATAAGGTGTCTCTGGTTAAGATTTGGGTCGTTCGGTCTTTCCAGCTTATGGGAGCCAAGCAGTGCTGTGTGCGGAGGAGAATGACTGGAGGTATATATTCATGGTGATGGAGTCACCGTAGGCCCAGGAGGGAGGGTGAATCAGTCAACAGCAGTCCATCTGTCCTCCATGACTGCCTGGTGTCCGACACAGGGAATCCACTGCTCAACGTTACATCAGCAACATCTGATAAGAGCTCACCCAGAGTCTGAGCAGTAAGAGCGTCAAACACACTCTCTGTATCGACTCTCTTCTACTACTCGAGTCTCGGGGCTGGACTGAGACCCCTGGCCTGTTCTCCCCCTCCTACTGGTTTCCTGTGATGTTAGGATGTGTTGTCTGACTCCTGGTCCTGCTACACAATGGCCTTCATCTCTGATGGAGCCTGAGCAAGAAGAAGAAGGAAAAATAAAGTATTTGCAGATGGAAACACTTTCCTAGCGCTCCAGACACGAGGACTTAATGTATGGCTGCACGGGCCGTCCTGAGATCTGCAGTTGCAGAAGGGAGTTCCAAGTTAAAGGACTCGAAGCATCACTTTCACAGTGAGTCTCCAATTGGGGTGCTTGTTGTTATTACGGGATGTTATCATTTGTTTCCCTTGCTTGGTCCCCTTATTGAAATGTTGACAGTGCTGGGGGTGGGGGGGGGGGGCTCAGGCCCTGGTTATTGCCGGTGCAGCAGAGGTGTGGTTTCTGTCTTAAGCCACAGAATGTAATCTGTGTTTTCACAGCTCGCTGCAGCTTATCAGAGGCCTGCGCACTAAGCTGCTCACTCACCCTTAGGGCTGCGGCTCCGCCACCAGCCAGGGGAAGGGTGGCACGTTGTGTGTGTGTGTGTGTGTGTGTGTGTGTGTGCCTTTGTGATTGTGAGTTTGCCAGTGTGTATGTGTGTGTGTGTGTGTGTGTGTGTGTGTGTGTGTGTGTGTGTGTGTGTGTGTGTGTGTGTGTGTGTGTGAGCTTGATACTGTGAGTGTGTGCTAGGTAATTTGTGTGTGTGTGTGTGTGTGTGTGTGTGTGTGTGTGTGTGTGTGTGTGTGTGTGTGTGTGTGTGTGTGTGTGTGTGTGTCCACATCTGTGAACCATAAATAGCTGCAGGTTTTAGTGACCAAGTGGTGGGGCCACAGGGGATGCAGGGCCGCTGGACCTGCAGCCCAACTCCTGGCAGACCCCTACTGGTGTGGTACCAGCCTCAACACCCCCCCAGTCAGTCCCCTCTCAACCCAGGGGCCCTACACCTCACTTCGCTATCCATCATACGGGAGGGGCCTAGGCCTAGATTCCACACACTCAGTGTATCCATTAATTAACATGAAACATTGCTGTGATTGTTAGTGTATCGAGGCCTAAATCAAACCATGGTCTCTCCCCCTCCGTCTTGCTCCTTATCCCTCACACATGCTGCCTGGAGGCTGCACGGGCTCGCTCCTCCTGTCTCCTGGTCTCCTGGTCTCCTGGGGGGGTGGTTCCTCACAGGCTCCTCCTGTCGAGTTGATATCTTACTGGCTTTTGGGAACCCATCAATCATGATGCCAAACACAAACCGACTGAGTTACCTCATTGGTCTAAAGCTGTACATTTTACATTGCAATTTTGCCAAAGGGAAGAAAGTGGAAAAATGTGCAGGGGCATGTGGCATAATTATACTGTATATATATATTCACATCATATGTAATGATTTAGAGCAGATCCATTGATTCTTCTCCTGTTGGCTCGGTTGCATGTTATCCATACGTCTGTTTAGATGATGTGTCTGTGATGCTCCAGTTGAATCCTTGGTCACAGAGTGGAAAACCTGCTCTTCCTTCTGATGTATGATTTCCTCCGTCTCCTCAGGGGAACACAAACAAACCGCCCTTTTCCTGCTGCACAAGAAAGTTTGCCTGGCCAGGTTTTCAAACGACATAAAGAAACTTCCAGAGTTAAAAATAGACCCGTACCCACGTCAACAAACATATTTAGACTACAGAACGACAATACTCCCTGCATTAGCCTATTAGAGTAGAGACGCAGGAGACACACAGACACACAACCTAACTTAGTAAAGTAGAGTAGAGATACACTAGACTACAGACACACAACCTAGCTTAGTAGAGTAGAGTAGAGACACACTAGACTAGACAAACAACCTAGCTTAGTAAAGTAGAGTAGAGACACACTAGACTACAGACACACAACCTAGCTTAGTAAAGTAGAGTAAAGACACACAACGTTCCCTGCCCTAGCTTAGTAAAGTAGAATAGAGCACAGGAGACAGCCAGGGCTTCAACAGAGCAGCAGTGCAGACAACAAACTCTCTTCACCAGCTCAGCTCAGGAATCAGGTTCAGCTCCTTGGCAAGAATTGTCCAGGTTTCCCAGAGAAAGATCTCCCCTGTAAGGGCTTAGTCCCATTGTGGCCCCAGTCTGATATTGTGGAAGATGCCCATGAAACAATGATCAATGAATGAATGATTGTGGTTGTGAAAAGCAGTTCAAATTGCAGTAGTCTAAATTGGAATGTATGTGAACAGCATGAAGTAAAGACATAAGCATCTTCATCATAGAAGCTCAGGCAGAAGACCAGGTGTGTTATGTCGCTTTTCCACCGACAGTATCAGCTCGACTCGACTCAACTCGCCTCGACTCAACTCGGTTCCAGGCGCGTTTCCATCTAAAAAAGTACCTCTTCAATGTGGGCGGGTCGTAGAAAAGAACCTCTCCACCATGGGTAGGTCGTCATTAGGTTTTAATCACAGGAGACGCGATTCCCGGGAAATCTGAATCTGATCAAGACTATTTCCTGATTCCCGGGAAAGGTTATGATGGGAAATAAAATAAAATAAAAAGCGCAATGACTGCGCGTCTATTGTTGTCATACGGTAACGTTGATGGAGGCGAAACTTGAGCCCTAGGAAAGGAACGACACTAAAACAAAACAGTGAAACGCTGATCCTCCAGAGCCGGTCCGTGGACTCCAGCCACGCCGGACACACAAAACCACACCCGACACACACAACCAACGCAACTCTAGCCCCGGCAAAGGAGCGACACACATGGCGAAACGCTGATCAGTGTCCCCCTCGGGAGTGGGTTTGTGGACTCCAACCACGCCGGACACAACTTAACTTTGAGTGATTATTCCCATTTACAGCCGCTGGCCAATCAGTTGCCAGCAGCCTGTTTACGTCACACAAAAGTACCTACTCCGCTCGCTTGGAACCTCGACGGAGGTAGTACTAAAAAAAAGTACCCGGTACTAGGTACCAGGTACTTTTTTTGCCAATGGAAACGCAAAAAAGGCGTGGCGAGTCGAGTCGAGTCGAGCTGGTACTGGCGGTGGAAATGCGGCATTAGTAGCCTCCTCAGGCCAGGGTCACATCCAGGCTGTCTGCTGAATGCAGCTTTAACACAATTAAACTAAACTACTGTCAAAGCCTATTTGACATGAATGCATAACATTGTTTACAGTGACAATGTGATGCAACTACTATTCACTATTCAAGTTATCAGAGGCAACATTTGGGTGTCTGGGATCTGCATTAGGATAAAAAAATAGTTTTAAACACCCTGGCAGCTATTTGTTTTACCTCAACTTTGATGTCCCTTTCTTCTCTTCCTTTCACGTCTCCACCTCAGTCCAAGCCACAAAGTAAAAGCGTTTACAGTAAAACACGTTGAGGCCAGTGTCAGGCTATATAGTACACCATAAAAATGTATAAACGCGTATTCCATGTTTACATCACACTTTATCGGTCTGCGGTTTCTGTAAACTCACAAATCCAAACAGTCTCGCTGCTCATTGGTCATGCCTCCATCGACAGCACATCGGAGGATCTCCAGCAGTGGCGATTTCTCTAAGACTGCAAGGGAAGCTCAGCTTCCCCTAAAATTTCAAAAATTTAATGGTCAAATATATACTGTTGTGTTAACATTTCATTGACTAAAAATGCATTAGAACACGTCCATCTCGAAGACGAGTTCGTTCAGAATCAGCTGCTTATCGCAGGTCGACTGACTCGATTTCCTTCTCATACATTCCCGTAGCGTCACAGTGCATTTGCCTGTTGAAACTCAGCGTCCATCCACCTCAATGGGGCTGCATAGAACAGCTTTTTTTAGTGCGTTGAAAGTTATGTTATGTCCCTCCCACGGACACTCAGAGTCTCTGGGGGTGAATGGAGGAGTGGGCTGGCCTGGATGCTGGGCTTCTGCGTGATGATTGGAGGGTCTGCGAAAGACTGAGTTGCCGTTAGATTGACAGTGATTTTGAACTATAAAACGTCGCCGGAGCTCTCTTCAGTCCTCAGTCCCATCGCGGATTTTGCAAGGGAGTCGAAAGACAAACTGCAACCTATTTCTTGATATTTGCTTGGCGAAATTGCAGGACAATTTTCATTGTACATTTCAAACACAATTCCTTGCTTCAGTTTAACATAATCCCCACATTTCCTTCAAGTTTAATATCGTTTTGGTAGTTGGCCATCACTTTGATTCAGGGAGCCTGAGGTCTGAACTTCAAGTCCTGTATTCAGATCAGGACTTGCAGGGTGACAGGGGAAAGCTGTGTGATTTCTTGGTGTTCCTTAAAGACGTGGAGTTGGACAGTGCAATGCCTCAGCTTTACAAACTGTTCTCATTAGTGGCAACAATTGGAGCTACATCTTCAGGTGTATAAAGGAGCTTCTCCTGTTTAAAGTGGCTCAAGTCCTACACCCGTAACAAAATGGGCCAAGGCCGTTTAAGCAGCCTAGCTCTGCTGGCCATTGAGAGGACACTGGTCAAGTCACTATAAAAGACAGCTAGTTGGTATGACAGAGCATTTTCTTGAAAAGGAACAGAGAGGATAATTTACATATACATAAATTTACCATTTATATGATGTAGGCCGAAAATGAGCTTCCCCTCTTTGAAAGATGAGCAGCCACCACTGATCTCCAGTGAACGCTATGAACTCTGATGAACACCAATGTCCAGATCAGGGGTCTTCCTGGGTGCCTAGGGGTCTCTCTCAGGGTGCCTAGGGGTCTTCCAGGGTGCCCAGGGGTCTCCTGGGTTTGGAAGTGTGTTTGGAAGTGTTTTGTCTTCCCATGTATAGGCTGAACTGTTCTATGAGGATCTGGATTCACATCTCATCTTAAAGTATACATACAAGGACAGCTGCCGTCTGAGCTTGGGTCGCATGACAAGCATCAAAGAAAATCAAATGTATGAGACTCATGGTTCTAGCTCCCACAGCATGTACAGACCAGTTGGGTGTTCTGGGAGTGGAGTTAGGTTCTACTTGATCCATATTCTTGAGTTAGGGTTAGGGTTAGAGATCATGAGATCAAACATGGGGATGAGGGAGGTGATGATGAGTTGTTGTTCAGGATGAAGTCAGCGGACTGAGTAGAGCCTGGCACTCAGTCTCACCACCACAGCACACGTCCACAAGGCCTCCTGGGGTTTAACACATGATGTGGACATAGGACAGAAAATGATTTGATGTATCAAGCAGCAACTCTAAAGCAGTCTCTGCTCTCTACCGTGTGCTGCGCCGGTTAAAGACCCCCAAGAAATGGTTGATGGGTTGTTTGTTGTGTGCTTGTGGGCTTCTATAGCCCTTGCTCGTCCCTCTCGCCTCTGGCACTATGGAGTGCTATACCCTCCTAGCTCTGGGCTCAGCCTGACAGAGAAACAGATACAGCGACACCAGCATAGGAGAGCTCCTTGTTGGCACTTTACACTGTTTACCCTGCGCTTAGTAGAGTGTGTAAGACACGCACCATTTAGGAATGAGCTCGGACCTCCTACGCTAGGTCCTGACTCCTAGGATGGAGTAGGAAACACACACACACGCACACGCAGGTCACAAGGTGTGACCTATGTTTAAATATTTGTTTTGGGGGGTTCTTTCTACAGGGCACTTCTTGAACTGATTATAGTATAGCGTAGGTGCTTCTCTGTCTTCCAGCGGTCTGGCTAGTGGATTTTAAAGCATTCATAGTGCTATCAAGGTGACAAAGCTGGCATATCTTCAGCCAGCTTGGCTGTCGCAGCATCCTGAGCCTGCTTGGCTGTCGCAGCATCCTGAGCCTGCTTGGCTGTCGCAGCATCCTGAGCCTGCTTGGCTGTGGCAGCATGCAGACGTTGAGCGTCCCGGATGGGAGCCAGGGAGGCCCGGCGGGGAAGGCTCATTAATAACAGGAAGTACCCCTGAACCTCCAAACCAGCGCTCTGCATTCCGCCCCTCTGCCCCCCTGAGACTCATATGGGGGCGGTGGGCGGTTGTGGGCTGAGGGGGGGGGCTTTAACAGCTTGGTATTTTGCTTGGACTTTCGCCAAAGGACAGCAAGCAAAGCTGTGTGTGTGTGCGTGTGTGGTACATGTGTGTGTGTGTGTGTGTGTGTGTGTGTGTCCGTCCGTCAGTAGTATAACTAGCGGTCAGGGAAGGCATCTGTGTGATCCTGCTTCTTCTGGGGTTTCTAACTCTCTCCCGCCTCACAGCCAGGGAGTCTTACAGCAGACTCATCCAGCCCTGACGGAGCCTCATGATGGAGACTCATGAAGCAGACTCATGAAGCAGACTCATGAAGCAGACTCATGATGGAGACTCATGAAGCAGACTCATGAAGCAGACTCATGAAGCAGACTCATGAAGCAGACTCATGAAGCAGACTCATGAAGCAGACTCATGAAGCAGACTCATGATGGAGCCTCATGAAGCAGACTCGTCCAGCTCTGATGGAGCAGGCTTCCTCCAGCACCTGTCTTCCTACGGAGACAGAGCCATGAAACATTTATATTTTGGGGCCCAGGAATGCGTGACATGTTTGTTGACGGCTAAATCGTGGCTTCAAAGGCCGCAGTCAATCTGACACTGTAGAATGACTTTGATGAAATACATTCACTTCATGCAAATGTACGGTTATTTAAATATTGTTCTAAGAAAGGGAATTACCTCTCTGCATCTGAAGCTTACAGGGCTATCCGGCTGTCAGCCACGAAAGACAAAGAGAGACAGTGGGAGGATGATGTCATGCCAGTTTTATTTATCTTGGCTGTCCTCCATGCGGTCTACGTGAAAGGCCCCACCTCACCTGATTGGGGCCCCGGTCCCCCAGAGAGCGGATGCTGTCTGGGCCGGTCTGGGGGGACATGGACCTGTCAGCAGGAGTGCACACAGAGCAGCTAAAGAACAACAGCCATAAGAAGCCAAAAGGCCATTCATCAGAGAAACGGCGATGAAACGTCCTTGTCCATTGAGTCACGTGGCGCCACACAGATGGACCACTGGGCCTGGTTCTCGTCGCATGCTTCACTAGATCGGTGGAATGAAAAAGTAAAAGCAGAAAGGGATTTTAGGGGTCACACTTGGCCACCTCAGATGATCCAGACAGACTGAGAGAGACCCGGCTCTCTGAAAAAACGGCATTCCCTCTTTCTACTCCCATTCCTACATCCTGTCTACATGAGAAACAGAGGCCCTCTGACCGGGTTGCTCTGGACCGCTCGGTTCAACAAAGACCTGAAGCCTCTCACCCTCCGATGGACCGCTCGGGTCAACAAAGACCTGAAGCCTCTCACCCTCCGATGGACCGCTGGGGTCAACAAAGACCTGAAGCCTCTCACCCTCCGATGGCTCCTCATTGATCAGAATGGGAGTTTTGAAGGAATGAAACAAACTACACCCTGGGGACAGGTCAACGCCCTTCGGAGGATCCCAGTCCTTATGCTACAAGCATGTCAGTCTCTGTGGACGACGGGCTCCACTGTAGACACAACAGGTTTAACATGGGAGTGCCTTCCACTCGATGTATCAGATGTTTCAACCCCAGAGGAACAAGATGAGGTGATGTCTGAGAATCAATGCAAACCAACTTATTGCACTATTCCTGCTGAGAGAAAACCCCACAGAGACGAGAACGGATGGAAATATTGCATATTATGATAGATTACAAATGATGAAGAGCAACCCTAGAATGAATTGCATGTTTTATAGCGATGTCAAAGTGTTTAGGAAGGTGTTATCCCTGTTAGCGAGGGATTCACTCCTCCTCTCCTCCGCTCGAGTCAGGTGGTCTGGAATACGTGCAGCATCTGGTGGGAGACGGGATGCAGGAGGGACAGGCACTAACCCTGAGGAAAGACAGGGAACGCTTCAGAAAGACATGTGGAGAGAGAGAGAGAGAGAGAGAGAGAAATGGAAAGATAAAAGAGAGAGAGCTGGAGGTAGAGAAAGAGCGAAAGATAACAGAGAGAGAGAGCGAGATGGAGGTAGAGAGAGAGAAAGATAACAGAGAGAGAGGTGGAGGTAGAGAGAGAGAAAGATAACAGAGAGAGCGAAAGATAACAAGAGAGAACAATAGAGAGAGATAACAGAGAGAAAGATGGAGGTAGAGAGAGAAAACAGAAAGCCATCCCCTCCCTCGTATTGTTTGAGCTGACTCTTGGCCGGGATTTAAAGACATTCGAGCCAAAAGAGAAGAAAGAAAATCACAAAGAGAAATCAAAACAGTGTTTGGATTTGGCTCTTCCTGAAAAAAGGACAAAGAGCAGACCTCAAGAACGGCCTTTTCCTTGAAGCCACAATTTCGTGATGCTTTTGAATTATGGCATAGTTTTATTTTCTCTCAAATCATGTTACATATAACATACATGGACATACAGGTGTGATCTAATTTGAGGGTCTCTCTCTCTCTCTCTCTCTCTCTCTCTCTCTCTCTCTCTCTCTCTCTCTCTCTCTCTCTCTCTCTCTCTCTCTCTCTCTCTCTCTATCCCTGTATAGCTCTCTCCATCAACAAACTGACACGTTTTAGTTATCCTCCATTGAAGTGGGCTGGGGGTAATCACCATGGTGATGCCAAGCAGGATGAAAGGCCAGAGAAATGTGGCCCTGTGTTTGGTTATTTGTGAGCCTTGTCCCTGAAGTAGCAGCGCTGTGAGACATCCTACAGAATCTCTTGATCCCGCTCATCTAGGGTCCTTCGTACATTTTGTGTAAAAGATTATCAGTTTGATATTGTTCAAGCTTTTCTTTAGTTCAGAAGATTGCAGCGAAACTGACATTTGTGTGCCAGCATTCGGTGAAAGGCCAGAGGATGCTTCAGACAGCTGCAGAAAAATGTCCAGTATCAAATTCACGTCTCTGTAATCCTGTGGAAGAGAATGAAGAGTTGTCCCGTGGCCGACACCAGGCAGCGGTTTCCAGGGGAACAGAGTTACCTTGAGGTAACTTGAGGTCATGATGAGTCGGGGCGCCATTTGTTCCTCACGGTTATGGGAGACCACCTCGCTCTGTAAGATCTGCGTAGAAGCGCATCAAAGGGCATGCTGGGAAGAGAAACCCCCCCCGCAGGGGCTGTAGGGTAACTCCCCTTCATCTGAGCTGAGCCCTAGGGCCCCCCCACCCTGAAAACCCCGGCCTCACCAGACAGGACTCTTGAAGGGACCGGGTCCCAAATCAGGTCTCTCTGGGTTCACTTGGTCCTGAGCTAAACAAGGATAACCTTCAACGTGGTCACTACGGAGATGGCCCTGGAGCTGGGCTCTGTCTGACGTCTGCTCTACGATAACGTTCTCTCCACATGCTCTGGTTTCTACCATCCTACCCACAACGCCAAATGGATGAAGAGTTAAGTGCTGAAATTGCATAAATTGCTCTTCATAGAGTCATAATCTCCCCACAACTGCTTTCATCAAGGTTTAAAGTGAAATGCTTTCATTTTCTGTTAGAAACAGTGGTCTTGTGCAACGACTGCTGTGAAGATGTCACGCAGTGGGCTGTAGAGTCAGTTTTAAAGGCTGCTTTGAAGCAAAGTTGTGGCCTGTGATTTTTATTACAGCTTTCGTAAGGAGTTTATCGCCGCAGATAAAAACTGAATTGGCCAACTAAGTCAAGGACCCGCCGCCTCCCGGCAGCTTTGTGTTTTAATGAGTCGGCTGCTGCTCCAGGACTCTGGACTGAATCAATTAAAACTTCATCAAGGCCTGGAAACAGCAGAAAGCGTAAGAGGATTAGCCAGCGCTGTTTTCTTAAAAGGTTCTGTGAACGTTAGGGTTCAGTTGAAATCTCCTCCATCCCTCAGCCAATATCCTCCCAGTGAGCCCTAAGCCTTCTAACAACTGAAGAAAGAGCTGACTTTATCTTGGAGTGTCTTTGAAAACACACAGAGTAGAAGATATAGACTTCTAGGTCTATAATAAATTGCGAAGCTTATAATGATAGTGTGATTAATGCAATGAGGGCTAATTGAGCTGGAGTCCATTTCTTCAGCCAAGAGATCCAAGTCCTGTTGAGACAACACACACAGGAAACGCATGTACGCACACACCACATACATAAACCACACAAAGACCCACTAAGTCACTGCCAGAATCAAACTAGAAAAAGAGGACATTTTTTTACATGCTTTTATGAGATGCACTCTGCTGTTGTTATGTAACTATAGCTTGTTGTTGTGTGTGTGTGTGTGTGTGTGTGTGTGTGTGTCTTTGCGTGCGAGTGTGTTTGCGTGCGTCTGTGAGTGTTTGTGTGTGTTTGCGTGCATGTGTGTTTGCATGCGTGTGTGTGTGAGTGTGTCTGTGTTTGCGTGTGTGTGTGTGTGTGTTTGTATGTGTGCGATCGATCATGTGTGCGTGCGTGCGAGCCAGCGAGTGAGCGTGTGTGTCAGTGCAACATGTCAACTAAACTAGAGTGTTCAAGTGAAAAGTACAAGTGGGCAGTGGGCCACCAAGCCTGGACCGAACTCTCTGCTTAATTACTCTGTGAAGACCATGGGGTCTGCTACTCACACACACACGCACACACACACACACACCATGCATATTTGGCATTCGTCTTCATTGTGTGCAAGTGCTCTCTTGTGACGAGTGAACTGTAATCATATGTTTTCATGTGTTGTGTTTCTAGAGCAGCCATGTCCCGATGGAATCAGCCTAATGGAGGTCGAGTAATGACATCATTACCTTAAACATTCTCAGCTCAATTTGCAGATAGAGATTATTGTTTTTGTGATGCCATTATCTGACCGTTTGAGGCGAGAGATTTTCATTTAATTTTAATGCTGGGTTATTTTGTGTTCGTTTTTGGTTCAATACTTTGGTGAGTCTTAAAACATTTTTAATATGCCAGTAGGAAATGGTGTGTGTGTGTGTGTGTGTGTGTGTGTGTGTGTGTGTGTGTGTGTGTGTGTGTGTGTGTGTGTGTGTGTGTGTGTGTGTGTGTGTGTCTCTATCAATGTGTGTGTGTGCGTGTGTGTGTCTTTATCAGTGTATGTGTCTGCTGGGCCTGTCTGAACACAGTGAGGCGTTTCTGAGGCATGTTCTTTCTGAGATAAGGCCAACATTCTGATGCCACAGCTGAAAAGCAAGGCATTATGGGAGTCAAGATGCCATGAATAGAGACATCTCTTCTTCTTCTTTTTCATCTTCCCTTATCTCCTCTCCCCCTCTCCCTCCCTCTCCCTCGCTCTTTCATCTCCACTGCCTTTTCAGTTCCCCCAAAATGCTTTTCTCTCTCTCTCGCTCTCTCTCTTGCATGCTCTCATGCTCGCTCCCTCGATCCCTCCTTCCCACTCTCTGCCATTTCCCACCTGGTCCTCAGATCAGAGTCCACTGTGGAGGGAGCCATGCTCAGGCTGCTGAAGCCTGCTTGAGACGGACCTCACAGTCATCAGCTAGCAGGTTGAGCAGAGAGAGAGACAGAGAGAGAGACAGAGAGAGAGAGAGAGAGAGACAGAGACAGACAGAGTGGTGCCATGCCAAAAGGAGAGCCTGAGAGAGAGAGAGAGAGTGAGGGAGAGAGACCACAGAGCCGTGTGGCCAAAACGTAAGAGAAAGCCCTAAACTCAGACATCTGCTCCACCATTTAAATAAACTGAACCCGTAGTACATAAATCCCCCTTTAACACACGCCGCTGCCCCTCTTTATACTGTGTACGCTTTCTCTTGGTCTCGTCTCTATAAAACGTCTGTTGCCCTGATTAGACTTAACATTTATACTGAGTTATTGGTGTAGAATTAAAACGTGTTTACTTCAAAGAAAGGATCAGTGTTAGGATTCACTCACAGGATATTATAACACCTATAAACAACCACAGCCTTCTGCACCTGACCAGACACACTTTACTTTAATCATCCACTTTACTTTGACCGTTCTCATTGCAGACCATCACTGGGTAAACTCTCCTTGACCCAAGAGAGTTCCAAGTGTGTGTGTGTGTGTGTGTGTGTGTGTGTGTGTGTGTGTGTGTGTGTGTGTGTGTGTGTGTGTGTGTGTGTGTGTGTGTGTGTGTGTGTGTGTGTGTGTGTATGTGCATGTGTGTGTACCTAGACCACCCCCCAGTCTACTGATTATCACCTCCTCAACACACACAGCATGCCTCCTTGGTGCAACGGTGCAAAACCCAAACCAATTACACAGAACCTCTCCCCCCCCTGGTCTGACACCAGGAGCAGGGTGCTGAGGGAGACGTGTCTACACTTGGAGGTGGGGGGGGGGGGTGTTGATGGAGCAGAGATGAGAGTTGTGGGTGGCTAGGGGCTCACACTTGGACATGATGACAAGCTGGAGGTCCCTGTCCCATCAGGGCTGATATCACCGTCATCAGCTGATAATACACTCACACATAATACCCACACGTTATACTCATACAGACATCATTGCATGCATAATCACAAAGACAAATGCACAATCTCTCTCTCTCACACACACGTGATCACACAAACACATACATGCATGCACCACTGCACATGCACCCTCATAGATCACAGAATCAAAGTACAGGATGTACAAGATGGCAGCTCCCCCAGCCTGCCTCTCCTGTCTTCTTTGTGTAGTGTTCTACATGTCACTTAATCTTCTGTGTGTGTGTGTGTGTGTGTGTGTGTGTGTGTGTGTGTGTGTGTGTGTGTGTGTGTGTGTGTGTGTGTGTGTGTGTGTGTGTGTGTGTGTGTGTGTGTGTGTGTGCGTGTGTGTGTGTGTGGAGAAAGCAGGTTTGTGCCTCGAGGGGGGCTTAAAAAGACCGATCCTAATCCTGTCATGGAGTCTTCTGCTGGAAGACCACAACACTGAAAGCCTCTGAGGGCTGTGTGTCTGCTCCGCCCGTGCTGGGGGGGAGGTATAACGTACCCCACTGTGTTGTGGAGATGCTGAAGACTGCCTCCATAGGGTCTGTGACTCCTCACATTGTCTGTCCGTCTGGTCTGGTCCGTTCAGGGCGTTTATCTCAGAGAGCGTTCTGCCCCTCAGGGCGGCTAGAGGCTGATGTTCTTGGCCTTGAGAAGAGAGAGGAGCCATCCAGCCGTAAGGACTCTCCCTGCTCCAGATGTTATGGGCTGGGAGGGGCTCACATACACCTATCATTTATAGGTATTTAGTTGTATTCATCCCACTCTAGCCCTTACCCCATCAGTCTAAGAATGCGGCCATTTTGAAGTGCCCACCAAACCTTAGTAGTGCTTTGGTCTGGCAGTAGGTTGAGGAGTGAGCCAGGGTTGAGGAGTGAGCCAGGGTGACCGCCCAGCCCCCTGCTGCTGTTGTCTTGTTCCCAGAACCAGATCCTCATCTCTCCCCCCCCGGGGGCCCTCTTCCATCACTCTGAGAGCGGCTCTGCGTTCGCTCTCAGCTGGACCCGACCCCCCCCCCCCCTCCTCTTCTCTGCTCCTCCTCTCTGCTCCTCCTGGTCACCTGAGACCTGCTCAGCGGTCCTCTATCACCCCAGCCCAGAGAGTCCCCGTCAGGCTCTGATCCCGGCCTGCAGCCCTGGAGGAGAGAGGGCTTAAGCCCCAGAAATCCCTGGAAGAAGGCAGGGAGGAATGCCTGGCGCACACAGCCCCCATTCAGCCTGGATTAGAACCAGAACCACCCCCCAGCACAGCTAGTGTGTGTGTGTGTGTGTGTGTGTGTGTGTGTGTGTGTGTGTGTGTGTGTGTGTGTGTGTGTGTGTGTGTGTGTGTGTGTGTGTGTGTGTGTGTGTGTGAAACCTGCATGCTTTTAATGAAGTCTGTGTGTGCACGTGTGCTCATGAACAGTTGTGTGTGTGTTTGCTCGAGTACCTTTTGTTCGCAGATCTACGTTGGCTAATCTGTTCTGATTTGAAAGCACATACATGTCCCACGTGGAGTGAGTGGTCTGATCTGAGCGGCTCACCATCCTACTGCTCTTTCTCACCACATGATCCAGAAATAGCTCCAGGGCTAAAAATAGACAGCAGGAGAGCATTGTCTCACTGTCACCACACCCCTTTTACCTACAGATCTGTGTGTCAAGCTATTGTGGTGCTCAAAGGCACGTGGTCATGGTTGATGTTTGCCACTCTAGGGCTGTGTACTAGTGTTCACTAAACTACTCAGCCTGATGTGGTCCTACGGCGTGTTCACTAACCTGAGGTGGTCCTACGGCGTGTTCACTAACCTGAGGTGGTCCTACGGCGTGTTCACTAACCTGAGGCGGTCCTACGGCGTGTTCACTAACCTGAGGCGGTCCTACGGCGTGTTCACTAACCTGAGGCGGTCCTACGGCGTGTTCACTAATCTGAGGCGGTCCTACGGCGTGTTCACTAACCTCAGCCTGATGTGTTCCACTGGGTCTGCTTCTCTTCAGCGCCCTCTAGCTGGATCGACACTGCACAACAACACGTGCCTTGTAACCACCACAGCTGTCACTGCATGTCATTCAATCTCAATTTCATGTCAGTTTTCAAGCAGAGACACAAAGTTTAAGGACCAAAATCAAAATAATACTGAAAGTAACAGCAATAAAATGGCCCTGAAAGAGTTATTTTGAAGGGATTTGGAGAGAGAAGTGGGTTTGTGTGTGTGTGTGTGTGTGTCTGTGTGTGTGTGTGTTTGTGTGTGTGTGTGTGTGTGTGTGTGTGTGTGTGTGTGTGTGTGCGTGTGTGTGTGTGTGTGTGTGTGTGTGTGTGTGTGTGTGTTAAAGAGTGCATGTGCGTGTGTGTGTGTGTGTGTGTTTGTTAGAGTGTGTGTGTGTGTGTTAGAGAGTGTGCGTGTGTGTGTGTGTGTGTGTGTGTGTGTGTTAGAGTGTGTGTGTGTGTGTGTTAGAGAGTGTGCATGTGTATATTTATTCATCCATCAATTTTATTCACACTATTAAAACATGTCTTACTTCTATTATTATTATTTTATTTTTTTACCTCATTAATTTTAATGCGGTATGTCAGCCCTGTTTTAGAAACCAAAAACCCTTCCAGCATCAATATACAATATATCACAAGATCTGATAGCAGCCCAAAGGAACACAAACTAGACGTCTTGTATGTTTTCTTTTAACACCTTTGTGTATTTCTATTATAAATTGTGTCCGGAGAACACAATTATGGAGAACAGAGAGACACGTCCCTCTCCTTTACTTTTCAAGAGACTGCTCCAGGTTGGTGATCTTAGTGAAGGGACTTCTCTCAGTCATCGATAGCCAATGTTATCTAGCAACTCGTAGTCTGTCATCATTGTTCTATGGTCGCAATATACAGCGCTGTGTTTCCATGGTGACGCAACATAGATTAACAAGCTCCAGCTCAGCGACATTGTGCCCCCCCCCCCACCCCGGTCCACTATTCTAAGCAGCCTCATTATCTTTATGTATGCCTCTCTCTCGCACTCTCTCTCATTTTGCGGCCATTCTGCTTTACGCTACGGTTCATATACTTCACCTTGGGTCGAGCTCTGAGTGCTTGAAGACCACTTCAGTACAACAGGTCCAGTCCTCTGGAAGGCTAAGATGGAGATGAGTTTGTTTTACGAGACGTCCAGCACAACTCAGAACACTACATAACAGTCATTCCTTCTGGGGGGTAAAATGGACAGGGCTATCTGATTTAAATCAACAACTCTATCTTGAGGACAATTGAAATAGTTGAGGGAGGAAAGAAAAGTTTGGCTTATGTCTTCCCACACATATCTCCCGTGTTTATTGATATTTTTACAAGCATCAGTTTAAGTTAGGTTTATGGTTTTCTTTGAGAGCAGAATGTGGTCGTAAGAGGAGCTGTGAAGCTACAGTCTGGAGACAATAGCTGGGCTGTGGATGTCAGGTATTATACGGTTACCGTGTTAGACTGGAAGCTTTGTGTTCTCAGGAAACATGTTGAACGTTCTGCGGTTTTTAAGATATCTTTGATTTTGGTGATTCATATGGGGAGTGCCATAACACCGGTTATGGTTATGGAAGTACATTGTTTTGTGTTCCATGCTTTGTCCTCTCTCGGCCCGCGCATCAGGCCAGGGAAAATACAGTTCTCATCTGGGGCGACCGGCTAGAGACAAATGTGTCCAAATCAAACGTGGGCAAACAGCGTGGGAGTAGGAAACACGAGGGCTGAGAGCTGACCCAGAACCAGCTGGTGATGATGATGAAGGGCAGGATGTTTAGCCATAGGTCGTGGGTCGGCTCCCTGACTCTGATGCTCGGATGAGATGATGAGAGAGAGTTTTACGTTTTATTCTCCAATTTGTGTGTCCAACGGCTCGAGACCACTGCAGACCATCTAGATGTAGACCGTTCACGCCAACGCCAAACCGTCTGCACTTAAGAAGATTGAAGAAGTAAAGGGATCTTTACTTCCCTTCCCAATGCTACTGACTCATGTCAAAGTATGGGGGCATCAGCCTGAGGAACATTTTAATATGGCAATTCGATAAGATTGTGAACATGACATATTTAATACAATAATATTTGATCGTAACAAAGTCAGTGTCGGGTTTATCCCAGTAGTTTGTTCGATAAGGTATGAAGTCAGCTATTGCCGTAAATAGGCTCACATTCACATGCAAGAATACATTGGCAGTACGTATCTATCTACTAACTCAAAGTCCCTCCTATCAGAGCCCTGTAGCCCACCAGGGACAGCTAGCGCTACGCCGTGCTAGCGGTGCACGGTGCTAGCACTGCGCTATGCTATCTCTGCGCGGTGCTAGCGGTACCCGGGTTTAGACCACCACTTGAACACCAAAGTGTGTGTTTATGTGGCGAGGTCACAGACCGACGGACCCTCCCTACAGTCGAGCAACAGCGAAGGAGGATTCACCCGAGGCAGCAGAGCAAGGCAGCCCGACACCAGCGACCATACTGTTGTTTTACTGGTTACGACCGCAAGGAGAGAGGAGGCATAGAGAGGAGGAGAGGAGGCGTAGAGAGGAGGCGAAGAGAGGAGGCGTAGAGAGGAGGAGTAATGAGGAGGAGTAGAGAGGAGGTGTAAAGAGGAGGAATAGAGGAGGTGTAGAGAGGAGTAGAGGAGAAATGCATAAAGGAGGGACAGAGCCCATGGCTGTGGGCTCCTCAGTGGGGAGTAGTGGTGGCCAAGGAGGAGAAAGGCCCCAGACAGGTTTGATGTGAGAGCCGGGGTCAGCCGGGGTCAGGCGCGAGGGTTTTATCAGGTCTGGTCCTCATTGTGTCTCCATTAAAAACAAAGGGTGGCGCCCCAGAAACCCGGGTGTGGGATTCCTTCTTCTCTTCGTCTTTTATTGACATCTGCTGTTTCCAGCGGAGGACATGTTGACATGGTGAGCGGCGGTGGTCTGCGGCCCGGTGCCGTGCGCCTGATCGGAGCGCCGCGCTGCAGCAGATGTGCCACCGCTCGCCCGGCCACAATGACCTCAGCCCTGTTTGTTTGCATGGCTTTGAGGATCAAGAAAATTGCTTCCATTTCAGCATTCTGCCACAAACCGTACTGGGGTTTAGGGTGAAGATGGCTGAAGGACAGTATAACAGTTCTGCTCTATTTTTAAACTCAGTTTTTTTTTGTTGACTTTCATCAGGCTGACGAAAACACTGGAATAAACTTCTGGTCTGCTCTGTTGTGGCCGTCTGTTTTGATCCCTCGCTCCACCGCCCACCGCTGTGGCCGTTTTATATCACCATGACGACCGGGCCGCAGAGCAACCTTCTGGAAGAAGTGACGCACTGTAGCCCACTATTCACCACCACACAACACCACTCAGCCAAAAGGAGGTGTTGGAGGAGGTGATGGAGGAGGTCATGGAGGAGGTCATGGAGTGGGTAGAGGAGGGGACGGAGGAGGTGATGGAGGAGGGGGTCAAGGAGGTCATGGAGGAGGGGACAGAGGAGGTGATGGAGGAGGGGTTGGAGGAGGTGACAGAGGAGGGGCTGGTGGAGGTGACGGAGGAGGGGACAGAGGAGGTGATGGAGGAGGGGTTGGAGGAGGTGACGGAGGAGGGGCTGGTGGAGGTGATGGAGGAGGGGGTGGTGGAGGTGACGGAGGAGGGGCTGGTGGAGGTGACGGAGGAGGGGACAGAGGAGGTGATGGAGGAGGGGGTGGAGGAGGGGACGGAGGAGGTGATGGAGGAGGGCCTGGTGGAGGTGACGGAGGAGGGGACAGAGGAGGTGATGGAGGAGGGGTTGGAGGAGGTGACGGAGGAGGTCATGGAGGAGGTCATGGAGTGGGTAGAGGAGGGGACGGAGGAGGTGATGGAGGAGGGGGTCAAGGAGGTCATGGAGGAGGGGACAGAGGAGGTGATGGAGGAGGGGTTGGAGGAGGTGACAGAGGAGGGGCTGGTGGAGGTGACGGAGGAGGGGACAGAGGAGGTGATGGAGGAGGGGTTGGAGGAGGTGACGGAGGAGGGGCTGGTGGAGGTGATGGAGGAGGGGGTGGTGGAGGTGACGGAGGAGGGGCTGGTGGAGGTGACGGAGGAGGGGACAGAGGAGGTGATGGAGGAGGGGGTGGAGGAGGGGACGGAGGAGGTGATGGAGGAGGGCCTGGTGGAGGTGACGGAGGAGGGGACAGAGGAGGTGATGGAGGAGGGGTTGGAGGAGGTGACGGAGGAGGGGCTGGTGGAGGTGACGGAGGAGGGGACGGAGGAGGTGATGGAGGAGGGGGTGGAGGAGGGGACGGAGGAGGTGACAGAGGAGATGGAGAGGGTGACAGGAGGGGATGGAGGAGGAGACAGAGGTGACGGAGGAGGGGCTGGTGGAGGTGACGGAGGAGGGGACGGAGGAGATGGAGGAGGTGATGGAGGAGGGGTAGGAAGAGGCAGCCATTAAATGGAGGTGTGGGCGTTAAGTGACGCTCCAACAGGGCATCATTGTCCGGTAACAACGTCATACATACTGCATGATGCGGCCCCAGGAACTAGTCCGGTCTGGAAGCACCCGGTCAGGCTGTCATCTTCAGCCAGCAAGGGCTGTACTGGGGTCCCCTCCTCCCCTAACCTCACCGCAAACCTCTCTGCCTACCGACACTCTTACAGACTGTTGTGCCTGTTAGTCTGCCTGACTGCCCGTCTGTCTGTCTGTCTGTCTGTCTGTCATCAACATACTTCAGAAGCGAAGCCTGAGACAGAGACAGAAAGGAAAGGAAATGGAAAGGGAGGTGATTCACGGACAGCAAGTCGAGTGGTTGAAGAGAGGGAGGCGGGGTGAGAGAAAAAGAGAGCGGGAGTGAAGTATGGTAGAGGCAGATCTACCTGCCCCTGTCTGGACGTGAGGGGTGGGAGAGGAAGCAGGAAGGCCCTCCCCTTCCTGTAGAAGATTAGAGGCTCTGGATTGGCTGATTCTGCTCCACCAGACAGACAGACCCACATCACCCAGACAACCGTCCAGCTGTCTTCTCCATCCCAACTTCCTTCCTCTAGTGTCGAAGCGGTCGTCTTGGTGTGTGTGTGTGTGTGTGTGTGTCTCTCTGTGTCTCTGCGTGCGTGCGCATGTGTGTGGCTAGCTAAAAGTTATAAACTAGATGTAAAGGAAAAACAAAGCATTACCCTGCTCTACCCTTAATACCAAACAAAGCATTACCCTGCTCTACCCTTAATACCAAACAAAGCATTACCCTGCTCTACCCTTAACTTTATACCAAACAAAGCATTACCCTACTCTACCGTTAATACCAAACAAAGCATTATCCTGCTCTACCCTTAATACCAAACAAAGTATTACCCTGCTCTACCCTTAATACCAAACAAAGAATTACCCTGCTCTACCCTTAATACCAAACAAAGCATTATCCTGCTTTACCCTTAATACCAAACAAAGCATTACCCTGCTCTACCCTTAATACCAAACAAAGCATTACCCTGCTCCACCCTTAATATCAAACAAAGCATTACCCTGCTCTACCCTTAATACCAAACAAAGCATTACCCTGCTCCACCCTTAATACCAAACAAAGCATTACCCTGCTCTACCCTTAACTTAATACCAAACAAAGCATTACCCTGCTCTACCCTTAATACCAAACAAAGCATTACCCTGCTCTACCCTTAACTTAATACCAAACAAAGCATTACCCTGCTCTACCCTTAATACCAAACAAAGCATTACCCTGCTCTACCCTTAACTTAATACCAAACAAAGCATTACGGTGGGCGGTGGGCTCCTGCTGTTCTGTGCTGACTGATGAGGTGAGGTGTGTGTGTGTCTGTGTTCAGCGCCCCGTAGACTGACCCACACACGCCCCCTCCCCCCTCGGGGTCCTCGGGGCCCTCACCTGAAGGTGGCCCCCCTCCCCAACACCTCAGACCCTTAGACTCCAGCAGACGGTGGGGCCAGGGGGGGGGTAGGGGCGACCGCCGCATCGTGGGAGGAAGTCACACATGAACGCCCATGTCAGCATTGGTCTGGACTCGTGCAGTTCGCCGTTTCCGACCTCGTTTCAATCCACGATGAAAACATGATGCAAACAAATGGTCACGTGGTCCAGGTATTGGATTATTTCTAGCAGACATTCCTGTAATACCCACATGTGTGCTTCATTTCACTTCCATTTTATTGAGCCACAACAAGGAAGCCTATAAATCATTTACTAGTTATATTTACTTAGGGGTTGCAGACCCCCAGGCTGATAAACAACGAGCGCCACCTCATAAAGGAGGCCCGTCACCCTGGGAACCCTAAAGACTGGCTGAGGAAGCAGGTGCTGTGAGAGGGCCCGTCGAGGGCCCCAACGTTGTGATGTGACGTTTCTCTCCGTCTCACATCAGGACGTATGTACGTCTGTGAGTATTTCTGTACATGAGAACGGACATTTCAGCAGAAGTCATTCATATCCCAACCGACTTTCATGGTCGGGTGTGATCTGTTCAGCCCCATCACATCATTTTTATGTGTGCAATGCGGTGCTGTTTCCTAAACGCATTTTATTCATTGTTGGTATTAAGAAGTGTTTCATCATCCGTGGAAAGCATATTACACAGATCAACTCCAACTACAATCAGAGGACTCTCTGATTGTAGAGGTAGAGGTACAGTACAGTAGAGGTACACACTCTGTGGTGCAGTGGTTCCAAACCAGTAGAGAAGCTACAGGCCACAGGATGTGCTGAATGGACGAGTTACTAGCAGGTATCAGTGGTGGAGGATGGCCTGAGTAGGTCCTCATCCAGACCCAGAGGAGGGCGGGGGACGGCCCCTCCCACCTCATCCGTCTTTAAGGACAAAGCAAAGGAAACCACTTACTCAGCACACATCAACAAAACAATTTTTGTGTGTGCGTATGTGTGTGTGGGTGTGTTTCTGAGTGTGTGTGGGTGTGTGGGTTTCTGAGTGTGTGTGTGTGTGTGTGTGTGTGTGTGTGTGGAGGCAGCAGACATAGACTAATACTCCTCTTGGCCGCAGCACCTGGTCACTAACGATGCTGAGCTCAGCAGCAGCGCTGACAGAGATGGATCGGGAACTTTTTCTGTGTGTGTGTTCGTGTGCGTGTGTGTGTGTGTGTGTGTGTGTGTGTGTGTGTGTGTGTGTGCGTGTGCGGTAGCTGTGTGTGCGCATGCGTGCATGCGTGCGTGCTTGAGGTGGCTGTGTGGGTTAGTGGCTAGGTTAAATTAACTGTGTAGGTTAGTGGCTAGGTTAAATTAACTGTGTGGGTTAGTGGCTAGGTTAATGTCTGGTTTCAGATGAACCTGTGAAACATCAGGGTTAGGGTTACTTCAGTACAAAGACATTTAGACAAGGTTCCCACAGAACTAGTCTTGAGTTCTTCTCCTGGACAGGTCTTACTGGGAGAGCCCCATGCTGACTGCTGGTCTTACTGGGAGAGCCCCCTACTGACTGCTGGTCTTACTTGGAGAGCCCCCTGCTGACTGCTGGTCTTACTGGGAGAGCCCCCTGCTGACTGCTGGTCTTACTGGGAGAGCCCCCTGCTGACTGCTGGTCTTACTGGGAGAGCCCCCTGCTGATTGCAGCCCTGTAGTCCACTGGGTCCTGGGCAGCTGTGGGAGCAGAACCCCCTAGTGGGACCCCCTGGTGGGAGCAGGACCCACTGGGGGACGGCCGGCCTGGTAGAGGGTCAGAGTGAGCTTCCTGCTCCACTGGATCAATCAACCATAAAGGAAACGGGTCAGAAGCCAAGCAGCCCATGAACTCCAGTACATTGTTTTGCAGAACTAGTTTCCGATTGGTCCAGATGGCTGAAAGGTGATGTCACAGGAATGGAAAGAGCAAATCCAATTTTCTGAGCTCATGTCATAATTGATCTGATAAAGAACGTAAAAAGCAATGTACTTACAGAGATTGTTTATTGCAATGTGTCGATGTGATGCATATGTACGTGATGGTTGTGGTCAACAAAGGCAAGCCTATGAGATTTTCTTTGTGTAAGATCACGTGTGTGTGTGTGTGTGTGTGTGTGTGTGTGTGTGTGTGTGTGTGCGTGTGCGTGTGCGTGCATGCGTCTGAGAGAGCTGACCTCATGAGATTCTCCGTCCTGCTGGCTCCTCAGAGGGGTCTCAGGTTGTGGGACCCCTAATGAAGCTGTGATTCAGGGAACAGAGGTCCAAAGGTTATGTCCATTCACAGCTCTACTCTGTGCTCACTGGGGCAATTAGCCCACTAGGAGATGGATGGACCCCCAGGGCTTAGGGGCCCTGGGGGTCCCTCACTAGCTGTGACGTTATTGTTGTGGTTAGATCCTCTTGAAGACATCCTTCTCATGTCCTCTCCCTCTTTTTTCTCTCTCATAAACTTTTCAACACACACACACACACACACACACACACACACACACACACACACACACACATACCCACAAACGCACACATTAACACATTCACACACACACACACACACACACACACACACACACATACACATACACATACACGTATTCACACACACACACACACACACACACACTCATTTACACATGCAACTGCACATCATTGTTAGTGGTGTGTCACTCTTGGCTCGGTCCCAGGGACACTTCACAGAACCTCGTTACATCAGCGCTGGGATCAGAGGACGAGGAGAGGAGGAGGAGAGTAGTGAACAAGGTTAGAGTTAAGGAGACAGCTTCACAGTGACCAATAGAACCAACTAGAAGGTTAGAGTTAAGGAGACAGCTTCACGGTGACCAATAGAACCAACTAGAAGGTTAGAGTTAAGGAGAACAATAGAAACAACTAGAAGGTAGAGTGAAGGAGAACAAAAGAACCAACCAGAAGGTTAGACTGGGCTGCTGAGAGAAGGAGGGGTTCCTGATTTCTCCTCCTCAGAGGAGGAGGTGCTCAGCAGGGAAAGGTGGGGAGAGGGGGAGGGTGGGTCTTCAGGTTCTTCTAGAACGTCCCCGCCACACACACATGCACGCACACTCTAATTAAATGCAGCAGCTTCCATGAGCTGGGCTGCATCGGAAAACCTACACACTGAACATCAGCACAGAGACAGAGGGTTCTCTTCTGCGCTGTCGTCTCCATGAACGTGTGTTGACTCCCGTGAGGGGAACAGAGCAGTCGTTCACCAGGCATCGTTCACAGATTTTACTCCTTACGTGTACTGAGAAGTACCTTGGAAATCCAGAGTTCTTGCAAGAGCTTTTTGTGAATTTTCTCAGAGAGTCACTCTGGGAACGAGCAATATACTCTATATTGCAATATACTATTCCCCGATTCCCCTGGCCCAGAACATTAACCAATCACATCAGTGTCTCTGATATAGGTGGGCCAAAACCATTGCTGTTTTACCGACCGGATACGGCAAGAGTCTTATCTATTGGTTAGCTCCACTGGTCTGGATACATCATCCCTTGTATTCTTCTGATTGGTCGTGTTATCCAATAGCATGCAGTGATATTTTCAAATGCATGCTTAGTGCCGCCCCTCGAGTTGGGCCATTTTCATTACTTGTTGCCAGACCCTACAGCTTTCTAGGTGTGGGTCTGGATTTCCAAGCTAACTGAGAAGTGGAATACTCTTGATATTCTGTGTGCTGATTGCATCCAGTGCCATAATCGATTGGCCTCAGGTTATTACATGGTTTAAATCTGTCTTCACCGAGAATCCTGGGAGAAATACCCTCAAATATGGCCAAAACTAAACATCACAAGCACCGGCATTGAGTAGTGTGGGGGGGGGGGCTATTAGGGGGCTCAGTTTACTGCCAACCATGTGGTCCACCTCCACTCCTACCGTCAGAAAATTACTCAACCTGCTCTCCCGCCCCCAGTCCCCCTAGCCCCCCAGTCCCCCTAGCCCCCCAGTCCCCCTAGCCTCCCAGTCCGCAGGCAGGTCAGCTGTTGCGTCCACAAGCATAGCTTGTGGGTGAGTGATGGAGAAGAACTCTGACGAGGGGCCCAGCCTTCGGTCCACACGGGCACCATATGTGCACGGCTTGCACCTCAGACGGCGCTGCTTAATTGGTCAGCCGATCCATCAATCAAACAATTAATGCAAATAAATTGTGTTGGCTGACGGCGTGGCGCCCGCCCCTGGTCTGGTCTCCAGGGTCAGAAACACCTGGACGGACCGCAGCCAGACCACACAATGAACCCCATCTCGCCGTTCCTCCAGAGCCTGCCCATTGAAAACATACCGAAGGCCAGAGCCTCAAACTCTCACACCTCATAACCGGAGCCGAGGCTGAATGTGGTCTCTGGTCGCCTCATTCCTCCAAGAGCCGCCGCTTCAGTGCAGACAAAAACCAGTGCAACACCTTTGTATTCTGTATTCAAAGGGTACTTAGCTGATCCTCTTTCATGCTGGTATTTTGGTAGCAATAGCGTAGAACAAGTTGTCCTCTTCCCTGTGATAAAGCTGATATATTCTCTCACACACACAAGGGGCCGACCACCAGGTGGTCAGCATATTGCGGTAGAGACTGGGCTCACCTGGGAGCACATCTGTCATCACCACCCCCACAGACTCAACTCATAACACATGTTCTGCTGAAACCCAGCCAGTGGCTCAACGACCATCAAACACTGCGCACACTACAGTACATTAATAATCTAATACTAAGCAGGAGAGGTCAGAGCAACACACGCTCATTAACACTCAGTGGGTGTGATACCATTGATAACCGGAGACATGGTGTTGAAGGCTTTGTGTTGTCTGTCCCTGACTGACTAGTGTAAGGAACACGGCTGCTGACTGTCTTAACGACGGCTACACAACATTCAATCAAATCACCAGTGCAATAATCATTTATCATCTCAGACCGATACAATATGTTTCATGTGTAAATTTTGGGAAAGAATTCTACAATGCATTCTACAATAAATGTTCACCATGGTTACTTGATAATCTTACACCAGAGCGATGATAAGAAAATGAAGAACAGGAGACAGCTTAGCTCTGCAAAATCAGGGAACTTCAGTTGAGAAAAGTAAGATCACCTTTAAACCACATCAATGATAAAGCAGTAGGCCCCATAAAAGAAGACCTATCTGACCTTTGACAATCTTTTCTCAAACCTGTCTTTGTTCTTCTCTCAGAAGGCGCCAACCAGCTGGTGGGCCAGGAGGCGGCGAGGAGGCCCTCCTCTCTGCGGCCTCCGCCACCACGCACCACGGAGACTGCTGGTAAGAGCTGTAGCCGCTACCTTAGCATCGCCTAGCTCCCTGAACCCTCCCAGCACATGGCTCATGTTAAGAGTCCAGTCTGTGGCTAATTTATTGACTGATGCTCTGATGTGTTGTAGGCTGTCTCAACTGCTCCCGGATCACAGCTCTGAGCGATCGGCTCGGCTCACTGGAGGCTAAGGTACGTGCACAGGCCACATGGTCTGTACTCTGGTGAAACTAAATCCCAATGAATCAGCTGGAAAAAGAGAACACTGAAATGTGCACATTAAGCGCCATCCTTGGTCGAACAGATGTTATTGCCATCTCTTAAAATATAATTGTCTGAAATTGGTGCCAGGACATGTCACATGACATGTGATACATGACATCACTGACAGAAGTGAACCATTTAGAAGCAGTGATTGAATATTTCTGTTATGCTTTCCCAGGGCTTTGATTTTAATGATTTGTTTTTTATGGACACAACTTCATGTTTTCCTGAGCCTCCTTTTTATTTTGACCAGGTTCAATCACTGGCTGCACCCAAGACAGAGCGCCCCCTTCAGGGGAAAGGGGCAACTTCACCTGAGGGCTCACTGCTGAGGGGGGCCGCGCCCGCCCAAGGAGCCCCTGGTGAGCCGGGACCCGCAGGTAATACACCTGGTGTTGCTAGGGGGACCCGCAGGTAATACACCTGGTGTTGCTAGGGGGACCAGCAGGTAATACACCTGGTGTTGCTAGGGGACCCGCAGGTAATACACCTGGTGTTGCTAGGGGACCCGCAGGTAATACACCTGGTGTTGCTAGGGGGACCCGCAGGTAATACACCTGGTGTTGCTAGGGGGACCAGCAGGTAATACACCTGGTGTTGCTAGGGGGGCCAGCAGGTAATACACCTGGTGTTGTTAGGGTGAGCTAGGAGGTCATAATATACCTTGTGTTGTTGCTAGGGTGAGCTAGGAAGTCATGCAAATTGACAGCATTTGGCAACATTTGTGTTTTAATAATTGAGTGAGAATTATTCACTCAAACTCTTAGTTAAACTAAAATTCTTAGTTTACTCCATTAGCAGTCATTCTCTTCTGGTCCATACCCAGTCCACTCCCCTCATATCCTATTTCCTACTTCCTCCATTACACTACTCTGTGAGCTCACACTGCACACAGTCAAACACACAGTCACACACCACATTCTCGCTGGCACAAGAAACACACAAGCACACACACACAAAAGCACACACACATACATACTCTACAGTCTTTCCTTGCAAGCACACACACACCCACACACCACACCACACCACACACACATACACACACAATCACACGCTGGCATACATGCACAGGAACACACAGACACAGACTAATTTCCTTACCCTGCATAGAGCCGACTTGGTGCAGCTCTCTTCGTAATACCGTGGAGTTTCAGGGCTTTAAAAGCCTTCTGGTCCTTTGGAGCTGAGCCTAGCGCTGCACTGCACTCTGGGTAGAAAGAGAGGCTCCTCTGCCTCAGTGTCAAAACAAGCTCCACAGCGAATCTGTTTCCATTACGTTCCGATGCGTCCTGCCACAAGATGTCCCGAGTTACGAACATCGCGGGAGCTAATGCGGAGCAGGCCACTGGCTCGCCATTTAAACACTCACGTCCATTGGCCGCATGTCATTGATTAGCTAAAACAATGGCTTTTGTTCTCCGGCGAGGCCTTGTTACGGCATCAGGCATGTGATACTGAGCTGAGGTTCACTGCCCAGAAGCCATTGTTAAAAGCTCCAGAGTGAGAGGCTGTCACTGCGGCCTTACTCTGGAGCTCCCAGCGCCCGCTAGCATCACAGCTGCTGCCGTCGAACCCCCGCTTAGCGCAGCCGCTGTTCACCGTGACTCCTCGCGTCCTGCGGCTGTCAGAACAGTTCTGAGAATTCCTGGTTTCAGCGTCTCTGAAACCGTGAACACATCAATCTGGACGACGGTTTGTTGATGGTCTGTTGATGGTCTGTTGATGGTTTGTTGTGGTTCTTGTGTCTCAGGCCCCCAGGGGGACAGCGGGAGAGACGGGTCTCCGGGCCGTGATGGTGAGTTACCGTTGGTGGGCTTCCTGCGGCCTCTTTAGAGACTGAGAACACACTGAGGTTGCAGAGGCTGAGTCTGCTCTCTCCCCAGGCAAGTCCGGGCTGCACGGCCCACCGGGCCCCAGCGGCCCCAAGGGGGATGCCGGGATCCGGGGCCCTTCAGGGACCCCTGGAGGCAGAGGATCCTCTGGACCAGTGGGTAAGGAAACTTACACCGGAACTGCTAATGGAGTCATTCATGATGCGGAACGACACTCTGTGTGTGTGTGTGTGTGTGTGTGTGTGTGTGTGTGTGTGTCTGTGTCTGTGTGTCTGTGTGTGTGTGTCGGGGGGGGGGGGGGTTGTTTTGTGAGAAAGATATTGTGCAGAGGTTTTCATATGCTTGCCAGCTAACATTAAGCTAACATCAAGCTAACTTTAAACCACGGTCTTCAACGGTTGAAGAGCAGCTGTTCAGGAACATGGAGCAGGTCACAAACACAAAGGAGATGCCCTGAATCCGGCCGTTAGCATAGAGGTGATCCATGAACGGAGCAAACACAACCAATCCAGCCTTGGCTGCATCCATTAGGATAGACACACAACAGATCTGACGTAAGTGAGGCCACAGATGATCCAGGAGGAAATCCGCTTTCCTATCTGCTCACTGACTATGTGGATCTTTAGCGTGTGATAGAAGATGTTTGGCCTCTCTGAATAAAACTCCCCATAGGTCTGACTCTGCTGTCGTCACCTAATCAATCAAAGAGCAAAATGCACGTATAAGTGCCAGAGCAATAGCGACTATTCATATGTTGTTCGAGCTAATGTCGAGCCTGTTCAAGACCCGAAGGATGCACACACATCCCGATATGGGGCTCAGCGGCAGCCCCCCCCCTTCCCCACCACTGTTCACGTGGTCACATGACCCTCCATCCCGCCACTCGCCCCAGACGGGACTTAGAGCAGGAGTTGAACTCCAAACCCACGAGAAGCGCCATGTGACTTCAATCAAAAAGGAACCATATATACAAGTCTGGGTCCTTATGATTTCCATATGCCTGCAGTGTTTTTGTTTGCCCTGTATCCATTACTTAGGAGGAGCCCCCCGCCTCAGCCTCTCTCAGGCTGCTGAATACCTCCTCTTTAAGGCAGAAAGGTAAACATGGAATAGCATTGGGCTCATGTCACGCAGAACATGCCGAGCCAAGCAGATTTCTGAACGGGAGGTTAGAGGGAGAGGTCAAGAAAAACAACAACACTGAAGTCAAATGAGTTGTAATGAGTCACTGGTCTGAAGTGTGAGTGAAGGGCTGCATTAGTTTTAGTTTTAGTATCTCTAACATACAGCTTATGCATTAGTTATTCATATCTCTAACGTACAGCTTATGCATTAGTTATTCATATCTCTAACGTACAGCTTATGCATTAGTTATTCATATCTCTAACGTACAGCTTATGTATTAGTCATTAGGCCAAGGGGTCTGTGTCCCAGACCCCACACTGACCCCCACACTGGGACCCCCACACACTGGGGCCAGTGGTCTGTGTCCCGGACCCCACACTGGGACCCTCACATAGTGGGGCCAGGGGTCTGTCCCCGGGCCCCACGCCGCCCCTCTGGGACAGGTCCACCCAGAGATCGGGGTTTGCTCCTCTCCCCACAGAGGGGTCACCCCGGTCTGTAGTAACATTACGAACATGGCCGCCGCACGCACCACTTTACAGCTTATGAAAAGAGAGCCAAGTGCTCGTAGCCTATAGCTAATCGCTAGCCGCTAGCCGCTAGTCGCTAGCGCTGGCTCTCTTGGGGAAAAGTGGAAATGAGGAGAAGAAGGAAAAGTAAAGTACAGTGGTGTGTCCTTATGAGAGTCCAAACTACAAGGTCACATCGAGCTGTGTGCGTGTGCGTGTGTGTATGTGTGTGGGTGTGCCTGTGTGCATATGTATGTCTGCCAGGTGTGAATGGTTGAATCTGTGCGTGTGTGTGTACATACACACATACACACACACACACACACACACAAACACCCACACACCTGGTGCTGATGTAATGGTGTCTACAATGTAAGTAGGCAGTTATTCATCAGTACTTTCTGCCCAAGCAGCCAAAATATTAAATAGTTACTTTATTTAGTTCCCTCTCCCTCAGCTGCTGAGCGGCCAGCCTTAAGTCCCTGAGACCCTCCCCTATTACTACAGTCAAGTGTTCTCCCAGCTCACAGAGCCTTAATAATAATGCTGAAACAACATCCATACCTACATGATCCAATGTTTATTATTTTTTAATAAAACCTATTTTTAAATATCCAATATGAATCCTCACGCTATGACCGCTTTGGTTTCTGTCCCCCTGACCTCTGACCTTCTGTCCTCTCAGGGCCGCGCGGGCCCCCAGGAAACCCAGGAGTTGGGGGTCTGCCGGGACCGCCCGGGATCCCAGGACCCCCTGGGACCCCTGCCCCCGCCAGCGCCCGCATCCCCGAGCCGGATCTCCGTGAGTGTTGTTCACTAAAGATGCACCCTCAGCTTGCCATGACTAAAGCCTTATGTTTTATTAAATCTTGATTCATTCAGCTATTATTTCATCCTGGTCTCATACAACGTTCGTACGATATCTTATGAAAAGTTATGCAACAATTATCGGTGCATAATCCTACGAACCTCCAGTGATCAGAGCGCGGATCAAGCCCTGCAGAGCAGGACAAAGGAAATGGCCGACATGGCTTTGATTCAGAGTGGTAAATGCTATTTTTTAAGGTGTTTTTGAAATTAATATGCATTTCTATAACATTTATAGAGAGAAATGTACATTTTATTTTCCTAATCTTTGCTTAGTGAATGTATATGATCTTTAGTTTGTTAGATATTACGAACATTCGTTCAGGTCTCCCAGCGTTTTCTATCTATTTCTATTCTATGGACACCCGGAATTCTTTTTTTTAATCATATCTTTAACATTTCACAAAAGCATAAGTGTGTGTCCTAGATAACTGACCAATACAATAGTTTAATGTTAGGTGCAGACACGCCCACCCTGATCTAGGTATAATTTACAGGTCCAAACAGGACAAACCCAAGCATTTAAATGGGGGCCACTGATTGGCTGAGATTGTTGGTACGAAGCATAGTGGCATAGAGCATGCTGGCCAATCAGCTTCACGTGGGGTTGGAACCCCACCAAGGAAAGCTGAATGGCCAGCACAAAAAGACTTGATACTGGGTTGTCCATTGTGTGTGCTTCATTTTTTATGTCCACTTGGTGGCAGTGTAGGCAGGTTGTTCGGTCACTTCCTCTTGGGCTAGATAATAAAAAAGTAATTAATAATTTTAGTAGAGTTGAATGCCCTGATGCATATAAAAGATACCCCATGTCTCATGGAAATGGGTTGGGAGGTCATGAGAACAACATCAATATAGGTCAGAGGTCAAGTACAGTGACCTGAGGTCTCTTAGAGGAAAGACATATAGCATATAGGATTATCAATTTGAAGGCTGCAGCCTTGTCGTTCCCGGGACCAAGGGGGCCGCGTGTCTAGTTTTAGCACCTCTCACCACCCAGAAAGGTCACCAAAGGGTCGAGACCTGCAACATGAGAGTCAATAGAGGTAAAATGGCAGGAGTTTTCAAGTTCCCCATTTCCGGAGGGATGAAGAGAGAAACTTGTGCTTTTGAGGTGTGTAAACACATGTTGGGTGGGGACCCGGATCGTCTGTTTGGGGTTTGGGGTCCAAAAGTTGAAAGGGGCCCTAGACACGGCCCTTACAAGAATAATCCATGAATAGGGGCCTAGAAGGTTTCAAGTTCCCCATTTCCGGAGGGATGGAGATAGAAACTTGTGCTTTTAGGGATGTTAACACATGTGGGGTGGGGACCAGGTTCTAAAGGTTGGTGTCCAAAAGTCAAAAGGGTCCCTAGCCACGCCCCTTACTAGGGTAAACCATGGATAAACCATAAAGCCTAGAATGACTTGGGAATAAGATAGAGACCTGGGGTGTCTTTTATTTGAAAGAGGGCCATATAACTAACAAACTAAAGATCATATACAATTACTGAGAAAAGATTAAGAAAATAAAATGCACATTTCTCCCTATTAATGCATATTAATAAAAAAAAATTGTACCACCCAAAATATCCTCTATACACTAGCGAGAGACATTTTGACTTAAATAGTAGGTAGTAGTAGTGGTAGTTGTAGCCCTGGTAAGGGTTGTAATGGATGTGTTTTTTCTAGTTTTTCTTGTAAAGTGTTGATCTGAATGTGAACAGCGGCGTGGAACCAAAGACCAAACACAGTGGCCGTTTCTCAATTCGCGTTCTCGTGCGTTCTCGTGTACTTGCGTTCTCGATAAACGTCATCAGTGGTAGCCCAAGCACTGTTCCAATTCCAAGTACGCGAGAACGCGAGTATTGTCGTAAAACCCGGAAGTGTTCTCGATGCGTTCTCGATGAGGCCGTTCTACCGAGGATGCATCGGAGGTGACTCGTGTGGACTTGGGACCGTTAAATATCCCAGAATGCATCATCGAGTCCGCTGCTGTTCCAATTGCAGGTGCGTACTCGCGTTCTCGGAAGTCCGTACTTGAAAGTCCGGACTTGCCAAGTACGTACTTCCAAGTCCGCGAGAACGTAGTCCGCGTACTTGGTATTGAGAAACGGCCAGTGACTCTGAGACCGCCGCTACTTCCTGACTTGCTTGATATCATTCTCCAACACCACACATGTTTTTTATTTATATAAACTTTTTTTATATAAACTTTTTTTATAAAAGTCTAATTAAAGTTTCAACATGAATCTTTATTTACGCCATTAAAAATAAACAGAACAATAGAGACCCAGAATAACGAGAGAGAGAGAGAGAGAGAGAGAGAGAGAGAGAGAGAGAGAGAGAGAGAGAGAGAGAGAGAGAGAGCCTTCATGGCTCTGCTGGTCTGTGGCTACAATGCTAACACAAAGTCTTCCATGGCCACTAGCCGTGAGTCAGGATGCCGTCTGCCTCCCAAAAAAAACTATGGTACACATGAAAGCCACAGTGCACTGTGGTCATGAGCCTGTTTCCTCTGGAGGAACATTAACACACTGGCTAGCTTCACACGCTAACACACTGGCTAGCTTCACACGATAACAAACTAGCTAGCTAAGTTATCACACACTACCAAGGGTGCAATAAAAAAAATTTAAAGAGACAATCTATCAGTAAGTAATGCAAGAATGAGGAGCAGAGTGTCTGTATCAGGGCTGCCAACTTTTGGGTTTTCGCTGGCGTGAGATTCTGTAGAATCTTGTAATGCATACCATATAGGGTCCGCGGGTGTAAATGTTGACTGTGGGGGGGGGGGGTCGATCGGGATTGTTGATGGGGGGGGGCGAGGGGGCGATCGGGATTGTTGAAGGGGGGGGGGGGGGGGGGGTGGACAGACGTTTAGTTTTTTTGCCGTGAGAAAGTGGATGTGTGGCGTGTGCGCGTGTGTAAGCGGGCAAAAACGTGTGTCACATGGTGAAACCGTGAGAGTTGGCAGCTCTGCTGTATACTACTGGTATGAGAAGCAGAGTCTATAATATATACTATATATACACACTGTATAGTATACAGACGCTCTGCTCCTAATCCTTGCATTACTTAGTTTTTTAGTATTACAACTCTATAGTATAGAGTCGTAAAACTTATTCCAGCGAGTTGACCTCCGTATTGCATAGACGGGTGAATATGGCCAGGCCTGTTTGCATTTCTTTACCCACACAGGTAACATTGGCTACACATGGTTAATATGTTGTGACCTACTTCAAGCCTACTGTACTCGCAAGGAAGGTTTTTTGTTGCACTTTGCAACAATTCTGTAGTTACAGCTAGAGCCATATAGACTTGCACATAGGCTTAGAATTACAGAACCAGAACCCGTATTGCTTGACTTAAAACTATTGTAATTCCTTTTTTCTTAATTTAATTCAGATTTACTGTTGTCATGTGCATTTAGCATCACTTCCTGTCCAGCAACATGGCTTCCTGTACCGGTAAACTGAAGATACAAGCTGTGTTCGAAATCGTTCCCTATTCACTCACTCACTATTCCCTATATAGTGTTTATGATATAGTGAACTATAGGGGACGAACAAATGAGAATTCGGACACTACGCTGAACATTTCTAAACGTCATTTGCGTCAGTAAATGTGCCCGCATTGCATTGTGGTATACAGGAGTAAGATGTAGGGAACATCGTATGTTCACTCAAATTTTGTGTATTTTATTGTCCACTATATAGTGAATGAAATGAACCACTGAGAATTCGAACACCACTACAAAATGGTGAGCACCCTATATAGTGCACTAAATCCATGATAGGAAACAATTTCAAACACAGCTACAGATAGCATAATCAATAAAAGCTAAAAACACTGTGCAACAAACAAAGTAAGCAGATGGAGATGGTAGAGTTACTCCCAGGCCACTGAAGCTCCCACACTTGGGGGACTTGTTAGGAAACGTCACCCCCTGGAGGCCCATCATCAGCGTTGCAAGCAACTTTTGTGAAGCGAAATGTCCTCGTATTGTTCCTGCAGGTCATGGAAAGGATCCATACTTCGCAAACACGTTCCAGGAGCCACAGGGGACCCCGATCCCAGGACCTCAAGGGCCTCCTGGACCTGTTGGTGAGTAGTCCAAGTCCCCAGCGCAGGTCCTGACCTCCCAGCCCACCTGCTGTAGGCCCTTCCTGGAGCGAGAGGTCTGGCCCGTATCTGCCCCAATAGGGTTAGGGTTAATGGGTTAGGGCAGCGGTTTTCAAAGTGTGAGGCGCGCCTCCCCTGGGGGGCGCCAGAGGGTTTCAGGGGAGGCGCGGCGAGAGAAAAAAAAAAGAAAAAAAAACTGTAAACATCTGGCGAGTGGCAAAATTGATCGATTTTTGCAGTGTTTCCCACACATAGGCCAATGTGTGGCGCTGCGCCACAGATTGAACAACGAGCGCCACAAATTGATTCCGCTTTTCTTATTTATTTTTACTTACGCGATTTTTAAATGTAACTCCGCCAGCCCGTAATCGCGCCCCCGTAATGCTGCCAGCCCGACATGTTCCCATTCCTACAGTCCTGTGCGCGTATGCAAATTAGCCATGTGCGCCAAACAGAAGGGCCCTATCTTGCGCCCGGCGCAATTGACTTTCTACACCGACGCGTGTGTCGTTGCTTGCACCCGGCGCAAAGCTGATTTTCCCCCGCAGCAACCAGGCACCACTACACTTGCATGTTAAATATTATGATGTCAAAGATTATTCATACGTGTGAAACTGCATAGAAATAGCGTGTGGATTGTGGAAACATTTTTTTTTCCCTACATGAATGAACATGAATGAAGTAGTAGGCTATGCCATGCGTTAAAATAATAATAACAATAATACATTCGAGCAAAGTATATCCCAGGCTTCCAAAACGAAATCTAGTTTTATGGTAAATGATTGGTAAATGATTTGGGAAAGAACAGCTGATACAGCGGTAAGTTGTACTTTTAAATCAATGCATCTGTAAACACCGTACAGCAAACACATATGTTCTTGACCCAGACATCGTGTACAAGCCCATTACTTTTAGGATTGATGAGTATTTGATCGTGAGAAAACATAGTTTTACCGCGAGTGAGTATTTAATAGAATGAATGAATGCGGGTGATGCTTGGTGCGCGTGTGTGTGCGCGCCCATCTGTCTAAACACACGCAAATTAAACACGTAAGTGTATGAGAAGGAAATCGAGTCAGTCGACCCGCGATAAGCAGCTGATTCTGAACGGACTCGTCTTCGAGATGGACGTGTTCTAACGCATTTTTAATCAATGAAATGTTAACACAACAGTATATATCTGACCATTTAATTTTCGAAATTTTAGGTGAAGCCGAGCTTCCCTTGCAGTAGAGAAGTCGCCACTACGAAAGAATGCAATGCAACTAGCGGGATCTAAACAAACTAAGCTCCAGCGAATTACTACAATGCAGAAGTAGTGGAGAATGGCGAAACACAGCAACTCTAGCCTACTCTCAACCAAAATAAAACTAATCGCCGCCCGGTGCAGCAGTGTGAACTGCCCAGTTTTTAGAACGTCTCAGCCCGTCTCGTCGCAAGGAGTCGCGAGTTGCAAGCAGTTGCGTCGCGAATCTTTGGTCTGAACTGGGCTTTAGCATTATAAGCAGTGGCGGTTTTAGGCACGGGCGAAAAACGAGACACACGAGAAAGAAAATGATCCGCATTTTCTATTATCGATAATACCTCAACAACTCCGCCAGCCGGTAATCGCGCGCCCCCTCCCCCCTCCCCCCGTCAACAAATCCGCCACACATTGCTACCTGGTCTGTGGGAAACACTGGATTGTGTTTTAAAAGATATTTAAGCACATACACAGATAAAGATGATTAAAATGTTTTAAAAATATGTTTAAGAACATACAAACATGTTTAAGATGTTTATAAAAACAAAGATGTGTATAACATTTATTGTTTAAAACCTTTTTTAAGCCTGTGTGGAACATACAAAGCAACAACAATAACAGTAATAATAGCAATAATAATTAGGGGGGGTGAAGGGGGGGCGGTATGCTTTTGAGTTCTCTTAGGGGAGGCTCACTATCCCACACTTTGAAAACCCCTGGGTTAGGGTTAATGATACAGGGTTAGGGTTAATGATGTATGCATTTGTACTCTTTAGTATCTTATAGTTTTGGAATTTTGGTCATTTTACATTCACATTAGTTTTTGTAGGTAAGCTACACAGGGGGCTTCAACTCATTATTGATCACAATTTATTATTATTTTCCAATTTATTTTATAATAATATAAAATAAATTGAATATCATTCTTAATTGATGTATGACCATGCTATAAAACATTTGTAAAAATATAAATAATGTGTCACATTCTCATGCATTGCTGTGTGTCACCCACAGGCCCAGTGGGACCAGTAGGACCAGTAGGACCGGCTGGACAGTCTGGTCAGAACGTAAGCGCTCATCCTCAATGCTACTAAACATTTACTCTAAAGAGCTTCTCTGGTAGTTTGCTGTTTTACTCCATGATTGATGAAGGGTTGAACTTCCTGTTGGTGTACATCGTGAGAAGTTGATGTTTCCATAGATGAAGACATAATAATAAGCCGTGAAGCCTCATGATAGGTCAGCCCACCAACATGAAGCCTCATGATTGGTCAGCCCTCCAACATGAAGCCTCATGATAGGTCATGACCCTAACCCTAACCCTCCAACATGAAGCCTTGTTGTGGATGTGATGAACCTGCAGGGGAGGCCAGGGGCCCTCGGCGTGACGGGGCCGGCGGGGCCCAAAGGAGACCGCGGGGAGAGAGTGAGTTCCAATAACAAGACATGAAGCCAGAATACACTGTACACACTAAACAATGACAATACAGGGAGGTTAAGTTGATGCTGAATAGTATGACTTGTATTAAATAGTGATTGATAAGTTATCAATACGTCCTCATCTCTATCCTGTGTGTGGTTCCATACGTCCTCATCTCCATGTATGACCTGTGTGTGGTTCCATACGTCCTCATCTCTATCTTGTGTGTGGTTCTATACATCCTCATCTCCGTCCTGTGTGTGGTTCTATACATCCTCATCTCCGTCCTGTGTGTGGTGTTTCCAGGGATCTCTGGGTTATCCGGGAGAGAGAGGCATCAGGGGTGACTCGGTAAGATCTGCTACTCTTTGAAGACCAGGCCTGAATGAACCAACACAGGCTGCTTAGGGCCCTGTAAACTACACTTCCAAGAAACCCCTCAAACATCACTTAGCACTGCTTTCTCATCGAGCCGTTAAAGGGAACGACATTCAGAGAGTTTTTTGCTTCCTTCATGGGACATATTACAGGATACTGAGGTCAGACATTGTGTCGGATTTGATTTGATCCTTGAACAGTTATTTGACATGTGAGGAAATCTGTGCAGCCTTTTTATTCATTGAAATGTTGTTTATTCATTCAAACTTTGACTTGGTGACACAATAACAACAACATTTATGTATTAATTAATGTAAAGAAGTCTGATGTCTATTTGTTTGACCAACGTGTGGAATGATAACAGGGTGCGTTTCCCTCATGTGGTTCTGAATCCTCTCTGCAGGGAGCAGTAGGCCCCAAAGGAGAGCCAGGATCCAAAGGCTTGCCGGTAAGACAAGGGTGGGCTTGATCGCTGGCTATGACCCCAGTACCCATCCTGGATCACAGCCCCATATTAGGACAGGTCCTGCTCAGGAAATACAAAACACAAATGGCTAAAACCCCAACCCCATCCATGTTTCCACTTTTAAGCATTTATTGTATCTGTCTAACTTTTGCTTTTACCTCTCCTTCATTCACAAGAACAATCACAATGTAAGACTTTCTATTTTATTCTCCTCACATACTCCCTATGGATCAACTTAGTCCAGTTCACCGTAACATGAGCTCCTTTTCTTCATGGTCCTCTGTCTTTTCCAGTTCCCATGTTTACATGACTTTACTGACCACAAAGTGTTGGACCATTTTCCTATTGTATTTCAAGCTCATGTGAAATACTTACTATTTTTGTTGTACATGTTTTTCGTTTAAGCCATGTGATTGAAGTTTGGATTCCATGTGTGTTTGTTTGTGTGATGATGTAATGCTACATGTGTGTTTATGGCTGTGTGATGTTGTAATGCCACATCTGTGGTTGTGTTTGTGTGATGTTTTGATGCTGTGTGTGTGTGTGTGTGTGTGTGTGTGTGTGTGTGTGTGTGTGTGTGTGTGTGTGTGTGTGTGTGTGTGTGATGTTGTGATGCTACATGTGTGGTTGTGTGTGTGATGTTGTGATGCTACATATGTGGTTGTGTGTGGGTGATGCTGTGATGCTACATATGTGGTTGTGTGTGGGTGATGCTGTGATGCTACATGGGGTTCTTGGGAGTGCTCTGGACTGCTGTTCCTTATCACAACGCTGTCCACTGACCCTAAAGCTGTCCACACCCCGCTCATCCCCCATGGCTACCTTTCACGGTCACCGTTCAGCAAAACGTTGGCATATACATCAACACACAGACTGACTGTAGACCAGTGGTGTGGCAGGGTTAGGGTTAGGGTCTCTGGGCAGAGGGACCAGACTCAAGAGACTGAACACCTTGGTAGGTAGACAGAACTTGAGCTGCTTTCAGATCAACCAAATTATAAATGCAAACCGCAGTGTTAATGCTGTCTCTGGTTTCAATTAGAGTCAAATAATTAAAGCTAATATATGTTAAATTGAAAGTATATTCAGAATAACTATCGTATTCCAAGTTCTCTGCTGTATCTGTGCACACGGTGTGGTGGACAGCAGCACACTGTGAGGTGTATATGCCAACGCTCCATCAGTGTCGGGTATAGGGGACAGTTCTGATGTCTGTGGAGTGGATACAGCTCTTCTTCTGCTGCATGCTACCATCTTTTGTAACCATGGAAACCACGGAAACAAATCCCCCTTTGGATGCATGAAAATAAACTATGGCATTGTTTAACTAACACAACATTACAACCCCCCCCCCCCTCACAAACCCAAAATAAGGCAAGATTTATTAAAATATAAAATGATTTCATTCATAATTTTTTTTTTTTTTACAAAAATGAATTTTATATGTATTCATTTTTTTTATGTAGTTTTAAAATGGGAAAATACTTTATATTTTAACAAGTGCAATTGATTTGCTTTAAAATTAGCATGGTATGAAAATCCCGTAAGTCACTTTGACCTTGCCATATTTTGTAGTGTGTTTAGAAATGTCCTCATCTCTATTTCTTGGTTGGAGTTTCCTTTTCTATTGCATGCCCTCCGATATAACGACCTCCTATGCTGTTCTGTTGAACCCGTCTGCTTAGAGGAGCCAGTGCCAGAGGACTCCTGTAAGCAAGAGAACTAACACTACGCAGAAGTACAGAAGCAATGCTGGGAAACAGACACAACTGTCTTCCATCCTCTGAAGCAGTATCAGTAAAAAAAATAAAATGAATGCAGATAGCATGATTGCATTCAGAAGCATGTCATGATCCTGATCATCGTTGTTGTGCATTGAGGTTGGGCTGGCTGGGTGTGTGCATGATGCTGTTGTACAGCCCAGCATGGCAGAGACTGCATGGCATGGCCAGACAACACTAGACCTTTAGAAGAGCTGAGATGATAGCAGAGTGCTGAATGGACAGACTGTTGTATCTTAGTTCTAATAACCCTCTAACGGCTGTGATGACCTGTGGAGACACAGGGGATGACTCGCACCCCGGCCCGCCCTGTATGCTTGTGCTGCTGGCCTTGACGCGGCTGTATCTATCTTCACAGGGGGACGGCATACATCAGATCAGAGAGGCGCTGAAGATCTTAGCCGAGAGGGTTTTAATCCTGGAGACTATGATTGGTATTCATGGTGAGTAAGGGGCCTGAGTCAGCTTTAGGCAGGGGGTCGTCAGGGTCACATGCAAAGGCTCATGGGACACGGTGTAACAAGGAACACAGTCGCCGGCAAACCCAGGGACCTGGCCTGGTCTACCCCCCATATCACATCCTAGTTCCCCTCACACACTCCCCCTGCTTTGATAGGACCTTAGCTTGCAGATGTTCCATGACTTGCAGGCAGACCTTGAGCTGCTTGCCCGCCGGGTTACCCTCCTGGAGGCGATCATCTGGCCAGGTAAACGCTCTCCCCCCCCCTCCCCCTGTACCTGGTGCCCAGGGAGCAGAACTCACGGTGTCTGATTAGGAGGCCTGTTTCTAAGTGATCTGATTAGGAGGCTTATTTCTAAGTGATCTGATGAGGCTTGTTTCTAAGTGATCTGATGAGGCTTGTTTCTAAGTGTATGACTGATGCTGTGGATTCCCCACCGACATGCTCAGTGTTGTTGAGCATTTCATCTTCAGGTAAAGTGAAGTACTTCAGTGAAACAAGCACACAGAAGATTGCGTTGATGAGTTTCTTGCCAACTCAAATGACCAAATAACAGACATATACTATTTGTCATTATGGGAAATGGTCCAATGCTGTTTAGCTTACAAGGGAAAAACGGGACCACAATTGTTTATCCATCCTACCTCAGGACGTTTGACCACTAAAGGTTGTGCTTTACTGCAGCCCACGGCAACACAAACCCTGACCCTACAATATGGTTTACCTTAGCTTCAACCCTGACCCTACAATATGGTTTACCTTAGCTTCAACCCTGACCCTGACCCTGCAATATGTTTCACCTTAGCTCCATCCCTGACCCTGCAATACCACGCCATGGTTACCTTCACCTCTTGGCAGATTGGAAATCAAATAATATTCAACAGAAAGATCTGTCGGGCTGATATCAGAGTTGACTGATTACACCCAGTTAAAACATCTAAATCCATTCAAATCAGAATTTAGCATTATTGCAATGAGAGCTTAATCTGACTAAAATCTGTCTTGATTCTGACTACAATCCGAATTGAATTAGCTTACAATCCTACTTGAATGGGACGACAATACAGGTCCACAGGTCAGGTCCACAGGTCAGGTCAGGTCAGGTCAGGTCCACAGGTCCACAGGTCAGGTCCAAAGGTCAGGTCAGGTCTACAGGTCCACAGGTCAGGTCTACAGGTCCACAGGTCAGGTCAGGTCCACAGGTCAGGTCAGATCAGGTCAGGTCAGGTCCACAGGTCAGGTCAGGTCAGGTCCACAGGTCCGGTCCACAGGTCCGGTCCACAGGTCAGGTCCGGTCCCCAGGTCTGGTCCCCAAGGAGATAGGGCAGCCCGGCTCCAACCTGTTCCTTTCTCCAACAGAGCCGGAGCCCGGGTCGGGGGACGGCCCCTTTGGAGCGGGCTCCTCCTCCTTCTACAGGAACAAGCGAGCGCCGCGGTTCGGCCTGACGGAGGCTCCGCTGTTCCCGGACTCCGAGGTCAGAGGGAAGTAGCTGCCCCCCAGGATCTCTAACGTCACCGACCCCCCTGGCTGTACCTTAGATTAAAGACGGGGGACACCTCAGGGAATGCTCCACTGAATATTGAAAATGGCCACAAAAATAGCAAAGCAGCGACCCCCTCCCTTACTGACCACTCCTCCCTTACTGACCCCCCTCCCCTACTGACCCTCCTCCCTTACTGACCCTCCCCCTGTCCCCCCCCCCCCCCTCCTGTCCACCGCTTGGCAGAGCTCACTTTAAGGTGCTGAGCAGAAACAAGCAGTTTCATGTTTTACAAAAGGAAAATCCATGACTTAGTCTATGGTGCTTTGATGTCGCAGGGAAAGTAAAGGTCACATGTAGGCAGTAAGAAATATCTTATCAAGCAGGATTCAAGTGGTTTTAGCTATCACAATATGTAACTTTATTTCAATTTTATATTTTACAAATGTCATTATTTAAGTATATTGAGCATGTACAGGTTGCAGTGAACAATTACACAAACCTTTTCTATTTAAATGAGATATGCTTAGATCCTCATGTTAACTAAATGTTATATAGTGCACTAAAAAGAAGAAACAATTCTCACAGAAACATCACTTGTTCAGTGCTGGGCTCCAAGGTGTTTGGTGTGAGTCTCAAAGCCCTCAAGAGACTCACTGGACATCTGGTTTTAGGGGGAAATTGCACAAACTGTAAATGCATTCTGACCTGGTTGCTTATTCACTGTAATGCCGTGATGGTGCTTTCTTTTCTTCCTTTAAACTAAAAAGGAATTACAATTCAAAACACCACAAACCGATGGCCCTTCAAACTATCAAAGACCTAGGGTGGTTCCCACTGCAGCCTATTTATTAACCACTTTCTATTTCAATAAACACATACAGTTTTCACTCAGTCTGTCACACACACACACACACACACAATGATTCAGTGAAGAATTATCAATAGAACAGTGTTTGGTGTATTTGATAGAACAGATTTCAATGTTGGTAAATTTAGATTGGTTAAACTGTCCTGACATAATGACTTGATTTATTTTTTATTCCTACATCAAACATATTCATTATTTAAAATTTTGATCAATTGAAGTATGTTTTGTATGCTGATATGTGTAACTTCATATTATATTTTGATAGTTTTTTTATTGCTTGCCAAGGTGGTATTGTGTTAGGATAATCCTGTCGTTGATATGATAATAAAAATAAGTTTAGTGTTTTTTAACATGTCTCCTCTTTTTGTCACATTGATTACACTGAAAAAAATGTGTCCATCTTGAAAGTCATACCAAGAACATTTGATTGATTCAATGTTTAATATTGATATAAACTTATTTTTGTTATCAACAAAGGCCCACAGGGAACATTTAACAACACTTAAGCTCAGCATAACCCAAGCATATTTTACTATTGCAACACAATGCCATGTCACTATCAAAGATCACATGCAACATTTGTGGTTCTCTACAGGGACGGAGTGATCCTCCCCTTCGACACCATCACTGACTGGTCACCAACGCGGTCGTCAATCAGCAAGGATATGGCGCCATCTAGTTGTTTTGAGGCCGCAAGCGCAACTACAGCTTTCTCAGTCGGGAATCCCATTCTTTCAAGCTGCTGCAGTCTATGAGAAAATAGCATTTATTTAAATGAGACGTTATTAAAACCGAACAATCAACAGAGAGACATAGGCATCAATTTAGCAACAGCAGATATGAAGATTAAAACCAGTAATCCATGATCATTATTATTACTTGCCTGAGAGAGGAGACAGAGGACTTTGGCACCTCCACCCTCCCCACAGGGTCCTCAGACGTGTCTTGTAGGGAGGCCAAGATCCCCGCCTTCATCATCTCTTCCTCCAGTAGGAGGTGTTCACCCAGAGCAGCAGCTCCTTCTAGCGCCCACGAAGGCCCTGGCTCAGACCAGGGGCTCTGGTGTCGGGGCAAGGGGTCTCGGGTTGGGTGGCTAGCAGAAGGATCAGCCCCGCCAGAAGGTCTCCATTGAGATGGGGATCCAGACCTGCGGGATGGGGCCACGTTAACCCTCCAAAAGGCTGTTCCATGAGTTTGATGGTTTGTTGCTGTAAGCAGGGTCCAGAATGAACCACCGCCATCAGCAGCACCTTATTATACCATTTTGGCAGCTGCAGAAACTGCAGGGTCGTGTATTAAGACTAGGGCTATCAAAATGAACGTGTTAACGTGAGATAATTAAATCCTGGAATTAATGGCGATCATTTTTTTAACGCATTAACGCATTCCCGCCCTGTTTTACCCACAACCCCCGGCGCGTTCATTCCTCGTCGCGTAAACAGCATGGCTGACGCCTCGTTCACACTACCTCCGTCAGTCGACGGATGGGCGAGGGCGTGTCTGACGTATGGGGGAGTAGTCTTTGTTGACTCAGCCTGCTGCCAATCAAATCGCTGTACACGTACAGGGTACACTCTCCTTGCGCTCTCCTTGCACCAGGCGTTATAAAGCCGGCTTTTTCCTGCGTCTTCCTGCTTGTTGTTGTTATTGCTAAATGGATCCCGTAGTCGCAAGGAGAGTGTTGCCCCTGTACGTGTACCACAGCAATCGCTGTGATTGCTCCTTACTCCTGGTAGTAAGGAGACCGGGTGGGTTAACAACGAGATAAGCGATTATGATTGGCTAAGGCAGAGCCATGTTTCATGGTAGCCAATCGGAGCCAGTGTTTTTACACACAAGCAAGGCCACGCGCACCAGACACACACACCAAACAGATTCAAAGAAGCAGCAGAGATGGCGAGTCCGGAGCAATCCGATGAAAAGTTAGCATTTTCAAGGAGGAGATATAAGCACTACTTCAAATTCATTGACATATAGCAACTTTTTTTTTTTACAGTACCGTAAAATAGTAACTAGTTACTTTTATTATAAAGTAATTCAGTTACTAACTCACAGTTAGTAACTGAATTACTGAGTTACTGTATCACAAAGACCATTTCATTGGACAGAGTCCAAGTAGCGGCACACTAGTGTATTTGCATAACCGCGATATGATTGGCCGACGGACCCGTCGACGGCTAAAAGATGAATAAATAAAAGGTAAAAGGGCCACATGTTATTGTGTGAAAGTGGAGTTGTTTGTTCAAAAAGAAAAACGTTCCATTCACCTATCCTGTATTTGCTAAAAAAAAAATTAAAAAAAAGAGCAATGGCTAAGTTGCCAAAATTGTTTAGAATTTAATTATTTTTTTGGATTTGTCATAAATAAAAACACAAATGTAATATCCGCTTCTTGTCATTTATCTTTCTATTCTGAGAACAGTACACAGAAAATGTGAATTTTTCAGTCATATTTAGGATTGTGATTAATCGAAATTAATTCAAGAAACCTTGTGATTAATTAGATTTAAAAATGTTATCGTTTGACAGCCCTAATTAAGACCATTGCTGGGTTGCTCCCTTTCTTTGGAAAAAAGACCAAACTTGTAAAACAATATTTTTAGTCCACTTGTACATTAGCAGTACCTTTTGGGCGTGGTGGAGGGGGGCAGCCTGGGGCCAGACGTGGTGTAGTAGGGTAGGGTAGGTAGGGAAGTGGTGGTGAGGACGCAGACCCATTCAGGAACACCCTTGAAAATTGTGGCATTCTCCAGTTCTTGGAAAAGCCCAATGAAAGACGGCCGATCTGAAACCATGTGTTAAGTCAAATAGACCAAACAAAATCAATGTGGTAACAAACTCAACTTGCTTAAAGACTGAACGTCCTTCAGTCCAGGCCTGGAGAAGTGTTTAAAGGTCTGAGGATACAGTTGTGTCCCAGACAGATCGCACAGAAGTGGAGCAGCGCCGGCGTCCCGGGCAGCAGCACCAGACCGGCCAGCAGGACCACCCAGGGCAGGAACCAGACGGGCACGCATCCCAGCAGCCTCCTCTGGGTCACCTGGCGGCACTGGGCGGTGAACAGGGCCAGCTGGGGGGCCGAGTAGCCGCTGATCCGACTGGCCTCCCCCCCCCCGACGAACAGGAGCAGGGAGTAGAGGGGGGGCAGCAGGAGGGCGGACAGGAGGGACAGACAGACCAGAGCCAGGGTGCCCCAGCGCCGCTCCTGGCACGGGCCCAGCAGCAGGAGCAGGATGGTGTTGACGAGGAGTGAGGGCAGATCCTCATGGCTGAAGGCGTAGAGGAGCAGATCTGAGACACACAAAGCGGTTATTTAGATTCAGAGTTCAGCTCAACATGTGGTACACAACATTCACTCACGCTGCGGCCCGTCACCTGTGAGGCGAGGGAAGTCTCCCCCTGGACCCAGGCTCAGACTAGCATGGACCCCCCTGTTGTACATGAGGAGGATCCCGGAGCACACCGCCGCTGTCCAGAGGAAGAACCCAGGGCGGGCGGACCCGAACCAGAACCACAAGGAGAACATGCGGTCCAGCATCCTGAGGGCTGGACAGTGACTCCAACGCCTCCTGACCCGTTCAGGTAAAGGCCACGATACCAGTGAGACACCTGGCCACCATGAATACCAGTAGGACCAGACCCCTGACCACCATGCTGTGGTGCACTGCACACACTCACTGGTCTGCACACAAACTCACTGGTTTACACTCACTGGTCTGCACACACACTCACTGGTCTACACACACACTCACTGGTGTGCACACACACACTCACTGGTCTACACACACACTCACTGGTTTACACTCACTGGTCTGCACACACTCTCACTGGTCTACACACACAATCACTGGTCTACACACACTAGTATGACTGCACACACACTCACTGGTCTGCACACACTGGTCTACACACACACACACACACGCGCACTGGTCTACACACACACTCACTGGTCTACACACACTCACCGGTCTACACACACTCACTGGTCTAGACTCACTGGTCTACACACACACTCACTGGTCTAGACACACACACTTACTGGTCTACACACACACTCACTGGTCTGCCCTGGAGGACTGACCCTCCTACAGCCTAGCTTGATCCGGAGAACCGCTCCACTCGGAATGGGACGTTTTGTGCGGTACTCGTAAACGGATGTAACGCGTTTACGTAAACATTAACAACATTTACACCAGTAAAACATGCCAAAAGTCCTTATCATGAAGAGGTTTAGCACAAACGATGACAACAACTTCTACTTCCATGATTCGCTGTAGCCGTTTCCCCCCTCCCTAGTCCCTCCCCTTAGGTTTGGAAGAGTCGAATACGACTCGTATTAACTATGACATTAACTATGACTTAAATATTACCAAAATAACAGTATTATCAACTGATATTAAATTTTTTATTGATGAGAAGTTATGAAGTTCATATTTTTAGGATTTCCGCCTATATAATGCATCGTATTAAATTACGCCCACCCTACGAAAATGAGGAAGATAATAATGGTTTCATCCCACATTGACATTGAGCGTGGAGGGGCTGAGACTTACCGACATGTCATGAATATAATAACAATCACAACCAAGATTCACCAGCTATCAATTAGAAACTAAATGTATTCAAAGGATTTGTGATTTTCTGTACTAGGAGGTTATTGCCTGTTTTAGCCTATACAAACTATATCTTACTCAAACACGCACGCACGCACACACACACACACACACACAGGTCATGAGGTCCAGGTAGATGTAGGATGTTTTAAGAGAGGGCGGGGCTATGGGCTGGCTGGTCTGTTATCTACTGAACCCAGCAGGCGGGGGGGTGACAGGGTGACCTCAGCTCGTCATTTCTGGTGGGCAGAGAGATAGCACTTCACCCGGCTTGTCTTCCCCTCCCACATTGAGACGGCCCCCTCTCCCCCACCACAAGTCACCACCAGCCCCTCTGTTAGTTAACTGGTTAACCTCCTCAGTCACTACCAGCCCCTCTGCTAGTTAACTGGTTAACCTCAGTCACCACCAGTCTGCTAGTTAATGGGTTGACCTCAGTCACCACCAGTCTGCTAGTTAATGGGTTGACCTCAGTCACCTCAAGCCCCTTGAATAGTTGCCTGGTTAACCACAGTCACCACCAGTCTGCTAGTTAACTGGATAACCTCAGTCACCAGCAGTCTGCTAGTTACCTGGTTAACCACAGTCACCACCAGTCTGCTAGTTACCTGGTTAACCACAGTCACCACCAGTCTGCTAGTTACCTGGTTAACCTCAGTCACCTCAAGCCCCTCTGCTAGTTACCTGGTTGACCTCAGTCAACCAGGTAACCACCAATCCCTCTGCTCCCACTGCCATTGAATCTGGAGGCCTGTTTGGGAAGATATATCCCACTATATTTTAAAGTTAAAAGATGGCCTATCTTTTCTTTTCTTTAAAATATAGAGGGATATATCTCCAGGTAATGAGCTGGCAGCTGATTGGACGATACATTGGGATGCTTCATCAAGGCAGCGGGGGGCCAAAGATAGAACCTGACCCCTCCCACGCAGGAGGGTGAAGTCTGATTGGCCATCAGGGGGTTCGCTGCGTATCACTGACAGCAGCACAAGCAGACCATAATAACCCGACCGTTTGAACAGGATGTCCACCGAAGCCACAAAACCCAGATGCCAGGGCAGGCGTTGAGAGAGGAAACGAGCTGAAGGTCCTGGTCTTGCTTATCAGGAGTGCTCAGCACCACTGGGCCTGAGGAGAAGACCAGGATAAAACAGATGTCTACAGAGAGACGAAGATGATGAAGAGTTAAAGACTCAAATACACACACACTCTCAGGAGGATGGACAGAAGAAACGTGATCTGGATTGTCCTGCTTTCTGTTATCCCAGGTGAGAAGGCCACATTCATTTACATTTATGTCTTTAGTAAAACATATATAATTAATAATAATACATTATTACAAAAATTAAATTCCTGCACTCCAGTTTGTGGATAAGTATATGATTTGTTTTTCTTCATATATCTATTTTTATGAAGAATTATTAGGAATAATGATTTAATCATGCAGTTTTGGTCACAAATGAAAAGGTAAGCATGCTGTTAAAGTCCCCATGATTACAATACTGAGACATAAACTAGTCCTAATAATCCAACCCTGCTGGTTATGCTTGCACTAAGGCGTTTTATTGTGTGTAGGCTGCTAATCTGCCCATCGGCGATAATAAAGGCAGCAGGCCTAAAGTTTGTGACATGAAAGAAAATTCAGATTTGCTATGAGAAGAGAGAAGGTTTTTAGAGAGATCCACCGAAACATGCTGGCCACCATGAGATACTGAGGTGTTATCTGGACCCCAGCAGGCAGGCCGGCCGCAGGGCAGCCGGGGGGTATCTGTGCCTCATGTCATGCCAATGCAACATGCTCAAGCCTGCCGGACGGCTCGGGCCAGACATGCATCTGCATGTACGGCTTCATCGGGAACGGGAGGACCTTCTGCCAAGGTATGGTCACCTTCCTCCCCTGGGGGGTTAGAACAGCACAGGGCTGACAGGGCTGACTGTGTGTGTGTGTGTGTGTGTGTGTGTGTTCATCCCTCATGTGAGCACTAGATGACCCCCTTTGTGATCCTCATAACACGCTGGAGATTCACCCTCTTTAGTGTGTTCTTTCCCATTCATGCACGCATGCACGCACCACACAAACACACACAGACACACACTCACATACACACACACACACACACACACAAAAACACACTAAAGAGGGTGAATCTCCCATAAGTGAAAAGGTACAGATAAACATGATTGTCTAATCAGAAAACCGAGGGAAACGTTGGCGAGGGAAAACCGAGATGCTTAAATCTTGCTGTCCTAAGTGTGTTTTTTATGCACCAGCAGTGATTTCATTGACTGTTTATCCCATTTGAACATATGAACTTACTCTCACTATATGTTGAAAATGCGTTACACGTCCAACGATGACCTCTGTTGAAATTAAATGAGAATGAAATACATGAATGAAAATGAACTGACGCTGGGCCCCCAGACAAAGACGAGTGTCAGATCGGAGCGAGGAAGATCTGTGGCCCCCGGGCCGCCTGCCACAACACCGTGGGCAGCTACGCCTGCACCTGTCTGGGGGGCTTCAGCCCCTCCAACCACAGGACCTCCTTCACCCCCAATGACGGGACGTACTGCCAGGGTAAGGGCGTAGGGCTCCTCCTCACACCATGTGGGGGGGGGGGGGGGTTGTGTTTCTGTGTCTGGTGTGTGCGTGTCATTATGCAGCAGGGTAGGCATTCGATTGTCTACAGTCTTCAGAAATCGGAGCTCAAACCAATTCCCTTCCACGATCAACGTTCCTGCCCCCTATTACAGACATATTCCATACATAGAGAACCCATGAATAGCTGTTAGCCTCCCTTGTATTAAACCCCCGGATATGCAGTTTTAAATAGTATTGAACAAACGTATGTATGTCCATGTAGACAGATGTCATGCACTTCTTGTGTTCCTTTCCCCAGACGTTGATGAGTGCCGGAGGCTCCCTGCGGTGTGTGGAGAGGGGGCCCGCTGTGTCAACCTGGAGGGGGACTTTGAGTGCCACTGCCTCCTGGGTTACAGAGCGCACAATGCCTCAGAGCCCTTCCAGCCCCTCAGGGACAAAGGCTCCTGCAAAGGTGTGTGCTTCTGTTCACGTTGTCGTCCCACTTCAACAAGAAGGGTTTGCTGTTGATCTTAGAGGTCTATTAATTTCTCTGGACTTTAGGGGGCATTTTGGACAGTCTAGACCAGGGGTGTCAAACTCAAATATACAGTGGGCCAAAATTGAAATCTTGGACAAAGTCGCGGGCCAATTACATTACATTAATTGGGGAGGGGGGAGGGGGGGGGGGGTAGTGGTACAGAATTACGGGCTGGTGGAGTTGTTTGAGGGGGGGGGGGGGGGGGTTGGTACGGGATTACGGGCTGCCAGAGTTCACGCGCCAGGGTTTACGCACCGAGACGCACATTAACGCTGAAGTGCGATATACCGGCGGGCCAGTTCTGATAGACATTAGATATTGTCTGGGGGGCCAAATTAAATTACACTGCGGGCTGGATTAGGCCCGCGGGCCTTGACTTTGACAGCTATGGTCTAGACATAATATTGTGGGCTAAAAAGGACTTGTTAATGGAACCAGGGTCGCTGCACGTTGTTAGGAGTTGAGCCACGAGCAGCCATGTACTGTAACAATAAAACTCTGTTCAAGGGATAACATCATCGTTAAAAACAATTCTCCGCAAACTGTTATTGTGCATATATAGGCCTCAAACATATTCTTGTGATTTTCTTTCCCGTTGAGTCATGCTCCCTGTAACCTTCACCCAGTCGGAGTGCTGTTCCCTTGGTCTAAACACAGAGTTCTTTCCTCTTCTTCAGTGGTGGACTGTGGCCCCCCTCCCGCAGGAGAGGTAGTGCAGGTACTGTCCACCACCGGCACCACCTACGGCAGCGTGGTCCTCATGGGCTGCCAGGACGGCTTCCTGTGGAGACGGGGAGACAACTCGTCCACATGTGGGCCGGACGGAACCTGGAGCCGGCCAGCCCCGCTTTGTGAAGGTAAGACAGCGTGTTGGGCTATGTTCATTATATGAGATGTTTGTGGAGGTCAAAGAGCATGTTGTTGAGGTCTGTTCATTATATGAGATGTTTGTGGACGTCAGAGAGCATGTTGAGGTCTGTTCATTATATGAGATGTTTGTGAACGTCAGAGAGCATGTTGTTGAGGTAATGTAATTATATGAGTACTTATTTTTTAAGAGGTTTAGAGATTACTGATATGTTGGACATCACTATTGTTGATGCCAATAGTGATGTATATTTAAATATGAGCCAGACAGTCTTTTGTAGACACAGCAGCTTCTCAGCTTTGTCCCTATTGGGCCCAGTAGAGGTGGACTGTGGCCCTCAGCTCCGTCCCTATTGGGCCCAGTAGAGGTGGACTGTGGCCCTCAGTTCTGTCCCTGTTGGGCCCTTAGAGGTGGACTGTGGCTCTCAGCTCTGTCCCTGTTGGGCCCTTAGAGGTGGACTGTGGCTCTCCTCGGACCCCGCCTCACGCTCACATACTGCGCTGGGACCAGACCTCCAGGCTGGGCTCACAGGCGCTGTACCGGTGTGACCCTGGACATCAGAACGTGGGAGGGGAGCCTGTCTCTGTGTGCAGTCCTAGTCGACACTGGGAGGGGACCATGCTTTGCAAAGGTGCCTCTGTCCCATTACTGTTACACCTTACAATGGTGGTAGAGCCTTAGTAAAGGCACTGTTACACTTAACGTATGTGGTGGTAGAGCCTTAGTAAATTCACTGTAACACTTAACATATGTGGTGGTGGAGCCTTAGTAAAGGCACTGTTACACTCAACATATGTGGTGGGTGCGGTTAGGCCCAGTACGATTAGGTCCGGTAGTGTAGGTGCAGTTAGGCGCAGCTCAGTTTGCGTTTCTACCGGCCCACTTTTGGTGGTGGAAACAGGAATCGTTCCACACCTATTCATACCTAACCGAACCGCACCCTTCGGAGGAAACGCACGATAAGTAATAGCACTGTTACACTTAACATGTGGTGTTAGAGCCTTAGAAATATAACTGTAAACTGTAAGTTTAGGCCTCACCATAAAAACTATTAGCATTCAACTTCCTCCACAGCGAAGGTCAGCGTGTTAACCAGTCAGCCCTGTGGTGGGAAGCGGCAGCTTGACGTGGTTTCAGTTAACATACACACACACATACCCAGCTATCTGAGATCCAGCATGCATGTCATTAGGGTTGGGGTTATGATAGGCCTATTACTAATAGCATGTGTCCTGCGCTGATTAACCCCCATGCAGAGCTGAGTTGCGGAGCCCCACTAACCCTCCCTGGTACTAACCGGATTTGGGACGGTCACAGCTCAGCGGGCAGCAAGGTGCACTATAACTGTACTGCCAGCTATTACCAGGAGGGTGGACAGAACAGCGCTGTTTCAACATGTTCTGAGACAGGAGAGTGGGGACACGTGCCTTTAACCTGCAGAGGTACCGTGCTCATCACACACTTTATTTCTCCTTTTCATGAGATGTTTGCGTCTGATCCGTTTCTTGTCCCAATAGAAGTTCCAAACACTGATATCCTCCTTGTATGTTTAATTAGGCATTTTTATATTGCCAAGCTGGTACAGTCGCGGCTTGGCACACCCTGCAATTTCACTGTCTTGCCTGTGTAAAACCAAGGGGGTATATTCCCCCTTTGTCAAGGAGCCGTGGAGCAGGCGGGACTACACACAGAGAGTAGGCCGCTTTAGAATAAGTAGCATACTCAGAATGTTTTTATTTTTATTTTATTCAAGCCACTCGCATGCAAGAATGAGTAGACAACATCTGAGTATAGGCTAAAATGCGATTAACTATTTACAAGTGTAAAAAGCCAGCATATTCTTTATTTTGCTTTTTATCCCGGGAAAATCCTTGTAAGGAAAGTTCCTCTGCTACTATCTCGTAGATCTTTCCCCATCTTCGTTAAATGCTACTGCATCCCCTTCTCTCCCATGATGGTCAGCAGCTCGCGGATTTCACCATCTCTCCAGTTTAAACTACTTATGTTGATGTCGCTGCGTCACCAACACCTCTACCCAAGTCCCGCCCTTGGTACCACAATACTGTCCTATCGCATTTCCATGAAAATGAAACCCCCAATATGTGTAGGGCTCGAGAGGGTAAATTGGGGTGTGAAATCAAGCCGGTATATTACCTCGGTCAGTGTAAACGCGGACCATGCCGGGAAAAAGGCGGGTATAAGACAAAAAAGAAGAAAGCATATTTGGCAGTGTAAAAACTACTAAAGTCAGACATCTGGCCTAGATTTATGAGAGTGTTTTTAGGGGGAATCCACTGCTAAATAAAGGTATAGTGTTGGATGAAGCTGTGCTTATTTGATTCGATGGGGAATCATTTCTCCTTGGTGGGTGCAGTGGAGTCCAACCATCCTGAACACAAGATGGCACAGCAATCTCCTGAACTCTTCCACAATGTTGCAGTATGACATGACACATGGGATTCTAATCCTATTGTTTACCATCACATTCATCCGTTCATCATCCCTGACCCTAGCTAGGTGTGGGCCTGCTCCATTGCTGGCCCATGCGGAGGTGGTCTGGTACAACAGCAGCGTGACCGTTCATCGCTGCGTGGACGGATACCGCAGCAGCAGAGGGGGCAGCGTCTCTGTGTGTGACAGCGCTGGGCAGTGGCAGAAGGCAACGCTGAAGTGCATAGGTGAGAGGAAAACCCATGGGCGATATTCACTGCATTTCAGGAGAGAAAATGGGGTTGGGGTACACACCAAAAAAGATGGCGTGGCGTGAATCCATACAAAGTCAATGCAAAGACGCGTTTAGAGGCAAATGTTTCACCAGATATTTGAACTTTTCCGCGTTTCGCGTGATGCATGGTCGTGACAGCCAAACAACGTTTACCCTGAAGTCCAGAGTGAACCGCAACATGAAGGAGAAAGTGATTGTTGCCGTTTGCGAACTCCCAGAGCTCTATATCTACATAATTCATAATATAATATATAAATATCTATATAATATACAGAGATGTATAAAGTACTAGAGACCCAAACTTAAGTAAAAGTACAAGTACTGTATCAAAAAAGTGACTTGAGTAGAAGTAGAAGTGTTCTTTAAACACCCCACTTAAGTGGAAGTACTAAAGTATTCAAAATGTTTTGTACTTTGTACTGAAAGTAAAAGTAAAAGTATTGTGTTATGTTTATATTAAAGAAAGCAGTCAAAAGTTTGTTGTAAAAACAACAAACTTGTTGTTGTTTGTAAAAACAAACTAAAACATCTCAAAGGCCAGAGGGGTATTCCAAGAAAATGGCTAAGTGACAAACATGGGTAAGTTAAAGGGATAGTTCAGGATTTTGGACATCGGGTCTCATTTCCAAGTGAGCCAGTGTGTTATTTATCATTGGAGACTATCATTGGAGTGATAGGCTAGCGCAAGTCAAGGGGAACTGCTAGCCTGCCAATAAAAACAGTTTTACCCACTCCCGAGGCAAACCAATTATAATGCCCAACTATCGATGTAAATGTCTGTGTTGAAAAATAAAAATGTAGTAAAATCATCAAAAATATGTAGTGAATTATTAGTGGAAGTAGGAGAAAAAAAAGAAAACGGAAAAGAAACTGTCTTTGACTCCCTGATGTCCAGATTTAACCGCAACATTGAGGAGAAAGGGATTGTTGCCGTTTGCGGACTCCCACTGGAGCTCCCGGAAGGAATTGGCAGAAACTTTGGTGTAATAAGAGGAAGCCCCTCCTCCTACACTCCCGCGAGTAAATTTGTGTGATTGTGCAATCACGCAAACTTGCGCAAATCACTCCTGCGAGTGAAGTTCTATTCGTGCCTAACTCAGGTGAACACGCGAACAGGCGACAAAATATGCTTTTGGTGTGAACGCACGGTTAGTTTACCAGCGTTATGACTCAACAAATGGTTAAAAACATTTAACTTCAGCATTGTGTTTTTTGCTACATTGTTTCAGTCTACAATTTACCTCAGGCCAGTTTCAGGCCAATCTAACCGTGTTGCTTCATGTCGGCGGTATAAACGTTGACAACCCGGTGAAAAATATACCTTCATTACCACGGTTCAAATTTAAATAAAAAAGTGTGTAAGGCTCTCAGTCACAAAAGGGAAATTAAATGGTTGTCACATTGAAACTATTCTCTCATGGCACCTTTCCTTAGCATTTAGAGAACTTGAACAGCTCGTATCATGGCTGCCAATTAGATACTTATGCCGCTTTTCCACCGACAGTACCAGCTCGACTCGACTCGCCTTGCCTTTTTTTGCGTTTCCATTGGCAAAAAAAGTACCCGGTACCTAGTACCGGGTACTTTTTTTAGTACTACCTCCGTCGAGGTTCCAAGCGAGCAGAGTAGGTACTTTTGTTTGACTTAAACAGGCTGCTGGCAACTGATTGGCCAGCGGTTGTAAATGGGAATAATCACTCAAAGTTAAGTTGTGTCCGGCGTGGTTGGAGTCCACGAACCCGCTCCAGAGGGGGACACTGATCAGTAGTGGTGGATTTCATGATTCGTTTGAAAGAATCAGTTCGCGTCGGTCAGTTCGCCATGAAGAGTCGTTCATTCGTTCGTTCGTTCGCATTTCCGGTAGCGGTGAATCATGATTCTCAGTCACTGAGTCGGTCAGACTCCGCTCCTCCCTCGTTCTCGTTCAAACGAATGGCGAATGCACGTTCTCAGCCGAGTCGGTCAGACTCAGTTCCTCCCTCGTTCTCATTCTCAAACGAATCACGATCGTGCAATGGTGAAAACGGTCATCAATCAACACAACATTAACTAAGTTCCTTTTAGCTGAGGAGTGCTTCATGTTCTTAATCGGGATGTTGTTGCCCGGCTGACTCTCGTGACTTCTCAGTCCTCGAGTCTTCACCGCTAAACACAGTCAGTGAACGAACGGCGACTCGCGAGTCAGCGACTAGTGGGTGGAGCTGGGAGTCGAGTCTCGGAAAACGAACGAGACGAACGACGACGAACGAGAGCGGCGAATCAGTTCGGTTTGTTCGTTTTAAAGAGTCATTCGTTCGAACTGATTCGTTCGCGAACGAGCCACCACTACTGATCAGCGTTTCGCCGTGTGTGTCACTCCTTTCCCAGGGCTAGAGTTAGGCTGTGCATGGTTGTGTGTGTCCGGCGTGATTGTGTGTGTCCGACATGGCTGGAGTCCACGGACTGGCTCCGGAGGATCAGCGTTTTTGCTGTTTCTTTTTAGTGTCGTTCCTTTCCCAGGGCTCGAGTTTCGCCTCCATCAACGTTACCGTATGACAACAATAGACGCGCAGTCGTCGCGCTTTTCATTTTATTTTATTTCCCATCATAACCTTTCCCAGGAATCATGAAATAGTCTTGATCAGATTCAGATTTCCCGGGAATCACGTCTCCCGTGATTAAACCTAATGACGACCCGCCTATGTTGGAGAGGTTCTTTTCTACGACCCGCCCACATTGAAGAGGTACTTTTTTAGATGGAAACGCGACATGCCTGGAACCAAACCGAGTCGAGTTGAGCTGGTACTGTCGGTGGAAAAGCGACATTAGAGGTTATTTCACTCCGTTAGGAAGCTTCCTAAGCAGAACATGCTATTGGACCACAGCTATACACTATATAAGCACTAATGAATGCCTCTTGTCCAATGAAATTAGTTTGTCAGAACTCACTGTTGTATTATCTGTATTATTCCACTTCTTCTGCATGTTATTTCCTTTCTCAGAGGTATCATGCGGAAAACCACCTGTGCTGCCCCATACTGGCCAACTGTGGAATGGCAACTCCAGCCCTGGAACGGTTGTGTTTTACACCTGTAAAATGGGCTTTCATGAGGATAAAATAGACTTCATGAACAACCATGATGCTGCCAACATGTCTGTGTGCAATATTCACGGAAATTGGACAGGGCCAAACATCTTGTGCAAAGGTAACAGCCCATGACTCTGGAATTCGCACAATGTGCTCACACCGGCCTGCTGACTGCACAAACCTCCTCCCAGCGCAGTAACTCTCTGTTCCCTGTAGCGGTGGACTGCGGCGTGCCCCCCAACCTCCCTCATGCCACGGCGTTGTGGCCTAACGGCTCCACGCTGGGCTCCTCAGTGCTCTACCAGTGTGACCCCGGCTACCGCAACACCAGAGGGGGAAACGTGTCCGTTTGCTCTGCCTCTGGAGAATGGAGCCTGGCCTTGTTCCTCTGCCAAGGTAAAACTGCCAACAGCCTCAGAAATCACATTTATGTTTAGACATGTTTCATCAACTCCTTAGACCTCAACTTACAGCTGCCGTACGTACGATTTGAGGGCTGTAAAAAGAGAGAGCAGAAAATAGCAGGAACAAGATTTTGAATGTAAACAACCAAAACATTTCCCTCCCTCAATAGGTTTCTATGCAGCTGAGATGTGATGCATTTCACACAACTGGGGTTAAAATCAAGATTGATTCCCCGAACTCATCAGTCAAGAGATGCTTTTATCCAGATGGTCAGAAATTAGCCAGGAGAGGTCTAAATCCAAATGAGCTGATATAGAGGAAGGGGCACTCAACTCTAAACAGTTTCTCACAGTGCAATTCACTCACTGAAAGCTAATGAATGGCTGGGCCAATAGCACTCGCATCCTTTGCGACCAAAAATGAGTAACATGATTGGCAATCAGTTTCTATTTTAAAGCTAATCTGTTTAGCTGTCATCATCTTCAGCATCTGTTCACTATCCTGTAGTCATCAATCTAACCAAATCTATTACGAGCATATTGTACATATTGTATGATACTGCCTGCTTTGTAATTCTCTTGTAGAAATCCAATGTGGAGAACCTTTATCTAAACCGCATGCGAGGATGTTGTGGGACAACAGTACCCGCGTGGGCAGCGTGCTGCACTACCAGTGTGAGGAGGGCTACCGCCCCTCCCCCTCCACTAACCACTCCATCTGCGGAGAGGACGGACAGTGGGAGGAGTCAGACCTGCGCTGTGAAGGTGCAGCTTGCCTTCAGTTAACACACACACACACACACATACACACTATTGTATATATACACACATACATACACCTATTATCCTGTACCTGTACATATGAGGTCCTGTAGGTAGCAACCACCGCTGAGGAACTGCTCTCTGGTGGTCAGACCAGAATACTGTTCTCCACTTGAAGGCCAGAGAAACACGGCACTAACCCTAACCATAACCCTTTGATCAAAGTCAACGGGGAAAAATCAGAACGCCGGCCACGTGTTTTACTAATAGCAGGTGTCCTGCGCTGATTAACCTCCATGCAGAGCTGAGTTGTGGAGCCCCACTAACCCTCCCTGGTACTAACCGGATTTGGGACGGTCGCAGCTCAGTGGGCAGCAAGGTGCACTATAACTGTGCTGCCAGCTATTACCAGGAGGGCGGACAGAACAACACTGTTTCAACATGTTCTGAGACAGGAGAGTGGGGACACGTGCCTTTAAACTGCAGAGGTACCGTGCTCATCGCACACTTTATTTCTCCTTTTCATGAGATGTTTGCTTTTGATCCGTTTCTTGTCCCCATAGAAGTACCAAACACTCCTGTCTGATATCCTCCTTGTATGTTTAATTGTCAGTCATCTGGCCTTGATTTTTCTGAGTGTGTGTTTGGAGGGAAATCCACTGTTAAATATAGGTATAATGTTGGATGAAGCTGTGTTTGTTAGCCATTCTCATGGACAGCTCATACTATTATTTACCTTCACATTCATCCATTCATCCTCCCTGACCCCAGCTAGGTGTGGGCCCACTCCATCGCTGGCCCATGCAGAGGTGGTCTGGTACAACAGCAGCATGACAGTGCATCGCTGCATGGATGGATACCGCAGGAGGACAGGCGGCAGTGTCTCTGTGTGTGGCAGCGCTGGGCAGTGGCAGAAGGCAACACTGAAATGCATAGGTGAGAGGAAAATCCATGGGAGATATTCAATGTTTGTTTCCATTGGTTCCCTGCTGGAAGGTTGTGGGTTGGGGGCCCGATGTCTGCAGCCCACCTGTAGGCCTCCCGGAGCAAGAGGCCTGATAACGCTGTGTGTCATTAAGGCCCATGTGTTCTTCTGTAATCCTGCAGAAGTCAAACCAGCTGTGAGTGACCTACGTGTCTTGAATGAAAAGTGTCTGCAGTGGAGGGCAGAGAAGGATGACGTCGACAAGGAGATATATAAGGTAAGACTGCCGATTTGCTGCTGGGGATGGCTTTTCAATTCATAAAGTGTCCATTATGTGTTGTTTCTTTGGTTGACAGCAACAACTTTAAATCATTCTGGTATGTTTTGATAAACCAATGGATCATGTGGCTTTGAGCATGCAGGCATTTTGTCAAGAGTCGAGTCCTACTGTGAATATCTACTGTCACTCTGCAGGTTCCAACATCATTTCATAATAGCCTTCACCATTACCAGTGACGGACTGAATGGTCTGGCATTTGGGCAGATGCCAGAAGGGCCGCAGCCTCTCGTGGGCCGTTTGGGCTGGCCAATCACGGAGCAGCATGCCTCACATTATCTATTCCCCCCCCTGCCCATCAACAAGGGTTAGGGTTACCCGCGGCCTGTTAGAAAATTAGCAAATCCCAGGGCCGTTTTTTGATCCCAGTCCGTCACTGACCATTACCCAATGATCCTTCATCTTCTCACATATTCCAATATGTCACTATTATCCTTCCTCATTCGCTGTTCTCTTTCTCTCACTATTGTCTTCAACAGTTTCACCACACTTTCACTATTTTCATTTGAGCATCTTTCCATAAGAAACAGGGCCATTTTGTAGAGGGGGGCCAGTGGGGGTACTCTTTCAGGAGCTCAATTTGGTTTCCATGGATACTATCTCCTCATACGTGAGCATTAGGCCGAAGCCCTTGGTTTGAGGTAGAGATTTCAAGGAGTCCAGGGTCTGTGATCTGTTATCTGTTTCACCAAACCAAGACTAGAATGTTAATGTTATGCTCAACAACTAGAGGGGTTGTATGACCTAAATGCATTTCCAGGGCATTATTCGACGTTCCAGTGATAGCAGATAGGATATATTATGTATATACTGTATATATTCCACACTGTCTACACCGATGGAAGAACCATCACTTAACCTGTGCTCCTGTGCCCTAATAGGTGGTGTTCAGGGGCACCAGAGAGTACCAGGGGGCTTTCCGCCATGAGAGGAGGCAACTCCTCCACTCTGGGGATGAGTGGGTGGAGGTCTGTCTCAGTCTCCTGCCTGCCACCAACTACACCATCTCCGTCATCGCGTTGTCCACCAGATTCACGGCCAACATCACCACCAACACCAGCCTGCAAGGTGCTGCTCACCAACCTATGTTGTCTCAGCCTGTATCTACTGGGGCTAGAAGACTTAGCTAGTTTTGTGTGTTTGCGTGCCCTGGCACAAACACGGAGCAGACCCATGATGGGTGGTGTAAGAGGAACCTGCTAATCTGTTGAAATACACAGGCTTATATATATATATAAGCCTGTGTATTTCAACAGAGGTCGTAAAGGATTAGCAGGTTCCTCTATATATATATATATATATACATACATTACACAGGCTGATTTCCGTTTCTATGAAAGAGAAACAGTAAACTGAAATTCAAGCTTCCATCTGAAGCCAGTGATGATTGACAACATGTCCGCCCACCCCACAGTGCCTCAGGCGCCGCTCATCCTCTACCGCGAGCTGGATGCTCCCCCGACCACCTTGAGGCTCCAGCGCTCAGCTCACACTTTAGACGCCATCAGGTACCATATATAACACATGTAATTATAACATATAAGAGGACATGCAGCCAGCAGCCAGCCAGGGGGGTTGTTTATTTGTTTGTTTGTTTGTTTGTGTTGTTTTGCATCGTGATGTAAACAGAACACTGTGTGTGTTTGTTTGTTTGTGTTGCAGTGTGATGTAAACAGAACACTGTTTGTTTGTGTTGCAGTGTGATGTAAACAGAACACAGTGTTTGTTTGTCTGTGTTGCAGTGTGATGTGAACAGAACACTGTTTGTTTGTGTTGCAGTGTGTACCAGGTGGTCGTGGTGCCTTTAGACGGGACTGTAGTGTTCGACTGCAGGTCCCGGGGGAGTCTTGGCTCCTCTCAGGGGGACCCCCCATCCGGCCAGTACGTCACAGGCCAGTTCCCTCTCAGCCAAATGAACGAAACAGAGTTGATCTTCACCGTCGGGGACGGACGGTTCCACGGCGGCTTCTTTAACGCGCCACTCAAGAGAGGAACAAACTATTACGTCATTCTGCGAGTGGTCAGCCACTGGAAAGAGGCGGGTCAATCTTTTATTTATAATAGTAACTTATGAAGAATAACTTATTTTTAGGACACTTCTCGACAGTCAAATATTTGATTTCATTTTAGAGCATGATCATGGGAAGATACAGGTAGCAATTTACAAAGCATCTTCAATGAGACAATTGGTGTACAAGATTCTGATAGGGAAACATTCACATCAAGGGCAGTAGCAACAGAGGAAAACCAGGGAGAGTTTAGGATTGGACACGGCTGAGGTCGGCCATGGCGGTTCAATTGCAATACACTGGGTGAAGTGAACATGTCTGCAAGGTTACAAGCAAGGCTGCAAGACGGTTAAAGGAATCTACCCAACAAAGAAGTCAGCAGATTGGCCTCAGTATCAGACCTGTGGCTAGAGTGGAAATGCTAATTATCTTAACATCTCTCAGGTAGAGAGAGGATGGGCGGTATCTCGAGATCCAAGGGGAATGTGTGCAAATACATTTTCAATTGACTAGTAATAGTAACTATATAAACAAGAATTTAGATTTATGATTTATAGTTATAAATGATAGTTAATATGATTAATGTTTTCACGACAGTAAAATGGAAAGGGTATGTTAATAGCGAAAAGGTTTACAACTTTGGAGGCAATGAAATTAACTTAAATATTTACTTTTTCAGGCTTTCAAAAGCTCCTGTGTTCTATGGGCGAAAGTAACAGGTAAGAAGTGAAGTATACCTCACATTATCTATTATGATTATTAGTATCTATTCCAATGCACATTCATCTATTAATCGTCCATTATGTGTCATTTATTTATAATGTGTGTATGTTGATATGAATCAGTACGTATATACATGCCTTTATGTGTAGTTTGACATGTATCTGACCCAGGTACATCGTATGTCATGAGAGTGTCCTCGCTGTGGGCTGCTGGCTCTGTTGGAGTGCTACTGTTGCTCGTCCTGCTGGGATATGGTGAGAGTCCCAGACAAGGTTATCTGTATTCACTCCTTTTCAAATGATTAGGCCTACTATTTAAACCTTGAAAACCCTTAAGTGGATTGGAATTTGTCAGATTGAATAAGAGATGTCTTCTTCTTTAAACAGGTTTTTCAAGAGGACGTGATTCCCCTTTAAACTCTCAATAAGATGTTTGTTTTTGGCATGATCATGTAGGTCTAAATTTGTGACTGTAACCGTTTACATTTTGTAAAAAATAAAGTTATTAATTATTTTACTAGTGATTGTTGTTTTTTTATTTTTGTAACTAATTTAAATTATTTCACATTTCAAGAACTGTCCCTTTAAAATATAGCACAACGGTCGTGTACTGTCCCTTTAAGATGATTTCTTCCGGTGTTTTCTTCTTCCTCGATTCACAAGCTAGCCAGTGTTTGTCCAGGAGCTATCATATCAGGTACAATCATTTAGAAACTGCATTTAACAGTATGATATTTAGCGTATTCCTCGTTAGTGAAACATGACATACAGACAACTGCTTTCCTTGTTTCTCATGGGCTTGTGTGACTTGGATGTCTGAAATGAGACATTAGGGTTAATACGCTGATTGTAGTCATTGACGGTAACGTTAATGAATGATAACCGTTTGTTATCAGACGGTGAAATGCGTTTGTATACGTTTTTGTAACGGGAACACAGCCGTTATTACACTATGGACCCGAACCAGGTGATCCTCCAGTTCCGCTTCGCCTCGTTCGGAGACTCGATGCTCCACAAGATGAACCTCCTCCGCCACCAGAGGCGCTTCTGCGACGTAACGGTGCGCATCGACCAGCTGGAGGTGCCCGGACACAAGGTGGTGTTCGCTGCCGGCTCTTCCTTCTTACGGGACCAGTTCATCCTGCAGCAGGACTCTAGGGAGGTCCAGATCAACATGAGCCAGGAGGCGGAAGTGGGCCGGCAGCTGCTGCTGTCCTGCTACACGGGCCGGCTGGTGTTCCCTGAGCTGGAGCTGGTCCACTACCTAGCGGTGGCCAGCTTCCTCCAAATGAGCCACATCGTGGAGCAGTGCACCCAGGCCCTCAGCAAGTTCATCAAACCACTGCCCCGGCAGCCGGTGGGGGACGTGGAGAGAGATAAGGGGGACGGGGTCTTCCCTCGCAGTCAGAGGGAGCAGCAGCAGCAGCATTCTCCCACCCAGACCGTCCATAAGCAGGAGGACATGGGGGACGGCGAGGACAGCTATGTTATAAACGACGACGATGCTGAGGACTACGACGACGATGTGGATGATGTTGACGACGATGTGGTCATACAAGCCGCCACCGCTGCCCCCCAAGACCCGGGCCGGCCCAGCGGGCAGCGTGCAGCCAAGGACAACAGCGACATCACCATCGTGAAGGTGGAGTCGGAGGCGGAGCACCCCGTGAGCCGCTTTCCGTCCAGCCCGCCGCCCTCCCTGCGGCCCCCCGAGCCGCTGCGGCCCCCTGAGCCGCTGCGCCCCCCCGAGCCGCAGCACTCCCTCATCAACTCCACGGTGGGGCCCCGCGGGGGCGAGCCGGCCCCCTCCATGTCAGGCTACCCACTCAGCCCCCCCGTCCCGGTGGCACCGCTGGTGGCGGGGCGCCACGCCCACGGGCCGGGCGGCACCCACAAGCCGCCCCAGTGGTACCACCAGTGCCCCAAGTGTGCACGGGTCTTCCGGCAGCTGGAGAACTATGCCAACCACCTGAAGATGCACAAGCTGTTCATGTGTCTGCTGTGTGGCAAGACGTTCACTCAGAAGGGCAACCTGCACCGCCACATGCGCGTGCACGCCGGCATCAAGCCCTTCCAGTGCAAGATCTGCGGAAAGAACTTCACGCAGAAGTGCTCCCTGCTGGACCACCTGAACCTGCACAGCGGAGACAAGCCGCACCGCTGTAACTACTGCCACATGGTGTTCGCCCACAAGCCCGTGCTGCGCAAGCACCTCAAGCAGACGCATGGCAAGAACAGCTTCGACAATGCCAACGAGCGGGGCATGCATGATGGGGGCCTGGAGGCAGGGCTGGAGGGCCGGCTGCTAGATGGGGGGCTTGAGGGCAGATTACTGGACGGGGGGCTGGAGAGTAGGCTACTGGACGGGGGGCTTGAGGGCCGGCTGCTGGACGGGGGGCTTGAGGGCAGGCTGATGGATGGGGGGCTGGAGGGCCGGCTGATGGAGGCGGAGCTGGACGTCCGGCTCAACAGCGTGCTGGACTTTTAGTACGGCCATAAAGTAGACATGTAATCAACAGCCTTTTTGTTGTACTTTTATCAAACTGCTCTGTGAATCACGTTTGGACTGGGACGGTTCCCATGGGGGCGTTACAGGCCTGTGCTCTCCACTGAGATGTTAGTTCTCTGTCTGTTCCTCTAAAGCTCCACAGGTGGAGAAGCGAAGGGAACCGGTCAGAAGGACCTTGAAGGTCCACATCTCCCACATCTGGGCTGAGTTTTTATTTTTATTTTTAGGTCATCCATGAATTGAAAAGGATATAATCCATCGAAATTTCTCTCTGTAAATATCTGGGTATTCAATGGTTGGGAAAATCATTGTAATCTTTGGAGTTGCAGTATGAGAGGGTTATATGTAGCTTAGACCGCATGAATGTCATATAGTGTATCTATTTTTTAATGATTGGAAACGGTAGCCGCAAAAAAGGATTGTTGTGGAGTCAGTCCAATAATTAGTTTGATGAAACTCATCACTCACAATATTTTTGGGGAATTGTTAGCATAAAATCCATCATTGTATGAGAATAAACTGATCTGCCTTCAGTTCTTATGTTATGTTCAGCACTGATGTTAACTTGATTTGAACTTTTTTATAACCTTTGTCAAATAGTATTGTTATTGTGAAAGCAGATTGTGTACATTGACTACTGTGAGTCCTCGGATAGGACGGAGATGGAATGTGTTGCATTTAGGGCTAGGCAATATATTCTTAGTATAATGAAAGTATTTCAAAGCGCCATGATGTAACTTACACAATAAAAAAAGAATCATAATTTGACAGGAAAAAAAACACTACTTACTAAACTTTTATTTGTCTTTGTCTTTTTTATATGTGGTCGTCTGATCTAGCGCTCAGGCTGAATCAATGCCTAAATAGTGTGACAATATTTTCAGATGACAGTTGGTCATCAACATTCCCATCGTCCATATCTTACACACTTTGACCACTGTCCCGTGTGACGTGTATTATCAATGTCATGAAGTGCTTTGCTGACTGCTGGTTGCCAATACTGAAGACTTACAAATCACGTGACAAGGGTTATTTTGCACATACACTGTTATCGGTAACACTTTATAATAAGGTGCCATAATAAATAGCAAACTAGTCATTACCTAACCATTTGTTAATTGCTACTAAAATATCTATTTGGCACAAGTTAATAGTTTTTTCATCATTAATTAAATAATAGTTGTTTGCATACAATCTGTATGTTAATGTTTTAACAAATAGAAAACAATCTATTAACTAATATTTGTCAATAGTTAACTAAATGTATTTTTGGCACTAATTAAGTTATTTCTAACATTATTTAAATGTTAAATGTTTATTTACAAACTATATGTTAATATAAAAGTTAATACTCAAGTGAAGAAAGGGGAGATCACACACAAGGGCTGAGAAGTTCCAAAAGTGTATTTTAAAAGCCGAAAAAACAATTACAGGCCACACCTTTTTCTAAATATTGTTCATGTTTTATATATATTTTTCAAATATTTAAATATGGTATCACTATTAAAATCTTGTGTGACTATGTTTCTGTTTCCAAATGTTGTTATATCTCCTGTACATGTTTGTATATAATTCTGATAGTATCTGTGGTGTAACTTGGGTGATTTGGATACACTGTGACCCCAAATGCACTCATGTGTCTTGGGGTGATTGGGTGATTGGCAGGCGAGCCTATAAAAGGCCGCTGCGCCCTGTAATGCGTCACGTACAAGGAACACTGATGAAGGGCTAGACCCGAAACGTTTACCCCTTGTTTATGTGGCCTGTGTAATTGTTTTTTCGGCTTCTCCCCTTTCTTCACTTGAGTATTACGTTTTTTGGAGACTATACGCACCGGGCGACACCTCAATGCTAGACTAAAGGCGCAGACGCCACACTTCATCATCTAATATAAAAGTTAATGACATTATTATTTAACTAATTGTTATTAAACTGCTTCTGCCTATCCCAATATGAACCACTCCTCATAGGACCCTTACAATAAAGTTGGTTAAGCTTAATTAATATATTAGTAATATATAACTATCAGTATGGGGGACCCTTATAATAAAGTTGGTTAAGCTTAATTAATACATTAGTAATATATAACTATTAGTATGGGGGACCCTTATAATAAAGTTGGAACAGTAATTATTCATTATTTACAAATATTTCTTATAACATTTATTAACGATAGCAAATATTTTACAGTGAGTCTCTCACACTGGAAATTAATGATCTAAGCACACACTGTTGGGAAGGGGGATGAAAATACTTTATTTATAAAGTCAAAGAACTCCAATAGCTTTTTGTTTTCTACTGGAACACTGACCACTGATGGTTAACCTGATGGTCTCCTGGAACACTGATCACTGACGGTTAAACTGATCAAAAAAGATGATCAAACTAGAATGACAACAGAATGTATAAAATGGTATATCAAATAAACAGAGAAAGAGAGAGGGGGTTCAACCAGAGCGTGAGAAAAAGAGAAAGACAGAGTGAGAGAGACAGCACAAGAAAGTGAGGGAGGGAGAGAGCGAGAGAAACAGTGTGACAAAGAGTGTGAGAAAAAGAGAAAAAGAGAGGGCTTGAGAGAGCATGAGAAAGAGAAAGACAGAGTGAGCGACAGGCAATATTTCTTAACCACACTTGAAAAAAACAACACGACAGCCGACAATTTCAAGCCCTGATTGTATGCTTTCAGGACCTTCTTGTATCTTATCACTTCAAAAGGGCCACGGGCTGCAAGGAGCAAATCATAAAGAAAACCTACATTATGGACGGTATGAACACACATAAAAATGTGTATTCAGAACAGTGCTATGAGTTTAAATTGTAGTGTTCTCGTGCACTGTGTTGTAGCAACTCTGACTTAACACTGAGTTAAACCGTAGCCAATGAAGAGAGAGTCGCAGCAAGCTTGACCTTTTACTGTCACACTTCCTCGTCAACAGACGGTGAAAACTGCAAATAAAAGAATACAAAAATATTGTGTGTCCATTTATGACTAAACATCACATTGTGCATAGTTGTATCCAAACCGTCTAAACCACACATCAAACATCGTTTTTTTTTATAAATCTACCATAATAAATCATCCTAAACATGTCCTCTAACAATTAAGCAAGTAGGCCTATGGAGTTTAGTGAGTTGAAGAGAGATTACTTCCAACGTGAATGATTTCTCTGCTTGGTCCTCCATTCAAGAACTTGATAAGCAGAATATAACCACGAGGTGTTGCATAGACTTTGTTTTATAGGCCTATTACAAGAATAAGCAGACTGTAAAATCCCCAAACTGTCTTCATTTCCAGCCACAGGGTGGTGCTGTTGGGGAGCGGTTCACTTTCTGAAACGCTGTCAGTGTCACACCTGTGACACCAATCCAGTCAGGAGATGAGGTGGGGGGGGTTGGTGTTGTGTGTGTGTGTGTGTGTGTGTGTGTGTGTGTGTGTGTGTGTGTGTGTGTGTGTGTGTGTGTGTGTGTGTGTGTGTGTGTGTGTGTGTGTGTGTGTGTGTTCATATAAACCCACACAATTCAGGCTGACAAGACCAACAGCTGTTGGTAGCGGTAACCATGTCGCTCTACTGCTTGCGTTTCCCTTTCCTCTGTTTGATGGTGAAGAGGTTCTCTTCGACGGGGTACATGTCTGCGCCGCCGCCTTTAGATGACCTCTTCTTCCCGCCGGCCCTCTCCCCCTTCTCCTTCCCCGCTCACTGAAAGAATATGTGAAGAATACGTATATTTACGGGGGGCGTCCAAACAGTCCAAGAGAAAACGAAATCCTACAGTTCGCAGGTCTCGTAAATGCAGCAAGTTTCGTCCTGAAATAAGGACGATAAAGGTATTGGATGTGGGCGGGGCTGGACGTCCAACTCCGCCTTCCCGCAGGCCGCAGCCGTTAGTACTTGGCCATTCCTTCTACACAGGTAAGTAACAGGAAGAGACATCACAGGAAGTGACCAAACCGGAAGTTACATCATCGCAAACTAAAACGGCAAAATTGGGCCCCACGCTGATAGCTATATATTACTAATATATTAATCAAGCTTAACCAACTTTATTGTAAGGGTCCTATGAGGAGTGGTTCATATTGGGATAGGCAGAAGCACAGTTTAATAACAATTAGTTAAATAATAATATGTCATTAACTTTTATATTAACATATGGTTTGTGAATAAACATTTAACATTTAAATGATGTAAGAAATAACTGTTAATTAGTGCCAAAAAGACATTTAGTTAACTATTAATAAATATTAATACAATATTAGTTAATAGATGTTTTCTATTTGTTAAAACATTAACATACAGATTTTATGCAAACAACTAATATTTAATTAATGATGAAAAAACTATTAACTTGTGCCAAATAGATATTTTAGTAACAATTAACAAATATTAACAAAGGGTTAGGTAATGACTAGTTTGCTATTTATTATGGCACCTTATTATAAAGTGTTACCCTGTTATCTTTTGTATGGTGAACCAAGATGTGTTTCCATTGTCTACACACAAAATTAGTTTCTGAATAAAAAGGTGGACTATAAGAATAGTGTTAATTAAAATAACAATAGGTATCCACAAATACTCAAGAGCTAATTAGTAGTTTAATGTTTTTCTTATTAATTAGACTCTTGAACGTAATTAGTTCAAGAGTCCTTCTTGCCTGTCAATCACAGTTGGGTGAAATACTTCTCAAGCCAGAGAGATAGAGGCAGGGAAAAGAGATGGACTCTTCTGCCCTATATATCAGTCCTCTATATCAAAAATTTGGATGCAAATGTCCTGAGTTGTGGTGCCCCTGCTGCCCTATCTATTGTCTATCTAGCTAACGTGTGGAGGGAAAGGGATATGGGCCCTTTGAACATATGACACTATTTCTAGTCCCAATTAAAAGTGTGCTGTTTTGTTGACATATTTAGATGTTGTGTTACATGTGTAACTATTCCAGGCCAAACAGACACAAGGACTTCCACTGGCCTTGAACTCTGCAACCTCCCCTACGCCAGGGGAGAGGATTATGAACCAGCGGTTGTGGGAGGAGGCTGAGGGAGAGGTACTACTTTCTAAAAGATACAAGGAGGCATGGTAGGTGATGCTCAGGACACTTGACCCTTGGGTTCAAGGCTGCTGGTGACTGATAGTTTTCCCCCAATATTGTTTGAATGTTTTCCTTACCTATCTGAATAATATTGTTGTTGGGCTTTAGAATTAGATTAAGGCATGTATGATATTTTTGATGTGCAGTGCATCTGATATAGATAATACTTTTCAACCAGCTTTAATATCAGGATTATTGGTTTAAAATTGTTTCTTCTACATTTAATTAATTATATTGTTTTGAATGTGAAGCGCTTTGAGCTGTATGAATACATGAAAGGTTCTATATCAATAAGTTCAATAAATAAGGGGGGAAAAGGTTATGAATTATAATTTATTGGAATTATTTACAAAGATAGAATCACTTAAAAATGCCCCATCTGTTGTTAGGCCTGGAATAAATACCCCTTCAAAAAAGTAATTAACTAAAATGTATTTACTGTCCAAATCAAAAGCACACCATCAAAGCAGTGTGATGTGGTTCAATTAAATTCAAAGAACTTTATTCTTCCGTTAGGAACTTCACATGTGGAGGAGCAGCAGGGTGTGTCCATACCCAACAATACGTTCAATAAACACACACACCATCAGCCAACATTAGACATGGCAGATAAAAAGTCTTTGCTAAGCCTAGTCAATAAATAGTACCTCCATAGTGGAGGAGCAATAAATAATAGTTTAAAAAGAGTCCAGGTGTTAAAAAAGAGAGGAGACAGTTCAAAAAGGGGTTCAATATGTATTTGATGTATAGTATATATATTAAGTATATATATATCCATGTGTCTGCTGGCCTGGGACTCAGAACATGTGATGCAAAATAGTTCTTCATGCAAAAAAAAAAATATTTGAATTGTAATCTTCAGGGATCAGATGTGGTCGAGGGAGCAGTGTGACAAGCTGTGTTACTAAACTCTTCCTACCGGAGAGTAAAACGGTCAGAGATGGGCACAGCAAGAAGTTCGTGCCAGGGCTTCCTGCACTATGCGTTTGACTACGAGACCCCAAGAACGCTGGTGGTCCCCAGCATCGCTGCAGGGGCGGTGTATAGATTCACCCAGCTGCTGGTCCTGCTTTATCTGGTCGGGTAAGTGACGCATAATAATGTGCTCATTCAGCACAAACCACAGGTCATGCGGCAGTAGCTCAGGAGGTAGAGCGGGTTGGCTGGTAACTGCAAGGTTGCTAGTTTGATCCCCAGCTCCTCCTAGCTGTGTCTCAGTGTCAAGGTGTCCCTGAGCAAGGCACCTAACCCTGACTGTTCCCGACCAGCTGGCTGTCGCCTTGCATGGCTGACACCGCCATCAGTGTGAATGTGTGCATGAATGGGTGAATGTTAGGCAATATTGTAAAGCGCTTTGGATAAAAGAGCTATATAAATGTAGTCCATTTACCATTCATGCATGGGAGTTTGGGTTTCCAGTGCTATAGAATGGCTTTACTGTCATATGAGGACATATGTCATATCCATTGTAAATGTTGAGTAGGTCCTGTGTGACGTCACTCAGGTACGTGTGCATCGTTCAGAAGGCCTACCAGGATACTGACTCCGTGGTCAGCACCGTCACCACCAAAGTGAAAGGCTACGCCGTCATCAAGGGGTCTGCCCACACCCCCAGTCCTCAGTTCAGGGACGTAGCTGATTATGTCATTCCCCCACAGGTACATTCGCTGTTGAAAGACAGCGTGCACTTTAAGACACAGACATCTCGAACACAAGAATAACAGCCTGCTCTCTTTATGCTCTATGAAGAGATCTTTATGATACGATTCAGAACACAATGTTAAAGTGGAAGAGTGCATGCTACCTGTTGGAGCCTTTAGGACTGAAACCAGTTTGTGGTTATTGCAGAGTGATAAGCCATTCTTTGTATTTATTGCAGAGTGAAAAGTCATTATTTCTGTTTATTGTAGGGTGATAAGTCATTCTTTGTGGTGACTAATATGATCGTCACAACCAATCAAAAAGTGTCACACTGCCCTGAGGTACGTTACTTTCAAGTATCTGTTTTTCCCTCCACCTCGATTTGATCAGACGGCTTTCGTAGGACCCTCAGTCAAAGACACTGGTCCTGGGTCAGAGCTTGGTTGGCTCCTGAGGGATTTGGGGGTCAATTTAGCTTTAATTTGCAACTTTCAGAATTAAAATAACTCAATAACGGCGTTCTATCCACTCTGACTGGCTGAGCAGCTTTGTGTTGCAAACTAGCGTAGCTGAGGGAGGGTCTATAGGATGATTCTTGTCGACAAAGAGAGGTATTGAGTATGGTATGGCCAGCATTTACTATTTGTAGAATATATCAGTAACATGATTGTATTGAAATCACTATCGATTAGCATTGACTACAGATGTTTAGGTCATTGTAAGCTACAAGTTAGTTGAAATGTTACACAACACAACTTGAAATAGTTCTCCACACTTAACACCATGTTCTTCTCATTCAATGAATACAAATCTTTTCTTATTAATGCGAACAAAGTCATCCAGGAGTTGACCGGATGACTAAGACCCAAACATCTAGAGGCTCAGGCTGGATGTTGATATAGATGTTGGCCTCATGTCTCATGGCCGTCTGTATTCTAGATTCCACAGCCGTCCACCCTCTGTAACCAGGACAGCCAATGCACCACAGGACTGGAGGATCTCCGAGGGAACGGTAGGCCGGTACTGTCCTCCCTCACCCCCCCCCCCCCCCCCCCCCCAACTGCCCTCCGATCGTTCCCTTGACCCTTGACCCTTCATTAACTCTAATGCATGCAGAATGACGAGCATGTAGTGCTGTTTCATATCGCTTATTGTGTCCTCACGGCCAGGTGTCCGGACAGGACGATGTGTGAACTACTCGGACACCGTCCAGACCTGCCAGGTCTTGTCCTGGTGCCCTCTTGAGGAGGACACAGGACCAAATAAGTAAGAAACAATCCAAGAGGAAATCATGTTCTGCTGAGAATCCCAATCCTTTGAATATTATTTCAGTGCTAATGCTCTGTGTGACGTGCTCTGTCTTCTAGGGAGGCTTTGATAGATGCAGCGGAGAACTTCACGCTGCTGATCAAGAACAGTGTGACCTACCCAAAGTTCAACTTTCACCGGTGGGTCTGAGCAGTAAGACAGTAAATGAAGACTCACTCAGGGCGATTAGGTACCAGATAGGTACGATTTAAGAGCTATCATTTGAGTATATTTGGTTAAAAGATTACACGGCCATCCATCACCTATTTGTGAGTGAAACAAGCTAGAGACTACACGTCTCTCTGCACCTGCCTCTGTATTTTAGACCGCTCCAGCATAATTTCTGACCAATCAGGGAATTTCTTTACTGATTAGTTCAGGTAATCCATCTTTGTCTGGCACCTGTCATATTTATGGTTAAGCATATATTAGGCCAGACATGTGCTTTGGTATCTCACTTGACTTCAATATTACAATAGGTCTACTTCAAACTAGCTACATTTTCTGAAAGTGGAAAAAAAGATTGTTTTCTATGATATCTTCTATATGCAGGCTACTTTTGGGGGACTTTATTTGACATTGACACGTGACGTCAGTTAGGTTTACATTTCAATCTGACCCTAGGAGGAACATCATGCCACACATTAACTCATCCTACCTGAAGACGTGTGTGTTCAACAGCAGCACGGATCCCCACTGTCCCATCTTCCGCCTCAAACAAATCGTTTCAGACGCTGGGGAGGAATTTCTGGACATGGCAGTGGAAGTAAGCCATGGCTTAAAACATGTGGGCCGGGGATGGTTGCAGGCTGCTGTTACTGGACAACTACAGCCTCACAATGCTGCTGTTGTTGTTGTTTATGTTTTTGTTGTTTTAAGGGGGGCGTGCTTGGCATTCTGATTGATTGGACCTGTGACCTGGACTTGTGGGCCAGCCAGTGTCTTCCTAAATACAGCTTCAGACGGTTGGATGATAACAATAAGAGCCATGTGCTAGCACCAGGATACAACTTCAGGTGGGAAACATTCCCTGTTAATTGCAGTGTAGTTTATGTGGTGTAAAAACAACACAGGTTGGAGTAATTTCATCAAAGACTCAGAGGATGGAAGTATAATAGTACAACTATTTGTTACAGAAGGCAATCAAATCACGCAATCAAACATGCAATCTGGAGTTGGTTCAAGAAGCAACTGTTGGACAAAGGAAATTCAATAGTATATTTTGGTACGAATGGTAGAGAAGTCACGCCTGTAGGGTCTGCTTTACCCAGTTTAACATCTAAATATGTTTTTCCACACTTCCACACTTTTTATTCATACAGCATATAGGCAAGATAATGATTATACTTACTTTAAATGTATAGTATATAGGCGACTAATTTCATTACCTTTAAACTGTCATTTATAAAAAAAAACTGTGTGCTTTGTTTGTTAATACAGGTTTGCAAAATACTACAAAAGCCCAGAAGGCACGGAGTCCAGGACCTTGATCAAGGCCTACGGAATCCGCTTTGAAGTCATCGTTATCGGAACAGTAGGAATACAATGTCCCTGTATTATGATGAGGATGTGTGGCCCTTAACATGAATACATTATCCCTGTCTCATGATGAGGATATGTGTGGCCCTTAACATGAAAACATTATCCCTGTCTTATGTTGAGGATGTGTGGCCCTTAACATGAATATCTTATCCCTGTCTTCTGATGTGAATGTGTGGCCCTTAACGTGTCTGGATCACAGTCAGCATGTTGACCCTTTCCCCAGGCAGGTAAATTCAGCATACTACCAACAGTAGTGAATCTGGGAGCCACACTGACCTTCCTGAGTCTGGTGAGTGAGCTAGCCCTAACCATAACCCTCACTCTAACTCACCCAGTTGGGTGAGTTAGCTAACCCTACCCCTAACCCCATAACTAGGACAGCCTCCTGAACAAACATTTACAGCTGACTCATCTCTTCATTTATTCATTGATTTCAACTCTTATTTTGCAGGTGCCGACGGTTTCTGACTGGTTTCTACTGACATTCACGAAGAAAAGAGATTTTTACAGCAAACATAAAACCACACGCCTGAGAGATGAAGACGAGGAGGATGAAGATGAAAACAAACAATCAGTAAAAAAAAAAAAAGTTTCTACTGTTCTTTAGATTATTTTTTTTATTTATTATTTATTGTACCTGATCATTTCTCTTTTTGCAGATGTCCATGGGCACCAGCTATGGAACTCAATAGGATTGACACGCATATGAGAAGCAATGCAAACTTTTTATAAGTTATCCAATAATGCATGATTTAATTGAATATGACTTTTGATCATCCTCTTACAAATAAACATATTGTTAACTTAACTTGTAATGTGCTATAACTATATATAACACAAATAAGTGTGTGTGTGTGTGTGTGTGTGTGTGTGTGTGTGTGTGTGTGTGTGTGTGTGTGTGTGTGTGTGTGTGTGTGTGTGTGTGTGTGTGTGTGTGTGTGTGTGCGTGCGTGTGTGTGTGTGTTAACCAGTACATTAACCAGTACATTTGCCTATCAATGCAAAACATAAAAATACATGGTTTAGGGCCATGTATTCATAATCGAGATAGATGCGTCATGTCCCTATAGGTCGTCACTGACGTCAGGGGCGGGATCACAGCATACAGTCCAGCCGCTAGCATCAGGCTACCAAACAAAAGACGAGCCACCGCTAATGAGTGGAACAACGTTAGCTGTAGTTTTCGAATTAGCTTATTCTGTAAGAATTAGACGATGAAAGAATTCAACAAAACGTTAGCAATGGCGCCAGCTGTTCATATAACCAGCTAGGTTAACATTAGCATCCAGTGAGCCGGGAGGCTAACTACCAACCATGACAGGCTAGGTGACGTTAGCTGGTTAGCTTCCATGAAATCATTTATCTCAATATCTTCACTTGTATCCAACTTGAAGTATTCTATTAAATATCTGTACGAATACGAAGATTCAACAAGGATGACAGGTGATGCTGACACCACAAAGTTGCTATAACGATGCAATACTATACCAACTGTTCTTTTAGATCCTCTTCATGGTTAACACCATAAGGAAGACGATATATCATAGTAGTTTTATATCATAAGTTTAATATCATAGTTTAATATAATAGTTTGATATCGTAATAGTTCAATGCCCTCCACAGAAGATGGCGTCTTGTTGAACGTTCCTGTCATCCGACAGCTGTACCACTGGGACTGTGGCCTGGCCTGCTCCAAAATGGTCTTGAAGTAAGTGAACATTAAACTTCCTGGTTGCACAGTTATAATAATACTTATTAATGCTTAATAATACATCCGTAATTGTGCCTAATCAAGTGATCAGGTAGATTCATAGCCTGCATACCATAGGATGGATTCTAGGTATTCATGTCAGATCGGTTTGCAGGTACCTGCACCCCATCAGTGACCCGGACTTCCAGAGCGCCTGCTGGGAGCTGAAACTGACTGAGAGCGTGTGGACCATCGACTTGGCTTACCTCATGTGTCATCTCGGAATCAGGCACCAATTTTGTACTCAGACTCTTGGCGTGGACAAGGGCTTTAAAAACCAGGTATTTGTTGAGGAATTCAATATGAATCCTGTTTTCGACTTACGTGATGTTGAGGTAGTAAGAGTGATGTTTTGACACTTTGTTATTTCTTTCTCTCTATTAGTCCTTTTATAAAAAGCATTTTGATACGGAAGAAGACAGAGTGAATGAGCTCTTCCTGAATGCAGAGAGCAAGGGTGTGGTGGTTCGGAAATGGTGAGTTCTCTAGTACTTACGTTAAGCCTGACCTGACAGCGTCTCTGACATGAGTAACTAAACTCTTCTTCCGTTCTCCCTGACAGCTCGGTGACCATCCAGGAGATCACGGCCCATATAGAGCAGGGCCACGTGGCCATCGTGCTGGTCAACGCCGTGGTCCTGACCTGTGAGCTCTGCTCGCTGCCCGTCAAGTACTGCTGCTTCCTCCCCGCGGGCCAGAAGTGTTTCTGCAGGAGGCCTGAGTACCAGGGCCACTTCGTGGTGGCCTGTGGCTTCAACAGCACCACGGGCAGCATCTTCTACAACAACCCTGCGTACGCCGACCGTGAGTCCCCCCCTCACACCTGAGTCTTAATAGACCAAATACGTAATTTCTATAATTTCTATTTAATTTTTTATCAACAGCGGCCCAAGCACACCCAGCACAAGTTTCACTTCGTATATCTGAAACGTATTTGTAGCAAGACCCAAAAAGAGGTGTCACAGCTATATTTAAAGGAGTTAAAAGGACTTTTCATAACAATGTCAACACATCCCATGTGTGGGTGATCAGAAACTCGTATAAACTGAACCTGTGGGTCCTCTGCTGTTCCAGGTGTCTGCTGCACCAGCATCACTAACTTTGAGGAGGCTCGGCGCAGCTATGGGACGGACGAGGACATATTGTTGGTCTTTAAAGACAGCTGACGGGGGTCTGAGCCTTCGCCGACTCCGTCGGCATGTTCACCTCCACCCCACGCTGTAGTGACATCATCACCGCTGCAGGTCGACAACTAACACCAGGATCCCTCAGGAGCTGCACCCTGCTGAGCGCTCAGGAGAGCGAGGACTCATGCCGCTGAACCCTCAGAGAGAGGGAGGACCCCCACCGCTGCAGGCTTCAGACCGGGTTTACCCGTTGCATCAGATGACCCACTGTGTTATTTTTTTAGCATCTTAATGCGTTTCTTTTGAAGGTGTTGGATGGTAAAGGTCAACTCAACCTTAGATCAGCAGCAGCTTTGTTGAGGCATAAGAGAGTAAGGAGCTTTTTGGAGGAGCTTCTAATACTCCTGTCCTGACGGCGTGAACGTATCAAACGTGTCGTAGGACAGCGGTACCGGGTGTTTTTTTGGGGGGTCTCAGGTAAGTGTGCTTGAAGTGTTCAGAGAGGCAGACCTGGGGTCAGGGAGGCAGACCGGCCTGTTGGTCCTCTTCAGAGTTACTCCACTCTAGCCCAGAGGGCTGTCCCAGGACGGACACAGGAGGGCTTTCCCAGGACGGACACAGGAGGGCTGTCCCAGGACGGACACAGGAGGGCCGTCCCAGGACGGATACATGGAGCCAAATAATGAACCCTGTCAGTTCAGCTGCTCACATGACCAGACCTTTTACCCCTTATCTTTTTTTTTTCATATCATGGATGAAATGATTGCACTATCCTTTCCATAGACATAATTAAGTATTTAAATTATAACTTTTATGAAACCATTTATGGATTGCTTTTCATTGTGTACAGAGAAGTCTCCCAGCTGTTCATTTGAAGTATGAACAAACGGCACATTTCAGCAGGAATCTTTATTTTGTATGATACATAGAATCACATTCCCTATGTGCTGTAATCAATAAATAATTGAACACATGCCAATTTGATCTGATGGTTGGACCTAGTATTTCATATTGATCTGCCTCAATCGCTTCATTACCTCAAGTGTCATTCAGTCTAAAACAGTCACACCAGCCTACGTTTCTTTGACTTGGGCTTAAGATCAAATGTTAATACGACTGAATGCCATTACTCCTTCACTATGTTGGGCTTGAAGTCTTCGCTGACCGCCTTGGCCAGTTCTGATGCGTACTCTGCATACCTCCCGGTCATCTGGATTACAAAGAAATACAGAACGATGCCCAGGATGTTTGTTTTGTTTTAAGCTCTTAACTCCAATATCTATCTAAACTGAGTCACACCTGGAAGGTCAGAACAGAAAATCATTTCCGCCTCATTTATATAATTTATTACCACTTTATAATGCCATTTTTTTTGCATAATAAGGTTCAGTGTAAGATTGATGCAAAAAACAGTTCCTTGTTCTCATTTACAAATATATATAAATTCATGGATATGCTATATATAATATATATATTTTTTTAATATTTATGAACAATATAAGCATTAGAAGTACACGCAGTAATACTAGCGCCCCTACTTAAGGAGCACTGCGCCAGGGCTCTGATAGGACGTACCTTGAAGCTCCACTTGTCGCTGATCTGCCGGTTCATGTTGAGGTCCAGCTCCACCACCAGCAGGCCGTCCCGGGTTCTGGAGAGCCCAGGAGAGCGGCTGCCATCAGGGGCAGACACGTAACTCGAACCATAGAAGTGTCCAAAGTCATGGTGCGCTACGGAAACAAAGAGCTATCTGTTACAATCTGTTATTCTAGAGAGGAACTAAAATGTGTACTGTATATTATCTGTTGGAGCTGGACACACAAGAGAAAGCATCTTCTTACCCTTTTTACCATCACCAGATGTGAACTCATTTTTGAAGTGTTCCTGCAATGAGCAAACACATGATAAAGGTACAAAGGGCCTTACTACAGCAAGATAACAATTACCTGGAAGGAGTGTGTACAGAGACAAAAACAGATTATTTACGGTCCCAACGCGGTTGATTGCACATGTGTAGCAGTGGTTGGCTATCGCTGCATTCCTCGCCTCAATGGACCACATGGGCTCACTGGAAAGTAAACAAACCAGACTTTAAACAAATACAGATTATACTATTTACTAACAAGTCAAGTAAATTCTATTTGTACAGCCCTTAATCACAGCTACAGCCTCAACATAGCAGCTAGACCTCTTTTACTGGGGCATGTGCCACAGTTTAATATATATACACTTTGGGCTGAAGGTCAGACCAAGCCATAAATCAATGAAGCGCCTACAGAGCGGCAGTGTGGAGAGGAGGAGGCCCACCTCAGCGCTCCAACAGTGGCGGAGGGGTTGAAGATGATCTCAGCTCCATTCATGCTGTACATGAACCAGTTCAGAGGGTGGTGGCGTCCGAAGCAGATGTTCACAGCTATCTTACCAAACTGTGTCTGGAACACCTTGTGGCCTGTGTTGCCCTCCATGTAGTAGGTGGACTAGGAGCAAGAAAGATGGAGAGATTTATTCTCATTGTCGGTGGATCTGAGGATTGTTTTTTTGTTCATCGATCAAATCATATTCATTAAGTCTATAACATGTCATCCGTAATCAGGCCCTCGGCTGACGGACCTCGTTGAAGTCTCCGACCCGGGGGATGTGGTTCTTACGGGTCTTCCCCAACACCTGGCCGGAGTTGGAGATCACCACGGCTGTGTTCCACAAGGTGCTGTGCAGAGCCTCTCGCTCCAGGATCGGAGACACGATCACCATGTTGTACTTCTTGGCCAGCTGGGGGCGGAGATGGAGAGATTGGTTTAAAAAAAACAGCTCCCTGCTCGCTATGCAGCTGTCATGCTCGGTATAGACTTATAATTATACTTTAATATAGTTTATACTATAATAATAATAAGAAGAATAATAATAATAATAATAACCCTAATAATTACAAAAGGTTCCTCGCACTTCTTGCTTGGCACCTAATAATATTATATATAATATACTGAACAACAGAACAAAATTAGCTCTAATCCGGAGTAAAGCTCCTCATTAAATATTTCACTACATTTGACTTATACAGGTATGATTGCTGGACCGGTATATTTCAAATATGAAATATTGTTCCACCGTTAGGTTTGTGCCTGAGGACGTGTGTGGTTCTACTCTAAACTAGGGCCTCTCATGTCACCTCTTGGCAGAAGCGAGTGGTGGTTCCGTCCTCAGCCGACTCTGCAAACTCACTCCAAGGTTCCTTCTCCCGTGTGCAGAACGCAAACGGCATGGCTGACCAGCAGGGGGCAGAGGTCAGAGGTCAGTGCTGGGGGCCTTTCACAACATGATTTACAGCGCATCAGGACTTGAACACTCTGGATTACAGACCACTGGAACTCTATAGACAGTATAATAACTAGCTCTGATGATGAGGATGATGAAATTAACCTACTCCAGGTCTCCTGGAAGCAGACGATGTTGACGTCACACATGGCAGCGACCTCCACTAGCTCTGCAATCCGACTGTGAGCAGCGCTGATCTGTCAAATAGGTGGGGCCAAAAGACGACATTTAGTATGTTTATGACAAACCTCATGAACACAGGATACCGTATACTATTTACTTTAGCAGATGCTTTTATCCATAACGACTAACAGGTATGGAGGGGAGGACGTCTAGAGGTACAGTGACATGGGGATTACCGTACCCCCTACACTGTCCTGCCCTCAACACCAGGTGAGCCCCTCCCCCCCTGGTCTGCTGGGCTCCGGTCTGACCGACCTGGTCCAGGATGGGAGCGTCCGTCGGCAGCACGGTGTGGTTCTGGATGAGTCCGACGCGGACCCTCCGGGGGGCCCTCAGCTGTTCTGGAGCACTCTGAAAGGTGTGGCCCTGCAGCTCAAAGTCCCGCTCTGAGGCCGCAGTCTCGGCACATGCTGGGAGCTCCAGTTTCCTACAGGGTGGTAAAACTATAGTGAATACAACACCATAGTGCAGGGATTCCCAAAGTGTGGTACGCGCACCCCCAGGGGTACGCGAGCTGCTACCAGGGGCAAGATGAAAAATGTAATGGCGGTCTGGTGTAATATTACCTTGTTTTTATTTATTTTATCTGTTTCGGAGCCTATTCTCTTTAATGTTGTGGATTGTTTGTAACTTCATTGCAATTTAATTCAATGTACTGTCGTTCTAATTTCCATAACCGTTGTGTTATGAATGATTAGGGTTGTGCCGATGGACGATGTCATCACGATGGAGAGCCACCATCGTGATTTTGGGAACTGCTGCCACAGTGAATAGAACATGATAGAACATTAAACTATATTAAAACATATATCTATAGTGAATATAATACCATAGTGAATATAACATGATATAACATTAAAATATATTAAAACACATATCTATAGTGAATATAATACCATAGCGAATATAACATGATGAACATACCAACAGTTGTGTATTGAGCGACAGTGGTGAATATTGACCCTCTCCTCCCGTATAGTCATTACGAAGGTGGTTACTTATTGATAAGTAGTTGGACGTTTCAGCCGGTGTTGTTATGTCCTACTACTAACCAGAGATGTATAAAGTACTAGAGACCCAGACTTAAGTAAAAGTACTGTATCAAAAAAGTGACTTGAGTAGAAGTAGAAGTGTTCTTTAAACCCCCCACTTAAGTGGAAGTAGGCCTACTAAAGTATTCAAGATGTTTTGTACTTAAGTATTGCAATTGCAGTTTATTTAAAAATGTACTACTCAAGTACTGAAAGTAAAAATAAAAGTATTGTGTTATGTTTATATTAAAGAAAGCAGTCAGTCAGAAAGCAGGGTTGGGGGGGGGGGAATGACAACCGCACCAATTTAGCCCTCGTCCGAAGCCACAGGAGATCTAACGTTTTTTTTTTCTTCTTTTGGCGTGACATTTGTTGCGTGTGCGTGAGAGCGTGAGATTCATGCTAAACGTGTGACAGTTGGCAACCCTGGTTACTATACGCTTTTATGTAATTGTGTAAGCTGTTGGTCGAGAGTATGTGCTATTGATATGCCATTATATAAGAAACATTTCACTGTCTACCTCAGGAAAAAAACAGAAGCCAATATTACACTATTATAGCTACAGTAAATGCCATTTGGGGAAATGATTGAACAGAAGAAATTGAAGACATATGATCTAAAAAGATTTAAATAACAGGGTTGGGAGACGGGGTTTGATTCGGGGAGACTCGTGACTTTTGACCCCAGCTGTAGGTCCGAGGGTACATGCCCACTCTTGAAAACGGAAAAACTGAACAAAGTCCACCTGGTATAATAAGTAACTCAAGAGAACTAAAGGAAAAACTAAAATGCCATGAGATTAACATGCATGAGAATGAACAATATTGTAATGATAATAAACCATATAGTGCTGTTATTCGATTAGGTGCACACATAGCGATATATAATATAATCCATAATAACTCAACATTACTACTCACTTAGTTGAATTCCCGAAAAGTATGCGTTTAACTTCTTTCAATTCATTTTCTGGAATGTGTTTCTCCAGCGTTTTCTCTAGTGATTCAAACTCAAATCCCGACATTGTGCAGCACTTGGTTCAGGTTCTTCTGCTTTCAGACGCGTCAAAGTTGGAGGAGCAACTGGTTTTGTTTCCAGGGTCAGGGTACGGAGGGTTAGTATAACACATTCAATACAGTGTAACAGGTTAAGAGACAGGGTTAGGGTACGGAGGGGTAGTAACAGTGGAACAGGTCGAGTGACAGGCGTCCCACTGCGCATGTGTTCAGCATAATCACTTCTCTTCAGGAGGGCGTTTTTTCACTGTTCAAACACTATTGTGCTTAAAAAAGGAAGACATCATGTATAACTTACTAAGTATTAGCAATGTAAGATAAGCCTATTCTCATTAGGAGAGGTTGCAGGTACAGGTAAGACGGCTGACAACAGATGACCAGATCTTGGTCAGGTGACCCCGGGTCACCTGAGGATGAGGCGGGGTCAGAGGTGAACCACGTGTATTTACGAATCATCAGTTCAGATTTAAATTAATACCTAAACAAATACACACACGTCATAATCGTCCTATAAGTCCTATAAGTAATCAAGTGAATATATTCTAAGAGAGAATTCAGAGTTCAAAAGTCTAAATGGAGTAAACAATGTAAAAACTTTTTTTTTTTTTTAAATGGTTGGAAACAAATAAAGTGTAAGATGGAGGCCAACCTGGCACCGGAAAGTGTGCTTCTCTAAAAGGTCCAAGAAAGAGTCATTTTTCAAACAGGTAACCACCAACGTTTTCCAGAGAGTCTACACATTTCAGGAGCTCAGTGGCTGGGCGTAAGCAGATGAGCTGGACTCTGTAGCTCCCAACCCAGGGGTGTATGGATGGCTCCAGCTTGGATCGGCTCGGTTTGAGTCACAAGTATGTATGTCATTACGTTTTAAGTTCCATTTTCTTTTTCTGGTGATTTTTGTTTTGTCAGCTCGTTAGGGGGTACACCTGGGTGTGATGGATCAGGTCTGACTGCAGTGATGAAGATGATGAGAAAATGAAGAGATCCGAAGACCTTTAGTCATCTGAAACGTTGGTTTTTCTCTTTTGGACATAAATTAGATACTTTAGTTTTCTATCCATTTTGATATTTCAGCTTTTGGAAACCGTTCCAAAAGTTCACACTGAGCAGAACCTTATTTTTGAGTTTTTTATGTGGGAACTGTAGTTGAATTTCGGGACCACACCAATCGTTTCTGTGTAAACTGAGTAGGAATAAAGAGTCATCCGAACTTATAACCATTAGGATAATTTAATTGAGTAATAAAGCTACAATAACATACAACAAACAAACCATAAACATAAAACCAACATAATAATCTGAGGCCTGACATACTGACATACAATCATCCGAGTCCCCAGATGGGAGTTCGCCCTGCGTCCCTCCAAGAGTCTGAGCTCCACAAAGAGAAGTCCAATGCATTGGCAAAAGCAAGGACTTCTTCTACAGTGTTGTCAAGATGCTGAGAACACCTCTGCCCACCAATGAAACCATAGTATTGGTTAACCAGATGTAAAACTATCGATGAACCTCCTCAGGATGTCATAAAGGGGGGATGTAGTCGTGCCTTATCAGTTGGAGCCCTGGCTTCTCGACCTTCCCAAGGGTGTCAGGAAAAACAGGCACATACCAACAAATGACAGCTAGAGAAACAGCATGTGAAAATATAATTTTCCCATTACAGAACATGAAGTCATGTTAAATAAAATGTAGGAATCATCCAGGAACGTGAATAGACATTTCGGAAGCGAACGATTGCAAAAACACAAGGTAAAACATTATGATGATAACACTTGAATATCTGGTGTTTATTTATTGGCTGAGACACGCTAGTCTTTGCAGTTATGGAAATATAAATTGGTCAAAGCTTCAGAATGTATTCACCATTCTGACATACACACACACACACAGCAATGTTTCATTTGTTCCTCTTGTTTCCGGATATGTTTTTGCTCCTTGAGTGTGCAGCAGCAGAAGACATTTCCTTCTTTCTGAGTGAAGAGCCCCGTTTGTCTCGTTCCTTGCTGGGGTTTGACATTCTGTTCAGGATATCTGGAATAAGTTAGACAGATATCAGGCTGTGTGTTTACATGTAGTCCCATACTGGTGCAGACAGGACAGATGATTACCTGCTAACTCTGGATGGCTCTTGCTCAGGTTGTTTAGAAGAGACTCATATTTCCGACCCTCACTTTCTTCACACCCTAGATGGGGGGAATAAACATTGTAAAAGGAGAGTTAAACCCAAGAGGAATCTTAAATAATTTGATTCATGGATGAGATTAGAAAAAGTTACTTGTATATTCAACAATGGGTTTAAAACGTAAACATTTTACTTTTGACTAACCTACATCATTTATTTTAAACATAGCATAGGCTACAAGGACACATACTGTACATGCTAACCCTAAAAAGATCTGTGCTTTGCAACAACTGGAGTGAAAACGGTCCAATGAACATGAATCATGCATCATTTCCATGCATCATTTCCATGCATCATTTCAATCATGCCATTTTGATGCATAGATATGTTATAAATATTTCCTCGAGACAATGGGACAACAATGCACAATGGGACGGTGGATGAAATGTTTGAGTCAAGTCTGGTTTCCCATGGCAAGGGAACTACCGTTGAGTCTAAACACTGTCCTGCTATGGCTCAGTATCTCCAACTACTGGAACAGAAATATGTATTGTCATTGCGTTACAATATCCAACACGAGCAGTGATGCTGATCACTTGAAGTGGATTATTGGACTCGATGCAATGCGTTTATTACGAGGACTCACTGCACACTCTCAAGAGGACGTAGGAGCTCCTCTCTGTCAGCAGGCTGGCAGCGCAGGCTGCACTCCGCTCCTTCTCCCACAGGCTGGTCACCTGACCACACCTGTCCATCAGGTCTACACAGTCTGAAAGGCAGAGGTCAAGTGTCACATCCACACCTGTCCATCAGGTATCCACAGTCAAAGCCCAGCTCAAAACACATGGCACTTATCACTTGTTTTTGTAGTTGGCTTTAATTGGTAGAATCCATAACTGTTAAATCCATGACTTTATCTTTGGGTGTCATAGCGTGATGTTGAGCTATTTGTGCAGGAGTGGATGTATAGATATGTGAAGATGTACAGACCTGAGTGATGACTCACCTTTCCTGTCCAAGCCACACCGCTCCTTTAAGTCATGGATGAAGTTTATCAGCTTGCAGTTGAGATTGAACAGTTCTTGCCTGCTGTCTGTCAAGTGCAACAAGGAGTTCAATATTTAAAGCCACAATTTGTACACTTGCATGATGTTATCTACAAATATAAGTCGATCAACATTTAATACACTTTACTTTCTCAGTAAAGAGTGACATTCATAAGATGTACTGTACATCAATATTTGCTGCACTTTCAAAATAGCATTTACAATGTAATATATACATATACTGTATAATCACCACTGTGTTACTAACCTCCAAAAAACACTGTAACAAACATCTTCCAGAAGAAAGGTCCCTGTGTAATTTTACCTTCTTCTTCCACTGTGGCTACAAGGAGTCCTTAAGCAGCGCCCTTCAAGAAGCTCTAGCAGAAAGGAGTCGAACAACAAAGGAGGGGGTGTTAAATCTTTGTTGACAGCTCCACTCTGTACTTGGAGACAGAAAACGTAAACTCTGAGGGGAATGGGCCTTTCCTTGTAGACAGACGGTTGCTGTGCTGGGGTTGTTTAGGGAGCCAACACAATAGAAGTGTCTACTTTATATGTGCAGACATTACGAGCCGTGCACAGAGGGCTTCTCATACATCTGCAGGTCTGACGTCATCTCTGGCCTGCTGCTCTTCTTCCTGTCTCCTTGTATCCCAATTCAATGGGAGGAGACGGAGCGGTCTATATGGGTTTCCATGGAGTCCACAAACACTCACATTCACAGACACAGGCACACACACACACACACACACACACACACACACACACACACACACACACACACACACACACACACTCACACTCACACAGACAGACAGAGAGACAGACATTGCGGACTGAGACCATATTTGTTCAACAGAGCAGACAGTTTCAGCTACTGGATAAGTGTCAGATGGGTTATTGTTGGTTCAAGCTTAGAGAATATTGAATTTCAAGTTTTGAATTTCCTCTGTGAGGGATATGCAGCAATTGAAAGAATTCCTACAAAATAGGTCCCTACAGGGTTGGTGTTCAAAGGGGACTAATAAAGGGACTAATAAGGCCATAGTAGACGGGGCCGGTGCAGCTGGTCCTCTGCTGCTCTGGGAGCCCCTTGGAGAGGTCACCCAGAACACAGGCGGCCCCTGGCTCTGGGAGCCCCTTGGAGAGACCATCCAGCACACAGTGGGCCCTTGGCCCTGTAACCTGGACTCATGGGGATTCTGGTAAAAAGCTGGGAAAATAAAGAGCTCCAGAAATGGTCTAAATGCGTCCAAGTGGAGCCCCTCCTCCAAGGGGCGAGGGGGGGGCACCTACACCGTTGGTCCCCCCACCTCGTGGTCGGTAGGGGCATGGTAGGGGCCGGGCCCATCCTGAAGTGGTAGACGAGCGCTCATGAACTATTTATTATAATTCATAACTACTGCAGAAGATCAAATCCAGAAATATGCAGAAGTAAAAAATGATTTTATTTGTAGACATTGGATTTGGGCCAGTTTGTACAAACACAAAAAATTAAAGAGCCAGTGACTGTTTCAGATAGAATTCGAACACTATTGAGATATTGACAAATGTGTTTTGAGTTGAGAGTGCAACACATCCACACACACACACACCGTAGCGTTGTACTATTGATGTCCGTGAAGCCTAACTATCTCTCACACGTGATCATCAAAATCAACGGCCTTCCAGAACAAGCTCCACACATCCGCATTCACACAAATTTTGCCTTTATACTGCAAGTGTCTGAGAAGCTTCACCTTCTGTCGGTCAGCCACGGCCCAGGCAGAGCCCCCAACCCCCCCAGAATTGAATGCTCCCCCCCTTGAATGATTTTAGTTGTGTTGCTAAAATATGCAAATGTGCTATTAATAAGCAAAGATTTAAGTCACATAAACACAGAGCAAAAATAAAAGACACTTTTTGCAGCTTACTTTGGAAAATTTCACACCCTGATAAAGCTTTGTACAAAGCTAACGTCAGTCATTATTCTGAACGTAACACACATCTTAAAATGCAACTTATTTGAAGACCAGGACTTTGATTGATAAAGAAGGGTTTGGCCTCCAACTGAGGGGCTGAATGTCACCTTTAAAGTCTCTTGAGTCTCTTGGTAAAACGGAATCAACATGAAACACAAACGACAATAAAGTCCTTGGAAAGTAACCCCTTGCATAATTAAAACGCTGCTACACAGACCACGAGGGCGGTGATCTGCCTGATCCCCCTAGATCAGTACGCTTTAGTTATTTCCTCAAAGCAGATGGACCGCCGCTTCTCCAACAGCGATGCCTCCTTTACAGTGTAACCGTTCTGCATGTCTTTCAGCTCCTCAGCCTCCCTGCGGTGGAGATCCAGGCATTGCAACTGAATGTCCATGGGGAGGTGTTGGTTCCTCGTGGCCTGCAGCGGGCAGGGCCCCGCCGGGCCCCCCTGCACTGGGCAGGGCCCCGACAAGCCCCCCTGCAGTTGGCAGGGCCCTTCTGAAGGGCCGTGAGGGGGGACGGCGGCCAGTTGGCTGTGAGAGCCGGCCGGCGTCCCCGTGCCCATCGGGGTGATGGGGCCCAGGCAGGGGTAACTGCTCTCACAACTGCTGCCGCTGCTGCTCCGTTCCCCCGGGCCGTCGGCCTGCAGCCGGACGGAGGTGCGCACCCCGCTGTGGACGGAGCCAGCCAGGCTGCTGTGGACGGAGGTGCGCATGCTGCTGCTGGTCTCCAGCCGCTCCTGGCAGGTCAGGATGTAGCGGCGGAGGATTCTGCGGAAGGTCTGGCGGAACTCATGGATGCGGTAGGCGTAGATGAAGGGGTTGACCACGGAGTTGCCGTGAGACAGGAGGATGGCCACGTACATGATCCAGGCCGGCGGCCGCTCGCACTCCGGGCAGAACAGCGTGAAGCAGTTGATGATGTGTAAGGGCAGCCAGCAGACGGCAAACAGCCCCACGATGATAGCCAACGACTTAGCGGCCTGCACCTCCTTCTGCAGCGTGGAGCCCGTCTTCTCGCCACACGCAGCCTTCAGCTCCATCAGCTTCAGCTGGTGGCGGGCCGCCATGAAGATGCACAGGTAGATGGCCAGCATCAGCAGCAGAGGAATCAGCACACAAGCCAGGAAGTTGAAGTACACCATGTACTCCATCACCACCACATTCTCAAACATGCAGCGCATCTGGCCTGGCGGGCAGTGGCTGTGGTTGGTTTGGACGTCGGTGGAACTGTGCCAGCCCAGCATGGGCGTGAGGCCGATGATGACAGACAGCACCCAGCAGATGGCGATGATGCCCTGGGCACGCTGGCCCGTCACCAAGCCATTGTATCTGCAGAACGATTAGAAACAAAGACGTACAATAAGATAACTAGTGTAGTGCATCTTTCTGATTCTAAACCAGGTTGCACAGAGCATCAACTTGTGACTCTGCTGCCTAGTGAGTAAATGTCATGTGTGAGTAAAGAAGGTCAAAGTGCAAAGATAGGATTGTTAAAGGTGACATATTATACCACCAGGTGTGAGTGTGATTAGCCATTACAAGCCGTTTTGAAAAGTTGCCTCTTTTACAGTATGTTAAAATTTAGAAACGTAGTGCTTTAATGGTATCAGGGGGAATAAACAGGGGGGAATAAACAGATTCAGTCGTCTACTTGCACTGAATACATGGCTTTCAAGAGTCTGTAATGAAAGAGGAAGGGGCTTTATTGACAATTTCAACTTGTTCTGGGGGCGCAAATATTTTTTCAGGGCAGATGGCCTACACCCAAACAGGTTAGGCTCAAAACTGTTAAGGGACAATCTTCTCTTCTCACTCTCCCACAAATCTACCCTGCCATGGTCATGCCATGAGAAGAAGCGAGACTACAGCCTCCCCCACACATCTACTGTGCCACTATCTGACACACAGATAGCAGACAGACCACAGACCTTGAAGAGAGACAACAGCCCGCCCGACACCATCGACAACATGCCTTCCCCCATTGCTGATGCTGGCTTGGCGAGGAACAGCCACCCCCCTCCTCTGCACTCCCCCATTGACGATGACGTCCAGCACTCCCCCATCGACGATGACCACCAGCCTCATCTCTCCCATTACCACAACAACAACTCCAGTTCCACTGTCTTCTCCCTTTATGATTTTCCAGATGAATTTAAGAAACTGAGAAATGTTGGCATCAAACGTGCATCTGCGTCAATGATACCATATCCCCACATCATGGCCACGGTCCGATAACACCCAAGCTGAGGGCGCCCCAGCCCCGACCCCCTGTACTGATAGTAATCCTGATTATCACTGAGGAAGTTTTGCATAATCTTCTGAACCCAAGGTTGCCTACATCAAAACATGGCAACTTTTGCATTCCTGCTGTAACCACTAAGAGAGTAAACAAAGGGAAACTTAGACGCACTGCTAACCTCTCAAATCTCATACCTATTCCCTCCAAACCAAAATCAACCTTAAAGCCTATCAATAACACCATCAGGATGGGTCTACTTAATGTTAGGTCTCTTAATAACAAATCTTTTTTAGTTAATGATTTTATTACCACTTCTCAACTAGATATTATGTTCTTAACTGAAACATGGCTAGAACAAAATAACAGTGCAACCGTTCTGATAGAGACAGCTCCTCCCAACTTTTTTGATGTATGTAGATCTGGAAAAAGAGGTGGAGGGGTTGCTGCTATATTTAAAAATGTATTTCAGGGGAAACATGTTATTTGGTGATTTTCCATCATTTGAATATCTTTGTGCTGTATTGAAATGTTTCCCCAGAGTTCTCCTATTAATTATTTACAGGCCACCCACATACTCTGCAAATTTCTTCAATGACTTTACAGAATTATTGTCTAGCATCTCCACAAACTTTGACTGTCTAGTTATAACTGGTGACTTCAATTTTCATACTGATGATTTTAATGATAAGTGTGCAAAAAAAAACTTTTACCATTTGGACACATTTGAAATGTCTCAACATGTGAAAGAGGCTACTCATTGTAAGGGGCACACTCTAGACCTGGTTATCACAAAGGGTCTCAATGTTTCAGATCTCTCTGTGACTGATCCTTCACTGTCGGACCATTTCTGTGTTTTCTTTAATATATCTTTTATTCCCGACATACAGACAAAATAAAATACTGTCAAAAAACGGTATATCAATGAACATTCTAATGTACTTTTTAAAAAGGCCATCTCCTTGCTACCACCTCTCAACCCATGTTCTGCTGATGATCTTTTAGAAAAGTTTAATTTGAAAATTTTGAAAGTCATAGATGTCATTGCACCTTATAAGGTTAAAATGATTTCTGGAAAGCAAAAGGCACCCTGGAGAAAAGCTGCTTTTGTAACAGCCCAGAAAAATGAAAAAAAGAATGCAGGAAGGTTGAATGCATATGGCGTAAAACAAAACTTCATATTCACCATGACATCTGTAACAGATGCCAACTAGCCTGGGCTAGCTGGCGTTAGTACGTTTGTAAATCCTCACACCCCTAGCCTTAAGAACGCTTCTAGCCGCAGAGTTAGAAGCCTGGGCATTTAGCTCAGTGGTCAGAGTGTTCGACTCCCATGCCGGTAGTGTTGTAGCTTGAGAGGTGGCAGGTTCGAGACCCGAGAGCGGTCAAACTGCTCTCTGCTACATTCGTGCTGTGATCTGGATGGGAGTGAGGATTTAGGGGGGTGAGTGTAACGGATGCCGGCTAGGTGGCATTAGTAAGTTTGTAAATCCTCACACCCCTAGCCTTAAGAACGCTTCTAGCTGCTGAGTTAGCAGCCTGGGCATTTAGCTCAGTGGTTAGAGAGTTTGACTTCCATGCCGGTAGTGTTGTAGTTTGAGAGGTGGCAGGTTTGAGAGCGGTTGAACTGCTCTCTGCTACACATCTATAAAGAGAGCCTCCATGCCTACAATTTAGACTTAAAAAGTGCTAGAGAAACATTTTTCTCCAATATCATTAAAACCAATACTAATAATGCCAAAACCCTATTTGCAACTTTTGACAGACTGACCAAGCCCCCAACACAAATTCCACCTGACCTTCATTCCACGCAGAAATGCAAGTTTTGCAGTATTTTATACTGATAAAATTGAAGGCATCAGACGCGCCATCAATGTCTCCACTTTAAACAAAAATGTTGGACTACCACCCTGTTCAGGCAAAAGCTATATTATTAACAACTACAGACCAATATCAAATCTACCCTTCATAAGTGAAATCATTAAGAAAGTTGTCCTCCAGCAACTTAGTGACTTCCTGGCATCAACTGGTTGCTATGACACCTTCCAATCCGGATTTCGACCCCTTCACAGCACTGAGACCGCCCTTATTAAAGTTGTAAACGACATCCGTCTTAACACAGACTCTGGCAAAATCTCAATACCAATGCTACTAGACCTCAGTGCTGCATTCGACACTGTAGACCATACAATACTTTTGGACAGATTAGAAAACTGGGTGGGGCTTTCAGGCACAGTCTTAAATTGGTTTAGGTCCTACCTACAAAATAGGAACTACTTTGTTTCCATTGGCGACTTTGTTTCAGAATCAACAAACGTGACATGTGGAGTCCCACAAGGTTCGATCTTAGGACCCTCTCTATTCAACATCTACATGCTCCCACTAGGGCAAATCATGCAAAATAACAATATTGACCATCACTGCTATGCTGATGACACGCAAATCTATGTATCGCTATCACCAAATCAGCCCATAGATCTGTTGTGCCAGTGCATTGAGCAAGTCAAAGACTGGATGTGCCGAAATTTCCTTCAACTAAATGAGGACAAAACTGAGATAATTGTATTTGGTGCTAAAACCTAAAGGCTTAAAGTAACCCAACACCTTCACTCTCTGTCCCTGAAAACCTCAATCAAAGCCAGAAATCTAGGGGTTATCATGGATTCAGATTTACATTTCGACAGTCACATCAAATCAGTTACAAAATCTGCATATTATCACCTTAAAAACGTAGCAAGACTTAGAGGGCTCATGTCTACCGAAGACTTACAAAAACTTGTACATGCCTTTATCACTAGCAAGCTTGATTACTGCAATGGTCTCCTTGCAGGTCTCCCAAAAAACCTCTAAGGCAACTACAGCTTGTTCAGAATGCTGCTGCTAGAGTTCTAACAAAGACCAAAAAATTTGAACAGATTACACCAATTCTTAAATCGTTACATTGGCTCCCTGTATGTCAGATAATTGATTTTAAAATCATGTTGCAACCCTATAAATCCCTACATGGTTTAGGGCCAACATATTTAACTGATATGCTTCCACTACACTAAATCCTCTGAGACCAATCTGTTGAGTCAACATGAAACATGGGGAAGCAGGATTTAGTTACTATGCAACAAATAGCTGGAATAAACTCCCTGAGGATTTAAGACTTGCCCCAACTCTGACAGCTTTTAAAACAAGACTGAAGACTTTTATGTTTGCTTTAGCTTTCTGTTAAATCTTAAATCTACAATGCTTCTATCTATTTTTTATTTTATTACTAACTTTGCCTTTATTTTCTCACTTTCTAAAATGCATTTTTTTTAACTTTGCCTTTCTAAAAATGTTTCTAAAATGTTTTTTTTTTAACTTTGCCTTTATTTTCTGTCTATTTTAGTTTTTACTTATCTATTATTTTATTTTATTGTATGACAATGTTTATATGTGAAGCACTTTGAGTCTGCCTTGTGTATGAAAAGTGCTATATAAATAAAGTTGCCTTGCCTTGCCTATCATTAGATGCCAAAAAAGCCTTTGATCATATAGAGTGGGATTATTTGTTTAAAATTTTAAAGGAGTATGCTTTCCGAGACGGGTTTACTGAATGGGTTAAGTTGTTATATTCTGCACCACATGCATCAGTTTCTTTTATGGGGGTAATGTCTTCTCCTTTCTCAAAAAGTAAAGGGACCAAACAAGGATGCCCTTTATCTCCTTTATTATTTGCATTAGCAATGGAACCTTTGGCGGAGATGATTAGCTCTAGCTCCTCAGATGCCGGTATTCAAACTAAAAAACAAATATACAAGATTTCCCTGTATGCAGATGATGTCCTTTTATTTTTGAACAATCCCATATCCTTCGTCTCAGCTGTTGTCCAGATAATAAATTAATTTTGGGTGTTCTCTGGCTATAAAGTCAACTATGGAAAATCATTAGCTTTACCTCTAGGGAACTTGACTTGTTCTGACTTATCGGGTTACATTCCTTTTCAGTTGTCTCCTAATGGGTTTAGATACTTGGGAATTAATGTCTGTTGTAATTTCGATGATATGGTAAAAATGAATTTAGTGAATGAAATTTGAAAAATTCTTCTAAAATGGAGCCCTTTGTTAATATCATTACTTGGCAGAGTTGCCACCAGTAAGACGAATGTCTTACCCAGGCTACTATATCCATTGCAGATGCTACCCAATTATGTTCCAGTTAAGTTTTTTAAATCACTGCATAGTTTGATAAGTAAATTTGTATGGAAGGGTAAGACAGACTTCCGAGAACGCGAGTACGCACCTGCAATTGGAACAGCAGCGGACTCGATGATGCATTCTGGGATATTTAACGGTCCCAAGTCCACACGAGTCACCTCCGATGCATCCTCGGTAGAACGGCCTCATCGAGAACGCATCGAGAACACTTCCGGGTTTTACGACAGTACTCGCGTACTCGCGTACTTGGAATTGAAACAGTGCTTGGGCTACCACTGATGACGTTTATCGAGAACGCAAGTACACGAGAACACACAAGAACGCGAATTGAGAAATGTCTTTAGAGTTGCTCTGTATGCTGCACGCCTGCACCCATACTACAGAAATGGTTAGACAAATATCCTCCTGATATTACAATGTGGTATAAAAAATGTATGTCCATCTTGCCATTGGAGAGATTATCACATGTACTAAGAGATATGCTTGATGTTATTGTAAGGGAATGGTCCCCATTATAATTAAACCTGAAAGAAGAATGGTCTAGAGTAATATGTATAGGGGTATGAATTTGAAAAGTGAAGTACAAAATATTTAATTTTATACTGCAACTGCCAGTGTTATTTTACTTACTTATACTTTTATACTTACTTTTACTCTTTTATTTTTATTTTGATATGTCTGTTTGATATGTCTGTTTATGTCTTGTGTATGTCTCTTATCACTTTGCGGTTCCTTGTATTGCCTCAAAAAAAGAAAACAAATAAAAATTTGTAAAAAAAAAAAAAAGGAAAAAAATGAAAAGCTGCCTCTTCTGACATCACAAGTGGGCGTGTCCACCTAGATGTACCCTGGATACAGGGCCGACGGACTTCGGGAGTTTGAAAAAAAAATTGAAAAAATATATATATAGTTAAATATAGTTTGTGGCTACACGATTAGATAGATAGATTTACTTTATTGATCCCAAGCTGGGAAATTGCAGAAATTTGTCAGATTGTGTCCCATGGAGAGAGTTCTCCTTCCTTCTTGTGTAACACTTGCAGTCAAAGTTACGGATTTTCTCCATTTCGATGTCTTTATCCTCTTCAAATGTTACTGTAGATATAGCGTCTGATATCTTCCGGTCTAACTCGTCTGATTCGAGACCGAGAGATTCTTCCTCATCTTCATCTTTGGCTAAAGTCAGTTGTAGATTAGGGATGTTTTCCAATGTGATACAGTCGCGTTTGTCGTCGCTATCACTGCACTCATCTTCAGAATCAGATGTGAGGTTGGCTTGTGCAGAAGAGGCATCCGACTTGTCGAAGAAGTACTTCAATACATTTTCGCAGCCACGGTTCAGCTCGTCAGTATAGTAGTAGTATCAGTATCATATGCCGCATTATGTAGCCATGCGGTTCGCTTCTAACGTGCAGCTGATAGGCGGAGACGAGAACAAAAGAACACTAATGACCAACGGAATGCCCAGTATGGAAATTAACTGTATCGCCGCACACACCCCTACAAAGTGTGAGAATTCCTGAAACTACACCCGATTTCAAACACAAAATGTATACTTTTAAAGAAACCAATACTGTTATGTGAAACATGGAGTGGCTTCTCCATGATCTCAACTACAGATTCTGCAAAAAAAACTAAAATCTCTTATTTAGAAAAAAATCGCTTCTTTGTTCATTTCCGCGAATGTTGTCTTCGCGACTTGTGTCCCTGGATTCTATGACCCGTCACACACACACACACACACATATATATATATATATATATATATCCTGCCAGTGTTATGCCAGTGTTATTTTACTTTTATACTTTTATACTTTTATACATTGATCCACAGTAGAACATTCATCTCACCAGTAGAGCCATCTCACCAGTAGAAGAGCCACCTCACCACTAGAACAGCCATATCACCAGTAGAAGGGCCATCTCACCACTATTAACAATACAATATCACAATACTAATAACTACACCATCAAGAAGAACAGAACTTGGTAAAACAGCTTTTTCATCATATGCACCAAATGTCTGGAATGAACTTCAAGCCACCTTAAATCTAGAATCACTCCCATCTCTCAATACTTTTAAAAACCTTTTAAAATCAACCCTGACTGAACAATCCAACTGTTTTTTAACCTGATGCCTTTTTTAGCTGTCTGTTTGTATTAGCTTGTTTTAACTTAGCTTGATATTAAGTGTAATGTCTAGCATTCTAGTGTGTGTAGTGTGTCATTTGTGGTGTAGTGTGTGGCCTTGTCTTGTCTTTTGTGTATTCTGAAACTTTTTGCCGCCTGTCTTGGCCAGGACTCCCTGGTAGAAGAGTTATTGTAACTCAATGGGACCTTTTCCTGGTTAAGGAAAGGTTAAATAAAATAAAATAAAACTCACCAGTAATCTCACCAGTAGAAGAGCCATCTCACCAATAGAACAGCCTTCTCACCAATAGAACAACCATCTCACCACTAGAACATTCATCTCACCAGTAGAACAGCCATCTCACCAATAGAACAACCATCTCACCACTAGAACATTCATCTCCCCAGTAGAACAGCCATCTCACCACTAGAACATTCATCTCCCCAGTAGAACAGCCATCTCACCACTAGAACATTGAACTCACCAGTAGAAGAACCATCTCACCAATAGAACAGCCTTCTAACCAATAGAACAACCATCTCACCAATAGGACAGCCATATCACCAATAGAACAGCCATCTCGCCACTAGAACAGCCATGATACTTTACTTTCTTGGCAACAACTTTTAGAACATTCTGTTTGGCTTATTATCAAGATGAAGAGAATGGGGTCAAACTTTCTGTCATATTTCTGTGGAACCCGACATAAGAAAAACATTTGTATTCTATGTTCTCTCCTCCAGAGGGCCCTAATGCGCTAGGTGTGGCCCTGATTGCCCGTAGGGTAGAACGGGCTTGGAGAGCACCTTTCCAGGTCATTGCTTGCTGGGATCACACAGTTCATCTTTGTGATTTATTGGACTAACACACCCCGTATTGTGGATGTTTCCTCAGAGGAGTCTATTTCCGGACGCTCTGTTGTGCAGTGTGGGATTGCAGCTGAGATGTTTGGCATGTCTCCATCACATTCTTCACATGTTAAAGTGCAGAGGTTAGGTGGACATGGAGACGTGAACACATGATTGCATTGAGGGGGGAAGCACTTTCACGCACGTCGACACCGGGGGTAAACTGCTACGTGGATGGAAAGTTTACAAGGTGATAGGTCATATATTCCATGCTGAACATTTTTGAGTGTTTCAACTATTTTGCATTGTTGTTCAAACAAAGGGCAAACAAAGAGGAACAAGTAATGTGATAAGCAAGCATGTTGATTTGAGGGTACGGTTGAGTTCACAATCTGTAGAAGCAATTAAGGAGAATAAATTTTCCTTCTCTGCCCTTCAGAAACACTGGCTGGCGCTCTGTCTTTGCAGTCCAGACTATAAGTATAGTGTAAGTATAGTATATTATACATTAAGGACGCTTGGGTTATGCTCACAATAAATTGATTCACATTCTTAAATTCTAAATGGTACATTTAGGTATTCATTTATCCAAGTGTTAAAAAGTCAGCAAGTATCAGCCTGTTGCCAATCTGAAATGTTAACCCTAACTTCCTGTTACCTAGACCCCAGTATGTGTTAACATCCTGTTACCTAGACCCCTGTACATATTAACTTCCTGTTACCTAGACCCCGTACGTATAAACTTCCTCTAACCTAGACCCCTGTACATGTTAAATTCCTGTTACCTAGACCCCAGTACGTGTTAACTTCCTGTTACCTAGACCTACCCCCTTATGTATTCCCCTTCCTTGCACTCACCTGAGAGGCATGGTGATGGCGATGTAGCGGTCGATGGCGATGGCCAGCAGGCTGAAGATGGAGCTCTGAGTGAGCACCAGCACGAAACAGGCCATGAACAGACAGCCGTAGAAGTTGGAACAGAAGCCCAAGCTGATGAAAATGGCAAAGGGGATGGCCAGGACGCCCACAGCGATGTCCGCCACGGCCAGCGACACCACAAAGAAGTTGGTGATGCTCTGGAGGTTGCTGTTGAGGCCCACGGCCCAGCAGACCAGCACATTGCCCAGCACGGAGAAGCCGGCAATCAGCAGCTCCACGACAATGTAGACGGCGGAGGTTGCGAGGACTTCAGGCATGATGAGGCAGCGGGTGAGGTCACAGGGAGAGAAAGCCTCTTCTCAACGGTCATAGCTGCGGCCCCCGGCCAGCCCACAGACCTCAGGAGCCAGGAGAACCCAGAGAACGTCCTCCCCTCCTCCAGATGGCAGGTTCCACAGACAGCTGGTCACTGATCCTGAGAGCTCCTCGGTGTTCTTCTCCGAGATGGGAGCTAGTGGAGCTGTGCAGGAGGGGCAGAGGAAGCCGTCAGAGCTTTGTGGTAATGGTCCACACACAGGACCCGGTGGCCTCCATTCTCCAGTCTGTGTGATCCTCTGCAGTCTCCGGTCCTCTTGCCCCTTCCTCCTCGCTCAACTCTTCCCATGAACTTCTGGTCGGCTGAGAGACGTGCCAGGAACAGGCCTTCACGTCATGCAGCTTCAGAGAAAGACCAAAAGTGGAAGACGGAATTGGGAGGAAAAAAAAAACACAGACACAGGAAACGTCTCAGCAAAAGAGGAAATGAAGTTGAGCATTGATATAGCCTATCTGCAGATCAGGCCCATCCGCTGTTGTGTTGCAGAATGAGGAAAGCTCGATGTACTGCTGTACTACAGCATCAGTAACAGAAACATGAATGACATTGTGTAAATGGTAATTATGTCACAAAAAATAGTCAACATACATTTTTCCAAATTTTAATTCAGTTGGATTTAAAACTGAACCATAGTTTGCTGTGTGGGCTGCTACACTGGGACAGACAGTGACCTGTGACAGGCTACTGGTGGCCCATGGAGGGATATAGATAGATATAGATAGATATACTGTAGATATAGATATGCCTCAGCGCACACATGTTTGTGTTTATCATTATAATAATGCGAAGCAGTTTGTTTTACAAAACACATATTTGTACAGATGTGACATTCCGGATATATTGTCCCCTTGACACAGACCATAGTCTACATGTTCTGTCTCTGGGGGCCCCCGGCAGGGTTGAGCCACATTCAGCGGCCCTTGAAATGAGGCCGCGGGGGGGGGGGGGGGGGGGGCAACTGAAATGTAATCTATACTGCATTAACCCCTGGATCGCTAACCCCTGGATCGCTTACTGGTCCTGATACACCCGCTGGACTCCACCTGTTCACCCCCCATGCACCTTCATTCACTGTGGGACGTAACCCTAACCCTGCACACATTGAGAGATATAGGACGAGGCCCTGAGCTGTTTGCATGTTTGAACCTCAACAGATTCCCACCGAAGCGTTTGGCTCCACAGCTGCTGGGCTTCCCTGCCATCATGAAGCCCCTTACTATGGGACAGGACCTTCTATCATACATTCGTATGGATTATTTCATTGAATGTAGAAAATGTTGTTTTATTTCAAACAGAAAGATATGAAGACAATGTGAAATTTGAATGTATTGAATTGGCTTGTTATTGACCTATGTCTTGTGTATTGTTACTATAACAATGGTACAGAATGATGTGATGAATAATGTGAATTCAGTTGTCATCTTGAATTGAATATTTAGAGGAGTACCTTTCATCCATACACACACGCACGCACGCACGCACGCACGCACGCACGCACGCACACACACACACACACACACACACACACACACACACACACACACACACACAATATCTAGCTCTAAAAACCCCTTACTTTAATTAAGTTAGTTAGTTAAGTTAAGTTTAGTTAAACAGCCGCTGCTTGGCGCTCTACAAAGTAGAGCGCCACTTTAACCCTAACCCTGAGGCACAGGCTTAGCTTCACTAAACAACAGTGAGCTCTAGTGGTGATCATGTAGTATTTGACACCATAGCATCACCAGCGAGAACCACCACATTGCCTCTGAAGTCAACATAAAAGGAGCGCCCAGTTGTGTTTACGTGAACTTTAAGCCCCCCGTTGTTTTCACTGCACACTGCGACCCAGGAGAACCGGTGAACCGGTGAACAGGTAAAACCGGCTTCACGTCCTTATCCCCCAGATCAGGATACACGACACCTTGGCCACTCGGTACTTCCATATTTATATATAGGCCTATATATATATGTGTGTCTTTTTAAAGCTTTTGCCATTCAACACAGTGTTTGACACAGGTGGAGTTAGATGTATGTGTAATGTAAAGTTATAAGCAAATAGGCCTCAATATCGAAAACAAATTTTACAAATATCTTTATTTTTTATAATAAAAGGCTATGCGAAATAAGTTTGCCCTATATTAACCTACATCAGCTCAGGCCCATGATTTCTTATAAGACAGTACATCAAATGTAAAAGTTACTTTATAAATATATTTTTCAGCATTTAGAACGAACAATTTATATTAGTAAACCTACCTTTTCTTCACCAGTACTTCCTCAAAAAGAGAGGAGAAAATGTGTAATAAAATCCGCCACCTCAAATATGTGACCGACTGTGCCAGCAGCCTGTTTCTTAATGAGATGCTGTGACGCTCTGCTCCAATAACCCGCTGCTGCTCAGCCTGTTTCTTAAAGAGATGCTGCTGCTCAGCCCATTTCTTCATGAGAGGCTGGTGCTCAGCCTGTTTTTTAATGAGATGCTGGTGCTCAGCCTGTTTCTTAATGAGATGCTGGTGCTCAGCCTGCTTCTCAATGAGATGCTGGTGCTCAGCCTGTTTCTTAATGAGATGCTGGTGCTCAGCCTGTTTCTTAATGAGAGGCTGCTGCTCAGCCTGTTTCTTAATGTATCCTGGTGCTCAGCCTGTTTCTTAATAAGATGCTGGTGCTCAGGCTTGGACTGAGAACGTGACAATGTCATGCATGTAATGGGACAATGGATTCTGTGAAGGAATCAATATATTTATCCCGAAATCTGTTAAACGTGTGTAGATGAGTTTAGCAGAAGTCTTTCCCACTCATGATTCATCTTTCGATTTCCAAGAGCGACCTCTTCATGCATGACATAAACCAACATCTAACCTACCGCATATTAATCAGCCTAGGCTAGATGCCACACTGATAAACTCAGTGAAGGGTTAGGGTTAGTAAAATATACTGAATGTAATAAGGTTGAAAATGTTAAATATGTAAATAAAAAGGTATTGTAGGCCTAATCTTATGGAAAAAAAAGATTCATTTGTATGGTAAATCAGGCCTGACCCAAAGAAAAAACAAAATGCAAACTCAAGGAATACTTCCTTCAAGAGAAACTTAAACAACAATACCTTTATTTCAAATTGTCCTTTATTATTATTTCCAAGAAAAGAAAGCAATATAAATAAAGAAACAGCTTGTTTCACCTTGGATAATCATAATGTTGTGCACTTAATAGCTTAGTCCATTTGAAACACTCCCTGATCTCCACATGGATCAAGGCACCATGGGCCGACCGGAGCCAACAGGAAGACCTCCGTTCTGCATTAGCAGGCAGTACAGGACGCTGGCCTCGTGGGTTTCACTGGAAATGTCATGGATTCCTCAGAGCATTAGTTATAAAAAAAAAAAGCAGATAAGTTCACACCAACATTAACCTAAATCACATTCGTTTCTCTCTGCACTTCAAACAAAACACGGATTGGTTTGTTTTCCCGGCTCATGATGGTCACGGTGACAGTACCTTTTGGTAAAGTAGAAGTTGTCAACTTTGAATGAGCTCTTTAAAAGATCTTTGTTCTGTTCAACAGCTCTATTCCAAGCTCACCAATACAAATGTGTTTAAATGTGTTTTTACAAATTATATATATATTAGCATATTAGCATATTCTTTCAGAGGCAACAGAATGTACGAGGCAAAAGTGGTTTGGCGCACATTCCCAACCAATGGCACGTTGATGAATGGCGACATACAGTAACCTAACCTAACCTATCATTGCCACTATGATCATACCTCCTTAAATACATCACAAAATGAATACATATATATGTCACTTCAAATGATCGGTGGATGAATGTCTCTCTGGCTTTGATTGTGAGGGAGATTCAGGACTGTGCTTCTGAAAGGAAGGAGGAGTCGTTATATTAGTTCCATCGACCTTCCAGTCCCCTGGAACCAAAGGCCCCCCTCTGACCCCCTAGAGGCCAGGCAACATCAGGTCTCGGTTTGTACAGAGAACATGGCTGGGAGTCTTGACATACATTCCCATTGGTTCATACTAGAGGGTACAAGGCAGTCAATGAATACAGAAAGAAGGTTCAGTCAGTGCAGCTTGTATGCCACCTTTCTGGGTGGGCTGCATGCCAATAAATACAATGAGTTAGTAGCAGAGGAACAAGAAGCAGGGGGTGGATAATGTTCCTTATCTAGGTGGGACCGTTCAACACTGGGCCAAAATAAAGAGTTCAGATATTTATAATCATACAAAGCTATCCACCAACCACCAAAGTAGGCCAGGAGCCACAGGCCAGCCCACCGCTCTTCCTATTGCTGTGTGTGTGTGTGTGTGTGTGTGTGTGTGTGTGTGTGTGTGTGTGTGTGTGTGTGTGTGTGTGTGTGTGTGTGTGTGTGTGTGTGTGTGTGTGTGTGTGTGTGTGTGTGTGTGTGCGCTATATTGAGGCGTTCAGGGAAATCTAGATGTGTGACCTTTATATTATAATAAAGAAAGTGACTTTTATAACTAGGAGAGTGATAATGAAGCTTTGTCCCACCGCCCCCCAATGGGGCCAAGCACTAAGAATCTGACAGGAAACAACAAACCAGTTCACAGATCAGAAACACAATATCTCAACCAGGGAAGAATAGCAATCACACTATTATTGGCAAGCAAACCTAGAATCTAAACAATGAAGTCATCATCTTCATCATCATCATCTTCATCATCTTCTGTCTGGTCCTGTGTGGGGGTCTAGTCCTGTGGGGAGGGGGGTCTGGTCCTGAGGGGAGGGGGGTCTGGTCCTGTGTGGTTCTGGTCCTAGGTGCCGAGCAGAAGGACCTCTTCCCAGATGGCTGAATTGAACCCTAGCTCTGTGGTGGAGCTCCGTGAGGAACCCAGAGGTCCGTCCTCCCAACGGAGCTCCACTGATTGACCTCTTCAGAATGCCCCAGTGTCTGCTTGAAAAAAACAACATAAAATGATGGGCCTGTAGTCCCGGTTGTAGTTCCGTTTGTTGATCCCCCAAGCCATCCTCAAATCACTCAGACAACCTGGAACATATTTGGCAACGCACAGAATCCTGGCTTCTAGCTGAAGGTCTCTTGATGGACTGGCTCCGCAGAGCCCCTCCCTCCCTGCATCCTGCAACATGTTGGCTCAGGCACTTGATCCACTAGACTGGAGCCTCTGTGACCACACAGGAAGACTGAAGGCAAAAAAAGGCTGTAGATATTTATATCCATCATGGTCATCCCCGAGTCCTTCTGCAGCCCCCCTCAAAACATTCAAGAGTTATTTCAACTCATGTAGTGTGTCGAGTAATACCTCCAAAATCCAATGGAAAGGTATTCCTTTTCAAAGATCAGCCTGGGGGGGGCATCTAGTGCAGGAGGAGGAGGAAGGTGAGGAGGAGGAAGGTGGGCGTCACCAGGGCTGTGCTAGAGACATGTCACCGTGTTGAAGACACTCAAGTCTAGTTTGTCTCCTAAAGGACACGTCCTGAAAGCAGAGACTTTCTGCAAGGCCTCGACTAAACAATAGTAATAATAGTAACCATAATACTTGGGTTCCCCAGAGACGATGGTGTAGACGTGTAGCGGATGTTCCCACAGAGCAGGGCCAGCGACGACGGCGCCGTCAGAGTGTGTGTGGCTCGGGGACCTCTGTCAGGTCTCTGGGCTGCTCCTAGTGGAGCCACTCTGCCCTGGTAGCGTAAGCAGTTGAAGCTAACCAAATGTATCACACCCGCCCCCCCCCCCCCCCCCCCCCCCCGGCGACCCTCCACGGCCGGGCTGGCCTGTGGGCAGCGGGGACAGGGTGGTGCAGTGCAGGGGGCTGTGGGACGGCGGACGACTAGGTGCTGAGGGGAGCTCAGGTCTCAAAGTACTTGTAGATGGCCGTCACGTAGGTCATGACGCTCTGCCAGTCGGGCCTCTCTGAGCGCACCATCTCGTTGAGGTCCTGCAACAGGAAAAGACACACGATGAGACGGGTCAATGCTGACCCTGATACACTCATTATATGCACGGTATAGTAAAGAAAAGTCCTGTACCGATAGGCTAAAATACGTTGTGGCGGGGACTCTTTGTTAAGTAATTCAGAGACGTTCTTCTTGGGGAGCGTGCAAACACATTTCTCTCTCTGTGTCTCTCGCTCCCTGTGTCTCTCTCTCTGTGTCTCGCTCTCCCCCCCATGTCTCTCCGTGTCTCTCTCTCTGTGTCTCGCTCTCCCCCCGTGTCTCTCCCACCGTGTCTCTCTCCCCGTGTCTCTCTCCCCGTGTCTCTCTCCCCGTGTCTCTCTCCCCGTGTCTCGGGGCGACGCGGACATGAAGCTCACCAGAGTGCATTTGATTCCCACACTTTCAGCTGCCTGGAAGGCTAGAGTGAAGTTCCTCCTCTGTGGAGAAGAGCAGAGTTTCAGGTTAGCAGCAGCTTCAACTGCACCGTATTGCACCGTGTCTCTGACTTCTGATCACGATGTTGGTGGCCTGAGGCTACGGTGCATCAAGACATGTTAGACAACATGACAGGTGACTGATGGAGGTCCTTGCCTTCTCCGGGCTGCTGAGCTCCTGGTAGGGGATGTGGGCGGGCAGGTAGGTGTGCAGCATGGCGCAGAACGCCAGCCCGTCGTTCCAGCTGCTGCTGAAGTTGGTGATGTCGATGTTCTGGAAAACAAACACCAACTGAATAAACACAAAGGGGCTTCGGTCTCAGAGTGCTGCTCCATATTTATGGCATTATCAGGCCGGTCTTACATGATAGATTGAGCGCAGGATGATTTGACCCCAACTTCCATTTACTGCACAATCCTCAAGTCATACTCATCATACATCTAGGTGGACACACCCACCTGTGATGTCAGAAGCTGCACATTTTCAGAACAAAACAGCTTGTAATGGCTAATCACACTCACACCTGGTGCTATATGTCCCCTTTATAACACAAAACAGAGGCGTCAATAAATCATCTGCTGAAATCAAGACATGGACTGGATATTGAGGGTGTCTGTCACTCTGCCAGCAGTTGTGTTTGTCCTGCATTTACTTTTGGCCCTGCTGTTTATATTACCAACAGAGCAGCGCAGACACAAACTCCTACAGACAGCGGTTCTGCTGTCACAACAAGGTGTGGCGCGAGAACATCAAACCTCTGCTACAACTAAAAAGTAGAATACCTGCATGTCTTCTGCACACGCACCCAAACAATCAGCTCAATGTGGCTCACTTCCTGGAGAGGACCAGGTGAGCCATTAGCCTTGGCAACCATATGGTCACGGTCAAAGAAGGAGGGGACATCTATTTTCAATGCGTTGTATGCAGAGACGACCGCCTCCCAGGGCGGAAGAGAAGGCAAACAAAGCCTCTTGTGGGTCAGTGTTCACACATCTGCTCTCCACAACATGTTTGAACAGCCATTTGCTGACGGCTGGAACAGAATTAGGGTCAGCACTAAGTGGGCATAAACACTGAGGAACCAGCAATAACCAGCTCTTCCCCCCACAGAGCTGCTGAGGAAGAGACTCGATGGCTCCTAGCTTGGGGGGGGGATTGAACACATTCATTTCAGGGAAATGCGTGGGCATCCCCCCGCCCCCAAAGATCACAGATTAACCAGGCACAGTCGGGTGGAGGTCATCAGCCAGCGGGTGGTGCTGCGGTAATGAGGGGCAGTAGATGAGAGACGGAGAGGAGTCCTCCTACCTGGTAGCCTTCAGTCTTCTTCTGGCACCACTTCAGGAGAGCGTTTCGTTTGGAGCCGCCGTACTCTCTGGCCAGAGCTGACAGGGGATCCTTCCTCTCCTCTCTAACACACACACACACACACAAACACACAGTTTCTTTGACTGCATTAAGGTTGGTTTTTGGCGGCAATGACCAGTCAAGCTCTGCGAAGCAATCGTTAACCTGTTTTGGTTCCGCGTCGTATTTACGTGTCGCTATGCAATTCATCGCCACAACGGTAGAGGGAGCTATGTTTTTTGTAAAGACTGACGTCCGACCAACCGGTACGGAGCAGGGAGGGGCTGGTACCTGAGTCGGCCGCGCGTGGTGGGGGTGACAGAGGCGGTGGGCGAGGAGGAGGAGGAGGACATGGAGGAGGCGGAGCCCAGAGCCAGCAGGGAGGTGGGGGCCGCACCGTCGGGGGCCGACTTGTCCCGCTTCATCTCCTCGCTGCTCCTACGGGAACCTGGTGGGACAAACAGAGCACAGGATGAGACGCGCACACACACACACACACACACACACACACACACCTCCTATCACGAGTTTACTGGTTCACTATAGATCAACTTTATACATTTAGTTCATTTTGATGGTGCCGCTCAGTTCACACTGTATGACATGCTGTCAATCACACGGTACTGATTGTACGGACCCGAGATGGCCTTTGAGGGGTCCATGGTGGAGACCCTCTGGAGGACGGCCGTGGTCCGGCCGGAGGACGGTCCCCTGAGGAGGTGGTCCGCTGGGGACACAACACAGGCTGTTACCACACACACACACACACACACACACACACACACACACACACACACACACACACCATGTTACCGGCGTTCAAGGAAAGTTCTCAGCCCTTCAAGCTAAAAAAAATAATAAATAGATGACTGTTTGAGATGGAAAACAATAAATTAGAGGGAAAAGTAAACAGTCAGAGACGGCCATTGGTTGAGTCAGCACGTTCACACAGAGCACTTGAACCAGTCTCTGGTGGGACTGGAGCCAGACCCCCTCTCCTTAGTCAAGATTACAATAAGATTCTGGAGGAAGACAGGAACTTCCTCCTACAGACACACACCGAGACAGACACACAGACAGAGCCACAGTCACACAGAGACACAGTCACGCAGAGAAAAACACACAGAGACAGAGCCACACAGACGAAACAGGCAGTGAGAGAGAGAGAGAGAGAGAGAGAGAGAGAGAGAGAGAGAGAGAGAGAGAGAGAGAGAGAGAGAGAGAGAGAGAGAGAGACACACACACACACACATCTTTCATGGAAAGGCCTTGATTATCAGAGAAGATACGCTGAGGCAAACTGTGTTTCAACCATCAGACAGTCGGCTGTCTACCTGGCATGGTGATGTCCGTGTAGCTGGGCCTCTTGTCACTCAGCGAGGAGAGCGGCTTGGACGAAGACATGGACCCAGAGATAGAGTGTCTCTGTAACAGCAGAGTTTCACTTTTACCACAACATCACATGGTTACCACCATTCTACAGCTACAGCACTACGACACAGTGGTTACAAATGGCCATGACTACAATTCTGGGGGCAATGGAGTCCATGGAACACTTGATCAACTTCAATGGAACAAGACGCCAGATGGGTACTGGAGTGGCATCAAACCAACACAGCCTTACTTATATCTAAACAGTGTGTCCTCCATATTTGGAGACACCCCCAGCGGACTCTCAGGCCATCTAGATGAAGCCTGCAGCCCACAGGTCTGACCATCAGCCTGCAAATCAACCGTACCTGAATGGGGGAGACTGCAGCGGCGGGGGGGGTCTTCAAGGGGCTGGGGCTCAGAGGGGTGCGTGGGAGCTGGGCGGGGGGGACGGGCGCCGTTGGAAGAAGGACGACGGCGTTGGAGGCGGGACCTGCAGCAGAACCAGAGGGGGCGGGGCCTTCGTCACCGTCGCATGGATCTAGGTCTAGGAGGACAAACATGCCATTTCTAGATGGATCCAGGTCTAGAGGACAAACACACTGTTTCTAGATGGATCCAGGTCTAGAGGACAAACACACTGTTTCTAGAGGCTGAACCACAGTCGAAGATTCCCTGGTGGACCACTCATCACATCCAACTCCAGGCTCTACAGTCCACAGTTTCCACAGAGCTTTAACACGAGTGAGTTCATATACAAATGCTCTGTTGCCCTTTTGTGAATGACCATGTGATGGAAACTATTTAAAAAAAAAAAATAAAATGCTGATGAATATTCAAAGAAAAACAAAGTGATATCGTTAAGAACCATGTACTCAACACCTCTTTAATTGCCATACAAATGACTGAAGATGATGAGCATAAAACATTTTAAATAATAACCACCTCCCCCCCTGACGCCCAGCCCCCTGACACCCGAGCCCCTTGACTGGAGGCCAGGTAAGCATAACAACAAGCGGAGGTGGTCCTACATTCACAGGGCGGGCCGCTCTGCGAGGCGCTGTCGAAGCTCTTGATGAGGGTCTTGACGGTGGGCGAGGGCTCCGAGGAGGTGGAGGAGCGGCGGCTCAGACCCATGCCCTGGCGCAGCGCCGCCAGGTCTCGCTCCACCGCGTTCATGTAGTTGTACACGCGGCCGCGCTCCTCGTCCTGCCTGCACACAGGAAGGGAGCGGGATTAACGACCCTGACGACCTCCAGTGACCCCCGGTTACCCCCCCCCGGGTAACCGGGAGAACGAAGGACGGTTCTCCAAACTAGTAGAATCTGTTAGAGCTCCCCTATTTCCTTATTGATCATTGAGCTTCATTTAGAAACATGCCATCGGTACATAGGCACTACAACTCTTTCTCTTGATTGAGAAACTGCCATCGTGTCCTCAGAGGACGTCTTACTTGCGGCTCTTGACCTCGTCCAGCTCCTTGCCCAGCTTCTCATTCTTCTCCTGGGACTCCTGCAGCCGGCGCCGCAGGTCCCCCATCTCCTCCTGCGCCTCCGACTTGATGTCGTTAGCGATGACCACGGCGGTCTGCAGGTCCGCCTGGAACTGACGCCACTCCATCGACTCCTCCTGCACACACACACATAATAATCCAATGATTAACGATACAGTTGTCATCTTGAACTGAAAATTTTTGGAGTAACACACACACACACACACACACACACACACACACACACACACACACACACACACACACACACACACACACACACACACACACACACACACACACACACACACACACACACACACACACAATTTCATGTAGCTTTTGCAATATTGCTGCTGGTGGTTTCTTTTTCATTAGCGGCCCATAGTTGATGTGAGCTTTCTGGGATTTCAGTGGACAGGATGACCTTGTGTTATGCTTGTGCTCATGTGATGAATAAAATACTTGGTGTTTTGACCTCACATTTTCCAGTGGAATTCCTTTGACTTTCATGCGGATGGGTTTGGGAGGTTGGGGAATACTTTCCGAACACATAAGAGCGTGGTCAGGAGCTATAACCCGTTCTGCTCATTTTGTGACAGAGGTCAGAGGTCATGAACCAAGCTCACCCTTAATCTGCGATGTAGAATCTTGATCTCCCTCTCCATGTCGTGCTTCTGGTCCTGAAGCTTCTTCACAGAGTCTAGGGAGACAGAGGGAGAGACAGAGAGAGAGAGAAAGGAAGAGAGAAAGGGAGACAGACACAAAGATAAAGATTGGGCACAGAGACAACAAGTGGATATTTTTTGAAAGATATCCATTGTTATCAACTTGTAATTGTTCTATTTGACGTATTGATGGAGAGATAGATATTCTTAATACTCTCCAGGTCGCTGACGATGAGGTCGTCATGCAGCCTGACCCCAGACCCCTGACCCTCACTCACTCTCCAGGTCGCTGACGATGAGGTCGTCATGCAGCCTGACCCCAGACCCCTGACCCTCACTCACTCTCCAGGTCGCTGACGATGAGGTCGTCATGCAGCCTGACCCCAGACCCCTGACCCTCACTCACTCTCCAGGTCGCTGACGATGAGGTTGTCGTGCAGCTTGACGGCGCGGTGCTGCTCCACCTCGTCCTCCAGCTCAAAGATGGTCTCCTTCATGTCGGCCACGGCCGCCTCCTTCTCCGCCAACTCGGCCCGCTGCTGCTCCACCACCCGCTCCGTCTCCTCCATCTGCCGCTGCACCTGCTGCTGGAACCCCTGGTACTCCTGGTCCAGCTACACACACACACACACACACGTCTTAACGAGCAGCGCTTGATTACCTAATGAGCAAACATGGAGTCCCCAGCCACACTGGAGATTCATCATCCCAGTCAACACACAGATTCATTACGATGCATGACCGCGTGGAGAGGATGAATGCAACAATTTTCATTATAACTTCATATATATATCATGTTAATTACAACCGGTTATTTTTGGTGAAATCAGTGCTCATAGCATGCCAACAAACACATTTCCACCAACCACAGACCTAGATTTCTGTGTGCACTCCTGGAACGCTTAAAGCCTCTCCTTCCCTCTACAGTGAGGTGTAGCGCTCCCTCTTGATTAAGAGAGAGATGAGATGTATTCACAGGGTATACACCGGGTGTGGGCAGGGACCTACCTTGCCGAGCGCGTCCTGCATCCGGCTGAAGTCGTCGTGGGCGTGTCCCAGCTCCGCCTGCATCTTGGCAGCCTTGGCCTCCGCCTCCTCCTTGTCCAGGCGCACGGCCTCCAGCAGCAGGCGGATGTCGTTCTTGTCGCCCGCTGTGTGGACGGAGTACATCTCCGCCACCTTCTGCCTCTCCTGCTCCAGCTGGGCACGGCAGCGCTGCAGCTCGGCCTGGTCGCTGCCCACCGCCGCCTGGTACTCCTCCAGGGCCGCGCCCATGGCCGCCCGGCCCTGCCGCTCGGACTCCATCACGCGCTCCATCTGGTGGTTTCGCTCCTTCAGGGCGCCAATCATCTCCTGGGCCTCTGCGTTGTCCTGCTCCGCCATCTTCAGCGTGTTGGAGAGGTGCTGCTGCACGCCCAGCAGCTGCTCCCGCTCGAAGCGGGCGTTGTCGGCCAGGTCCACGTAGCGCTGCTCCAGCTCCATGTAGCGGCCGCTCTTGATGTCCTCCTCCAGCGTGTAGGACAGGTGGTGCTGCTCCAGCAGCGAGCGCAGGTACTCCAGCTGCCGGCCGTACTGCTCCAGCTTGTCGCTCTGCTGGCACAGGGAGTCCATCAGGATGAGCTTCTCCTCGCCCAGGCGCTCGTTCTCCCCGTTCAGCTCCTGGGTGATCTGCTGCAGGTCCGACAGCTCCTGTAGCGTGGCCTGCAGCTCCTCCGCCGTGCTGTGCTGGTTCTCCTCCATCTGATGGATGCGCTCCGTCAGGCGGGCCACAGAGACATCGCTGGCGGAGCCACCACCCGAGCCGCCGCCCCCCCGCCGCGAGCGCCCGCGGCTGGCCGCGCTCTCCGACTCGGAGGAGGACGAGGCGCCGGAGGGCGCGTCCAGGGCGTCGTCGCTGGACGTGACCGCCTGGTAGACCTCGCTGGACTCGCTGTCCAGGTTGTCGGCCGAGCCGCCGTGCCGCCGGCCCGTCAGCAGGTCCTCCAGGGAGCCCGGCGCCGAACCCTCCACCGAGGATGTCAGGGTGCCCGTGCCCCCGCCGTCGCTCTGCCCGCTGCCGGCCGCGGGGTCCGGGCTCTGGGAGGGATAGCCGAACATCTTCTCTGTGACCTCCAGCCGCTGCTCCAGGGAGAAGCCCAGGGCGTTGAGCCGGTCTTTCAGCATGCGGTTCTCGCTCTTCAGCAGGTTGAGCTCCACCCGGATGGCCTGGTTCTGCTCCTGCAGCAGGAGGAGGGTGGACTCCACGTCTGCCGCCGTGATGGCCGACACCGGGGGCTTCTCGTCCTCTCCGGCCACCTCTGGGGGTGCCACCTCCTCCTCCTCCTCCTCCTCCTCATCCTGCTCCTCCTCCCCCCCCAGGCCCAGCTGTACCCTCATGTCCCTCAGCTCACCGCGCAGATGCAGGATCTCCACGTCTTTGCTCTTGGCCAGACCCAGCAGGTCCTTCACCTTGTTCTCCAGCGCCACCTTGTCGCTGAGCTGACCGTCCGACTTGGACTTACTCATGCGGCCCTCGGACTCCGCCAGGACCTGGCTGCGTGAGCGCTTGGCCTGGGCCGCATCCCCCGGCACCACCGCCTGCTTCTTGTTGGCCGAGGCCCTGGAGGGGCGCAGGCGGTCCCTAGTCGAGCTCGGCTCCTTGGAGGCGGAGGACGCCGCACGCTTGGCCGAGGCCCCTGGGTGGAGAGGAAGCCATAAGACGGTCAGCCTCAAACATCAGCAGCCGGCACATGAAGAACATAACTTTAAAGTAGTTGAGTACCTGAGCTGGTCTTGGGCTTGCCGTCGGTGCCGCTGGTCCCGGTGGAGGCGGTCCTCTTGGCCTTGCTGCTGGGTGCAGCGCCGCCTCCAGCCATGGCCGCTAACAAATCATCGTTGCTTTTAACCTGCGCACATTAATAGAGCTCATTAATACCCAATCAAACAAACAATGTGCAACAGCGGAGGCTGCGGCGAGGCCGTGAGTCGTGGGTTACCTTGGAAAGGGGTGCTGACGGGCCTGACTTCACGCCCGCTTTATTGGTGCCCCCACCGGCCGCCGTCGCCACCTCAGCCTTCCCCCGCTCGCAGCTTGCCTTATTTGCCGCCGGCCGTGTCGTCTTCTTCATACTGGGCGCTGTGATGCCCGTGCATTTACACCCCCACCTGAGAGGTAGAGAGGGACGGAGGAGAGTTCACTGACGTGGCATGTGGGCCAACATACGAGGAACTCGTATGTTGTGAGGAGGTGGTAGATCAGCTTGGAGCTCTAAAGACAGACGTATGGGAAGCCCCTGGCGGTCCGTCCTGTCTCAGAGAATGAAAGACTTGTTGTGGTGAGTGGGAGTGTGAAGGGGTGGATTTCCTGAGGGACCAGGCTTGAGTCATGACAAGTATGATAAGATGTTCTCTGTATTTTGCTGGAGGCTTGGGGGATCTATTCCAGATGTGAGGGCTTCCATTGAAAGATGAGCCACTAGAGGGCAGTCCAGAGGTTATAATGGGTTCAGTCAAGATATGTGATACAACTCTAACTCTAAATCATATTTGTGTTTGAGTTATCTAGAAAAGCGCTGGAGGTGCATTTAATGAAGAACGTATTGTGTAGATGGAATACAGCTGTATGAATACCATCGATCCAAAGATCCCCTCCGACTCCCGATCAACCAGGTGAAACACACACAGTCTTAAGGCTGATGTTTCACAGTAAGTCCTCAAGGACAAAGTGCTGCTTTGGCTCCTCCTTGGTAAAGGCAGGCTAGTGAGCGCTCTGGTGTTGTGAAGAAACAGTGGAAGACGTAATGCATTGTTCCTTCTCATAAAGACCCTACTGAGAGTGCTCACACCAGTACCAGCACTTGCCCAGAATGGATTCCTTTCCTCAACACTAAAAACCGGATTTCAGAACTGTTGATTCATAACAGATGCTTGTTGGTTACATAAGAAGAGGAAACGCAAACAAACAACTCAGTCTCCTGCCACAGCTTTCTGACATCATATGATATCATGTGACATCATGCACGCCTTTAACACGTTAATGTAGTGAGAGTTAGTCTTTAAACCACTAACCAAACAAGTAATGCCAAACACAGAGACAGAAAATTATTTACATTTCCCAAGCTTTGAGCAACCATTTAATAAATTACCAAAAAGTCTGGTCTGGCAGCCCCTGCAGACTATGGTGCTCATCACATCATGTCTAAAGCAAAGCGGTTCACCCTAACGGATGTGCCTTGAGCCAAGACTAGGTGCGTTTCTCGTTGAAATTTAAAGTCATATATGCCTGCTCCTTGCCTAGATGCCCTTGTTGCCATTGATCAAGAAAAGAGGTTGGTGACAAAAAGAAGACTGAATGCTTTTCTGTTGCTTTCTGAACAAGACACAAGGGAACCCAAGCAACCAATCATTTAACAGGCCATGATTTGCTGATGGCAAATATAATCCACACAAAACCAAATCATCTAATTTGAACTGCATTTGATACAAATAAAATAAAACTTCTGTAACAGCTTGCAGCTGTGTTTTCACTTGTGAACCAAGTTTTAATCCTAAAATCTGTGCTCTTTGTCCAACCTCTGACAGAAAGCACACAGAGCAGCCTGGCTTGTTCCACTTACTTTGCCAAGTACTTTTATTTTGTAGGTTTTTCTATAATCATTTTTAAATATTTTGGTTTGGGTCAAGGTTTATACCCAAGGTAAACCTGTGTCGAAACTGCTTAGCCAAGAATAAATATACATGGAAAATAGTCCCAAAAAGGAGTCTTTGGAGATGCAGTAAATCATTGACTTGGCGCAAAGGAACATGATGAGGCAGAGGGACACATATTGCACTGCAGTGTGCTCAGAAAGGTACACCTTGCAGGAAACTAAAATGACAAACTCTATAACAAACGTCAATGTTTATGATTAGTGGAGAGTGATTCGCTTTAGAACAAATCATTTGGATTGAAACATCCGTGTTTTAATTCTCTAGGGATCAACTGTCATTACCCTCATGGGAACTCCTATATTCATAGGCTACGAGAAATAAATGTACTTTCAAATGCACCAGAGAATTCAAACAAGCTTGTCTTAGTGCACAATATGAAGATAAGAAAGAGTACATGGTTGGCACCTGGCACAAATGCTTTCAGGTATATCCACACTTGACCGAATGGGTGTCAAGCATTGCTCAAGAGAGGTATAGCACACTTCAGCAAGAGCAGGACCAGAAGATCTTATCAATTTCCTCCTCACAGAAGACCTGTTGCCAACCATTGCTCAGATTGTAACGCGACTAAACTTTAAGTCACATACTCAATGTTTAAGTCACATGCCATATGGGGGGACTCCAGATGTGTCAGGCCAAATTGAAGGCGCCTGTACCAGCCCCCCCTTCCCTTAATGTCTCTCTGCTGGCCTGCTTCAGCTGTGAGCTGTGGCTCTGCTGCTAGGGAGGTCGTTTGCTCATTCCCAGCTGTGTTGAGCCTCATGGCTGGACTTAACAACCCTCCACACCCCTGCCCCTCCGGCCAACCATTCACACACAGCACTGGTTCATAGTAACAACAGCAGATGACTGAAACCAAGTCAAACATAGCAGAAATCTTAACTTGGAGATGGCTATAAACCCGAAGTTATGCCACTTTCTCCCTGGCAAGAAAAAGGCATTTATCGCATCTATATTTTACACCAAAGCTAATTAATGTCTGCTCATATGAATTTAACAATGATGTCATCACCTTAGTCCCACCTTAGCCAGATTGAGCTATCTATTTCTGCACTAATAAAGTACTGGCACGGCTACAAGCCTATCTTTACTGTGTTTGGTATGCGTGTCCGTGAGCATGTGCGTATGAAGGAGGCCGTTCCCAAAGGCACGTGTAAATAATTGTCTTTGAGTATTTTTCCAGGTTCCTGTCCTGACGTCAATGCTGCTTCACATGATGAAGAGCTAAGCTGGATGGAAGCCTATCTGCAGGAGCAGCTGGTGGAATGACCAGGAGCTCTGGAGGACCAGGCGCTCTTGAGGACCAGGCGCTCTGAACGGCCAGCAGGCCTTGGGACAGTCAGGACTGGGACCACTCGGGACAGAGTGAGCACTCTTTCACACCGTTCTCCCAAACAGGGACAGGCACTACTGGCTATGAATAAATAAAGCCAGTGCTTAACGCAGGCATGTGCTTTCTTTGTTAAGGTGTAAACCCAACAGGGGCCTAAAGCAACTATTGTGTGGCCCAAAGCCCTCCCTGCTAGGCGTGGGACTCTGAGGATCCAGTGCGTTCAGACATTCCACCTCATTTAGACTCACTTTAACAATACCTGACCTAAAACCAAAGCTGCTTCCACTTTGGTCAGTGGATCAAAGCCATCTACTATAATACTGCAGCCTTGAATAACTGCACAGTCTGATGTCAAAACTTGCTGTTAAGTGAGAAGGAGCCATTGTAAACAAAGAGACCTAATTATTCACCCTTGCAGAATGTGACACACAAGTGCGTTGTCGACTAGAATATACCAGAACCAAGAACTTGCTTGCTCTGCCTCCAATTAAGGAACTATAGCATTTGATTAACACTAAACGACATCATGGCTGTGATACAAACAGAGCAGGTGTGCATTGGTTTCTACAATCAGCTGAACAAAAAACAAAATTTTGTGTGTGTGTGTGTGTGTGTGTGTGTGTGTGTGTGTGTGTGTGTGTGTGTGTGTGTGTGTGTGTGTTCATCGTAATTGAATGGATGAGACAGAGACCGAGAGAAAGGAGTCAGCAGAAACAGTCCATATTGAGGGATGGGGGTACTCCTCACTTATAAAGGCCCCTCTCCATCCTTATTATTCCTCTAAACTACAGGGAGGTACTTCCTTCCCATAACACAAGCTTCCTGCCATGCCGTCTCTCGTAGGGGTGTGGGGAGGAGGAGAGGGGGGCTACTGGGAGGATGTGGGTACAGGGACAGAAAGGCAGCAGTATGCTCAGCACAGAGCAGACACTGTACATTACTTTTTCCTTTGCCATAAAAAAGCTGCCTGGAATCCAAACACTGTCTCATAGTCAAACCATCATAATTTCAATCATAAATGCAACTCACTGTATAATCCAATACAAGATAAGGTGCTTCTGGGAATTATATTTATACAAGTCTTTAATCATGTCATTTGCTCTGGGTCACATGGAGGATACGTTTCCAAATAAGGTCTTGTACTCTTATCTGTTGAGTCGCAAAATAAACTGCTGCGCAAACAGCCTCCAGGGAGACGTTGGAGGACTTTATAAAGAACATGATGTCAAGTACTGTGGCTAATCTAAGCATTCCACGAAGGTCCTAATCACAGACCTGGGGTCAGTTTTGGTAGTCAAGTAAAAGGGAATGAGGGGTAATCATAAACACTTGTTTCACACACTAAAAGGGTTAGCATAACGTTACAAACCACGATTCATTGAAGCTGAATAAAGGTGACGCAGGGATTACAACGAGCCGGTCAATATGGAGGCTCGTTGGTCTCTTCAGAGACCCCCAGTCCACTAGCAGCTAGGTAGTTATGGAGAAGGTTACTTGGCCCCTGGACCAGTAGCAGCTAGTTAGTTATAGAGAAGGTTGCTTGGCCCCTGGACCAGTAGCAGCTAGTTAGTTATGGAGAAGGTTTCATGGCCCCTGGACCAGTAGCAGCTAGTTAGTTATGGAGAAGATTTCTTGGCCCCTGGACCACTAGCAGCTAGTTAATTATGGATAAGGTTTCATGGCACCTGGACCACTAGCAGCTAGTTAGTTATGGAGAAGGTTTCATGGCCGTCACAGAAAACAGGGCTCTCCCTGGGATCAGTAGGTCTGTGGACCACTGGACCCTGCGGAGGTCTTCACCAACTACCCCACTCTCATTATATGTAGCACTAACGTTTGATTAGATATGTTAGACATGGTGATGTATTATACAAGTTGTGATTATAAATGCTGGGGTTGAGGGCAAAGTGTCTTAATATGAGAGTAACGGTAACATTACTTAGCATACGACAGTTTATGTTTATATATACACACACACACACACACACACACACACACACACACACACATATATACAGTATATACATATATCGTTAGCAAGTTATCCTGGTATTCAAGTCTATAATGCTGACATCGTAAGTCACATTGTTTCATGTGTTAAGATGCCAAGTTACTTCAAAGCAGTCCTAGTTAGCAGGTTGAGCTAAGATCTAAACAGAGTCGAACAACACTTTAATACATCTTTTAACAAATACACCAACATTTAATATTTGGCATTTAACAAGCCCTCGCCTGGGAAAGCTTTCCTCGTCCATGTATTCTGATAAAAGGAGCGCAGAGACCATAACGTTGTTCTGCCTGCTAGCATTGTTAGCGTAGCCAGTCGGTTAGCTTAGCCAGTATAGAACAACAAGGTCCCGTTTTCAGAAAGATTCCTTACTTTAAGTAAGATTCCTTACCCTAAGTCCCTGGTCCCCTTTAACTGGAGGCGGTAACACTGAATGTTGGTCTACAGCATGTTACAGAGAGCTAAATCCCACACGGTCACCAGCCTGGGACGGTCCGGGGTCGGGGAGCACCAGTCTGGGGTGGGTCGGGGAGCACCAGCCTGGGACGGTCCGGGGAGCTTCGAAACGTCAGCTGGTCGGGGAACACTGAACGCTTCTGCCTCCTTGAGTTCATTACCTCGTCGCACAATAATCAGCACCACGTCACAGAGTGTATATTATTATATTTTATTATATATATCTATATATAATATCTATATCTATATCTATATATAATATCTATATCTATAGATATGTGGATATATATTACATACATTATATATGTATGTGATTATAAGGATCACAACCTGCCCTGTTGAAGGCCTAGTGCACTCTGACACGATTTATTAAAAAAATATATAGTTTACAATGCTGAATAGCTGACTTGCTCTAATGTGTATTTTCTATTAGTGAATGAATTGACAAGTTATTTCTATAAATCAACATTTATAAATCAACATTTTATTGACATTAATCAATCAATCACATTTATGCAGTGTTGTTGCTTTCTAGATTTTGACAATAAGAACAAGCTATTGAAGTGTAGTTGTATGTATGCTGGGATGTAATTGAAGTGCGCAGATAGGGTCATACCAGGGAATATTTTGGCCTATTCAATATGAACTATTCCCAGGTGTTCATATTCCTGTGGTTCCGACCCATAAAGAAAAAAAAACATGAGAGAGAAAAATTGGAATATGAAAAAGGGGAAATTAATTAAATGAACCATAGGACAGCCGTCTGATTGGAATGAGGCAGCTAACAACTCACAATGTCTGTACATCTTACAATATTGTTACAGGACAGATTCAACCGTTTCTTTTCTTAACCAATATATACCAGAGGAGCCTGTGAACAGACTAAGGTTCATACACATAGTAGACAACTAAACAACAACTAAAAACACATTTTACATCAACATGCCTGCATGTTGCGTGCTAACTAACCTCTTTACAACCTTGTAAACATCAGTGGAAATCACGTTCCTATTGATTATCAGCAGGAAACAAGCGCACAGGCAACTTTTATTCCAGCTTAAATATTTCTAGGAGCAAATGAACAGATAATTCTATCCACTCTAATTCCACCCTAGAAGCCTAAAAACCTCCAATTATTTCACTGAACACATGTGGCTAATATTCAGGAAAAGACAGTACAAATCTTTAAATGAAGTAATGGTAAAACACAAAGTGTAAATTCTAAATAAGACATGGAATAATGTGTTCTGAGCATTATGATTATAAAGGGCTCTCTTTGAAACAGCAGTTACATTAGAGTACACAGCATATGCTAATTGACTTCTCATGGCTTTTGTCACAGTGCCTTGTTTCCAGTTTAAGATGTGCTATTAGTGCCCTCTGGTGGCTAAAATCTAAATGATGTGTTTTCCAGCAGCAGTGACTGCTCAGAAGAATTCACTTCTTCTAGCTTAAGAACAGTTGATACCATTTCATAGAAAGGTCCACATTCCCGCTATATTTCAGATGAGAAGAGAAGGCTTTGTCGTTTGCTGTCTGGTGCCGGAATGTTCTCAAGTTGGAGGAAATACAGTAGAAGTTGTACCTGCAGAGACGGGACGAAACACAGAGATAACCTGGAGAACTCCAGTGGACTACAAACATGGCCATTTAGTAACAGACTTCATTTCCTATAATAGAATGCGTCAACTTACCTGAGACATGACCTCAAGGGACCAGCTGTCGTTCATGGAGAGGGGCTGAGAGGAGCCCACTCTGCTGTCCTTCTCTGAGGGCCGGAGCAGTGTGGGGCCGAAGACTGTGGCCAGGTTGTAGGAGGACATCTTATTGACTCCCTCGTTCTCAGCCACCCTATGGCACCAACCAGGACACACCAGTCAATGATGGACTTAAGGGGAAATACCACTGATGAACCATCTTATCGCTGCAAGCTTTATACTTAATGCTATTTTCACTTCATCATTTTTTTTATAAAATATTTTAAAAGCCACTGCCAATGCCTAAAATATGAACACGTAATCAAATGGAAGTCGTACTATGAGATGGAAAATAAAAAATAAAAGATTGTGAGGATTCAAGCCTCTTGTTCACGCACACTTTCTGTCTGGTTATGATAAACAGACTCATAATAATAAAATAACAAAGCAGATACTGTAGTGGCTAGAGTGTTCAACTCCCAGCCTGATACTAAAGGTACTGGGTTTAATCCCAGCAGGCTATCTGTAGGCCTCTTTGAGCATAGTGCCCTAACCCCAGCCTGCTCCTTAATGACCTGTCTCTGTACTGTTTCACCCCTACCTGCTCCTTATGGCCTGTCTCTGTACTGTCTAACCCATACCTGCTCCTTAATGACCTGTCTCTGTACTGTCTCACCCCTACCTGCTCCATGATGGCCTGTCGCTGTACTGTCTAACCCATACCTGCTCCTTAATGACCTGTCTCTGTACTGTTTCACCCCTACCTGCTCCTTATGGCCTGTCTCTGTACTGTCTAACCCATACCTGCTCCTTAATGACCTGTCTCTGTACTGTCTCACCCCTACCTGCTCCATGATGGCCTGTCGCTGTACTGTCTAACCCATACCTGCTCCTTAATGACCTGTCTCTGTACTGTCTAACCCCTACCTGTTCCTTAATGACCTGTCTCTGTACTGTCTAACCCCTACCTGGTTCTTAATGACCTGTCTATGTACTGTCTAACCCCTACCTGCTCCTGAATGACCTGTCTCTGTACTGTCTAACCCCTACCTGCTCCTTAATGACCTGTCTCTGTACTGTCTCACCCCTACCTGCTTCTTATAGCCTGTCTCTGTACTGTCTAACCCCTACCTGCTCCTTAATGACCTGTCTCTGTACTGTCTAACCCCTACCTGGTTCTTAATTACCTGTCTATGTACTGTCTAACCCCTACCTGCTCCGTGATGGTCTGTCTCTGTACTGTCTAACCCCTACCTGCTCCATGATGGCCTGTCTCTGTACTGTCTAACCCCTACCTGCTCCGTGATGGTCTGTCTCTGTACTGTCTAACCCCTACCTGCTCCGTGATGGCCTGTATCGGATAGTGGTTGCAGTGTTCCTCACCTCTTCAGGTGGTCCAGCAGGAAGAGGAAGGTGACGAGGTTGGCCTCAGGGAGGGAGAGCAGCAGGTGGAGCATGCAGCTCTCTTTGGCTACGCTGTCGGAGAGAGCTGTGGGGGAAACGTAGGGATTTAGGGTCCCCTCTGACGTCCTCATTATTATAGTAATCCTGATGTTAATGGGCTCCTGGGAATAGCAATGACACGAAATTGCAGATTTAAATGTTCTTGTTTTTTTTAAATACTTAATTACTTAATACTAAATAATCCTAGAATAACATTAATTAATACAAGTTAATTAAAGGGCAGCGGACCGAGGCCTCCGGTGAAGCTGGGGTACAGGTCGTCGGTGAAGAGCGGTTCTGGCAGCTCGCGGAAGTAGAGCTTCAGTGTTCCAGCGATGGCGTTCACGTCCATCTCCCTCATCACCACAGACACGTCCTTATTGTCTAGTCGGTGTTAGGGTGAGAGACGGTGAGTACATGAATACGGAAAAGGATCCGATGCCATTAGGCACCATTTACATTTGTCATCTTTCTTTCTTCAATATTATTTTTGATAATATCAATATAAATAAATAAATAAATAGATCATATAATATATAAATAAATAAATAAACATAGGGTATATTTCATATAAACAGTTTATGCATGCTGTTATGCACTGATTGTTTCAAACTATCCGTCTATTTAAAAGTTCCCCTCAGGGGGACCCCTGAGGGGTACCAGGACCAAGAGTGACAGAGGAGGTGAAGACTGAAAACTCACTGGAGTCGAAAGCCGCCTTGAGGCCTTGGATGTCCGTGGCCACGCCCGAGACCCTGTAGATCCCCACCTCCTCCATGCCTCTCATCTCGATCTCCTCCACACACTGCCTCACGATGAGAGGTACCTTGGAGCGCTCCCGCCTGGCCACACCCCCATGGAACACCAGCAGGGGTTAACAGTGCATTCACCATGCAACTCCAGCAGGGGTTAACAGTGCATTCACCATGCAACTCCAGCAGGGGTTAACAGTGCATTCACCATGCAACACCAAGCAGTAGGTGCCCAAAACAATGTTGAGGATAAAACATAGACACGTACAGTATATCTATATGCAATAAGGATATATACAAGTAAAAACTGCTTCTGAATATTTTGTGTTTCGGTTTATAATATGTTTATTTAATAACAACCAAATGTCTTGTGGTAAATCAACTCACTTAGTGACAACATTAATTTTGACCCCGAACACGCCAGACTGCTTCCGCGACGGCATCCTCTTCAGACTGAACTCCCTGCTGGTGAACTTCATGGACAGCTTCACCTCCACCTGTACACACAACCATCACAGTACTTTAGTGTCCTCGCTCTGCGCTGCTTCTCTCTGTATTCTGACCAGACGTTCTGGGTGACCAACCCAAGCATCTCTCCTGGCTTCACCTGAACACCTACTACCAATCGAATGTGTATTTACTTTGCGGTTCCCATTCTTCCATGTAGGTAAGTTATGGCAACATAAGCCTTGGTCTCTTGGATCCAATGTGCAGCGGTCAGTGGGGAGGTTTGGACAACATTACAGTGAATCGCCATAGAAGTACAAAATGTTTTATCAGTCACCAAAGTGTATATATGCCAGTCAGAACATACAGTATATACCAGTCAGAACATACAGTATATACCAGTCAGAACATACAGTATATACCAGTCAGAACATACAGTATATACCAGTCAGAACATACAGTATATACCAGTCAGAAGCATACAGAGCAGCAGACACACTTCTCAGTGGACATAATAGAGAGAAGCTGAACTTAAAGGTCTCATTCCACCGTTTTTTCATAAATTTTGCGGTGGTCACTAGTAGCAATAAATGCCCTGTGAGTTGGTTTTGGTAAAAAAATAATGCTCTGGTGCTCCTGTTTCACACTGTTCTAGTGTGGTAGTGGAGGTGGGCGGGGAAGAACGACCCGATTTTTTTATCGTATTTCAAAAGGAGGAGTAATAAACGGTTTTCGGTGGAATGAGACCTTTAAGCAGCAACTGTATTAGCACTAGCTCAATCTCGACTCCTTCAGAATTTCTGTGGGTGGTTACGAACCAACCAAGTGGGCAGGCCCATGAATAATAATTTGACAACGCTACGTAGCAGTGTCACCTTATCCAGATTGGCTCATTTTTTCTGCCTTTTTCCTTTCATTGGATATTGCATACAGCAGACAAACTGCATAGATTTCAAACTTACCACAGGTCACAAACTTATTCTGACCTATGTTATTTAACAAACAATAGGAAAAATTGGATTTTTGGCATGGGATCTTTAAAGCTCCAATCTTCTGACAAGATGAGAGATCCTTTCAGGGTTTTTTGTAACTATAGTGTAGCATCATAGTGTATTGCCCCCAATACACTATGCTGCCCCCTCTACACTATGTTGCCACAACTATACTGTGTTGCCCCCACTACACTATGCCCGTGGTGTGTCATGTCATGACCACATGTGGTACAGACCCCATTGACTACATTGGGTACAAACCCCATTGACCACATTGGGTACAGACCCCATTCATAGTGATGACCGTCCTCTGCCAGTCCTTGTTCTGCAGTGTCTGAGGATCCAGCTGAAAATAAACACAAAGGAAGAAAATAAACAAGGTTACCTACATTATCAACCTACCAACGTTACCAAGGTTACCAATGTTGTCACTTTAAGTCCGCCCAACCGGAGCACTGTGTGTAAACCTGGTTCAGTAATCAGGTTTCCACATGGGGGTGGGGGTCTGAGGCTCTCTACGGGTCGGAGGAATTGGTGGAGAATCAAGTGCGTGTTTGGCATTCGTTCTTCGGATTGGTTGCATTTCAGTTTTACATAAATGTAAAATCAAAAGTTGAAACTAGTTGAACTTTTCTTAAAACCACACAGTTAATGCATTCGACTACTACTTCCAAAGGGAATGCAAAATAGCAACTGATATTTGAACTAAAGTTAAACTACACACTAATGCCTGCAGAGCTGATAAAATCATCCCGTTTTTACACAGTGCTACATTGGTCATAAAACAATCAGCACACAATGGACGGCTGCAGCGTTTGGATTGTAAATGGGATGGCTTGAAGTGTAATAGAAATGTGATGTAGACATTTTTTTCAATTAAAAAAAATGGTAAATCCACACAATGCATTCAACCCATGTTCTTATATCCTAAAGCAACTACTTTGTGTGTTCCAAACGCCAAGGTGACTACAAGGACTATTAATATAATAACCTGCTGCTTAAATACACCTGCTTGAGCCTATGATGGCTTATAGATAAGTGGTGTCAGCCTCTGACCAACCCCCCCTCGGACCCATCGGCTCTGTTGACATGGATAAGATGGGAAGACATCACGTCAGCAACAGACTCGTCTGTGTTGTTATTTGAACACGGCAGATGTTGCTCCGGAGACAATCTACTGCTTTTTGGATAATCCCTTGTTCTCAGAATGAATCAGGACCTTACATAACATCCAATCAGCCCTGTCCAAAGATCTAAAGAACCTCAGAGCGGAACGCTTTGTGTCCTCAGAGATTCGCTCTCTCCAGGGACACCAGGAACACCCTCCATGTCCGGGAGAAGCTGGTCTCTTGGTACCTTGGGGGGTCTGAGCAGGGACAGACGGACCCTCTCCCACAGGGCCCTCCTGGGGGCCGGCCTCCACTCCCCCTCGGGGGAACAGCTGCCGTCGTCTTTGGGTTCCGGACCCTCAGCGGCGCCGCGCATCTCTGTCATTCTGGACGCACTGCGCTCACAAAGCGGCAAAAACTCAACCCCGACCGACGATTGAAAGAGAAAGTCTAAGAGGAGCCAAAGACTTTGGGTGGGTGTCCGGTATCCATGCCCTCGCCAGACCCTGATACTCTGCGTCTCCTGCTGCCGTGCCTAACCCTCACTGTCCCCAGGGCCCGGAGCCTCCTAAGAACAAAGCCTGCTTCCCTCAGCCCGTCCTCCTCACAGGAGGATTACATCTCGTTCTCCCCCTTTACTGAACACTCGCTCACTCACGCCTACCACAGGGAGGGGGGAGGGGGTGGAGTGGGAGAGGGGACTGGGGGGGGGGGGGAGGCGGTTTCCCACTGGTGTTTTCCATATCTCAGGTGTGAGAGTGGCTGCTCGTCATCAACTTCTAACCTTAGAGCAATTGCACATGACGTCATTACTTGGATGGGTGCCAGTGAGCTGCGTGAGGACGGTGCTAAACCCCTCCCCTTCACCCCCACTCCACCCCCCTCCACTCAGAACTCTAATCCCTTTACCTCCCTCCCTTGTCATAACCCTGAGGCCCTTTAATAGCACCATGAACCCTGGCCTATCAGACCGGAGGATTTACATGAGGGTGTCCCTAACGGAGCAGGACACAGAACTGATGGTGTTGATAGAGACCATAGTGATACTAGTGTGATACTGATAGAGCCCAGGGGACACAGAACTACAGTTGGGTCGGACACTGGGACTACTCAGTGGCTCAGGAGGTACAGTGGGCGGACTGCTAGTTCGATCCCCAGCTCCTCCCAGCCGAGCGTCGCGGTGTCCCTGAGCAGGACACCTCACCCAAACTAATCCCGTATTCTTGTGCGAATGTGTGTATGGATGGATGAATGTTAGGCAATACTAGTAAAGTGCTTTGAGTGGCCACCAAAAAGTGCAAAATAAACCTCTCAGCATTCAGTAACTAACCGCTCAGCGGTCAGTGGTCAGTAACTGGACCCTTCAGCCGTTTGTTACTGACTGCTAAGCGGCCCGCTCCTTTGTAGACATAGATTCATATAGATGTATTTTTATATATTATATATATTCCAGACTTTGTGTTAGATTGCTGCTCCCCAAGTGCAGACCTGCTCATCAATTCAATAAACACATGGGACTTCAGCGACACCCAAGCCTTCTGATCTTGTACCACTGTGATACTAAAATGGTAAATGGTCCTCATTTATATAGCGCTTTTATCCAAAGCGCTTTACAGTGTTGACTGACATTCACCCATTCATGCACACATTCACACACCGACGGCGGAGTCAACCACGCAGGGCGACAGCCAGCTCGTCAGGAGCAATTAGGGTGAGGCGTCTTGCTCAGGGACACCACGACACTCAGCTAGGAGGAGCCGGGAATCGAACCAACAACCTTGTGGTTACCAGCCAACCCGCTCTACCTCCTGAGCTAATGCCGCCCCACCCAGCGCACCGCCTCCTACCGTGATCTGCCCTTTAGCCACGATGCGCTCCGTGTTCTCCCCCTCGTCACGGGCCTGCCTGGTCCTGCTGCAGACCTTCTCATAGCAGAGCAGCCTGAGGGTCTGCGAGCCCTCCAGCTCAATCTCAAACTCCTGTGGTGGAGACACACAGTCAGACGTTATGCTGACGCCAGCCGCACACAGCTGTGGTCCACCACTGTGGTCCACCACTGTCCTCCTTGTCGTGTTAGTGGCTGCGTCTCAGGGTGGAGCTGCTGGAGGTTCACCTCGTTCCAGCTGGGCTCCGTGGAGTCCCTGTACACGCGCGTCTTGGCTTTGTTCACAAAGTAGCCGAAGGCGTCCACCTCCAGGGTGCAGTACAGGTCTGGAAGCAAGCGGCTCATGTCAGCATCCTCCACATAAAGGAGGTTGACTTGACACAGTCTGTATGAGTCACTCTGCTATCAGAAATACATTGTTCTGATTCCGAAGGAGAACCATCAAAAAATTATACCAATTTTTCAGTAAAGACGTGTTTAACATTTGAACAGAGTGAAAGACAAACAGAAGAACAGAAGCTCCTCACTGGAGGTGTGTTTGAATCCGGACGCGGAGTGGACGATGACATTCAGGAAGCCATACAGACCGGAAGACTCTTCGTCTGGGGAGGAAGGGAGAGCTTTATGGATCACATCTTACAGGAAAGGAAAACAAGCAATACTAAAGACTGAAGACAAATGATCATTGTTTCCCACAAAGATCTGTGTGCAGCGTAACGAACAGCAGCGTTTCTCAAACTATGTTGCGGGACAAGCACTTCTCCTCACCTTCTTTACTCATGATCATGGGGACGGAGTGGACCATCTGGAGCTTCACACATGAGTTGGTGAGCATCTGCAGCTCTAGAGAGGTCAAGGAGAAGCTTTTGTGACCTGAAGCAAAGAACACCAATAACAGTTAGAATGTTATTAATGTTACTAATGTTTAAAGAGTGGAACATGATAAATGAAGGAAAGAAAGTTCTTTACACTTTTTCTGCTGCTGGTGAACCAGCTCTCGCCACTCAGCTCGCTCGTAGTCAGAGGAGATCAGGAAGGTGAAGCCCTAGGACACACGCACACACACACACACACACACACACACGCACACACACACAGTGAGACCCTGTTTAGTGATGGACTCCCTAATGCCTAATGCGAGAGATCTCGATCCTGTAAAATTTTGTTTTGTTACCAACAACACAAAACATTGAAATTATCACTTTCATTTGTTTATAAATATATATGTTGATTGTTGCTGAAAAGTACACCCTAGAGTATTCCATTTTAAATGCCTAGGCCCATACAATATTAATATTGATGCTAAATCACATTATAATGTAAATTCAAAAGGGAAACATTTCTGGTTTGTGCAGTACTGATGTCGGCTGATTGTAGGCTTACCAGTATACCAGCAGAGGGCAACACACACACACACACACACACACACGTTGTTTTCAGTGTCCCAGATACCAGCAAACAGCAGTAATCACTGAAAGTTCCCCATCAGGTGTAGCTATAAGTTAACTGTGATTATCGAGTACAGGGGGTGAAATGCAACAGCTATCAGCGCAAAGACACAAGGGGGAAACAGAGAGGGAAGGGATGTTTTTGGGATGTTTAGTTTGAAAATCTTGCTCTCTTCTGATCAATCTCTTTTTCTAACTCTGGAATCCTTCCTACAGCAGCTGAGGGCAGACAGACTCTCTCTCTCTAGGTCGTCCTCAAACGAGCCCTCCATCGTTGCTTCCAGTCATCCCGATTTTCCATACATCTGGCCAGTTCAATGGTACTTTGCGCTCCTGCATCCTTCTTGAGTACATCCACGTAGGTTAGTGTAGGACGTCCTCGAGACCGATGCCCATGGTTTGGTTCCCATAGTACCAGTTTGCTGGCTGGCAGCTCTTGGTGTCTTTGGCAGTGTCCCGCCAGTCTCAACGGGGGGACTTGAAGGCACTGGACAAGAAGGAGGAGGAGGAGCAGGAGGGACTCTGAGAGCCAGGACTAGTAGACTGACCTTGCCGTTGCGGTTGGCCACCCTGAAGGCCATGTTGGGGGAGGTGAGCAGCAGCAGAGACTCCTGCTCAGAGAGCTTCTTCCTCAGACGCTCCAGCAGCTTCAGCCCCTTAGCACTCCTCTGGAGAGAGAGGTGAAGAGTGTCAGGAACATCTCCCTCTCTAGGGGATATCTCAGATTGACATTAAAACGTTTTTTACACATACATTCAAGTTTACTGTTAACAAATGTCCAGATGTTGGTCCCAGCCATAAGTTTGCCAATGCTGTCCCATCATTAAGTTAAAGGTTGAAGAGGCACCACATGTTCTCAATGATCAAAAGGACAAAGAAAATCGATGCATTGTGCCAGACATCATCAAGCCTCTCGTACTGGACTGATAAAGTCGTTGCATTGAGATGATCATCCTCATCATCATTAAAGCCCTCACCTTCTCCCTCTGGATGTCGTTCTTGATCTGGGAGATCCTGAACTTCATGGCGTCGATCTCCTCTTCTTGGACCAGAGGGATGGCCGTGGACTCGTCTTCGATGGTGTGGAAGGCGAGGTCTGCCAGGGGGATGTACCACTTACACTCATACTGCTGCGCCTTCCTGAGAGAGGAGGAGAACACCGTCAGAACACATGATGCTGCCTCTGTGAGGAGGAGAACACTGTCACAACACATGATGCTGCCTCTGTGAGGAGGAGAACACTGTCACAACACATGATGCTGCTCCTGAGAGGAGGAGAACACTGTCACAACACATGATGCTGCTCCTGAGAGGTTGCTGTTTTGTTCCCCTAAAAGTGTACCGGGGCATTTAAAACAAAACAAACCAACCGACTGACTGTGGACTGTGATTGCTTTTAGGTGGATCTCAATCTGTATCTTCTCCTTTTACCCTCATTTCCTGTAATTGCAGGTTTCCTGTAATTACTCCCTACATTCACTTCATCTTTTTAGTTTACTTGGTATTTCCCTGATGCGTTAGGGTTCACTTTATCCATCTCTTTGTTTCTATCCATCACATGTTCCCTGTGTGTATTTGTTGGGCCATATTACCTGAACACAGGCCCTCATTGAAATCTCATTGAGTCCTGGGACTTCATTCAGGTTGGTTGAAGGGTTGATGACATGGCCTCATTTCTAATGCTTGTTGACAACATTACCGACAACAACCCAGGCGCTGAGGTGGCTGCATTCCAGCAGTAAACCCCGTCTGAAGTCCTTCTACAGCCTGTCTGCTGACAGCTATAGCTCTGTGTTCCCCTGTGGACCGAGGGTTCTAGAGAGATGTGTGTGAGCTGCGCGGCGACCCACCCTGCAGGCTGTTTCTTCAGCTTGGTGCACAGCAACAGGTCGGTGAAGAGGAAAACGTGACGGAGCTTTCTGGATCCCTCCACCAACTCCACCATGAAGCGGTCCCTCAGGAGCTGCCGGTTCTGAGGAACCAAGGAGAACATTCTCATAAGATCAACAGGATCCGCCATCCGGATGTCAACAGTCAACAAATGGTCACCAGTTTATCTAAATCTATGCTTAGAATATGATTGCATGACTGCTAGGAGCCCTACAGTCACAAGGGCTCATATTCCATTCAACCTCACACACAAGCACAACAAACACTGTACCGTTACAACAGATCAGCTCTACACAACTTTATTACCCCTTGAGATCTTATTTGAGATTGGTCATTACTGACTGAGCCCTGCCTTTAGGGGGCATCTCTGGGAGGGGGCCGGGTCCCACTGCTGGAGCGATGCATGGTGTCAACATGGACAGATTGCAGGTTTTTGACATTACCGACATAATCCGTCGTAATGACGACATCTGCTCGCGGCCGGTGGGACTGTCTGGTATTAAAATGGGCCTTGACCTCTGCACTCAGGCTCTTTAACATTCAGCCCACAGACCCTGCCCCCCCCCCTCACTGATGAAACCTCTCACTGACTAAACACTCTGTGTTCCTGCTAGTGCACTTGGCCATAGAGGCAGCAGAAATGGGCCAGTGTGGTTCTAGCAACATATTAGATGCTGACCCATATTTTATAGAGCTGGCAGAGGATCAACAACTTGACTGCAGTGGCACAGTGTTTCCAGGGAAACACAAACAGTGGCAACCAAGTAGTGGCTGAGCCTCCAGCGTGTGACCTCAGGGTCCACACAGGCCTCTGCACACAGGAGGACGGCGGGTTCCCCGCTTGTGTCTGCTGCTGTTGTGATCCATTTCTTAAAGGGGCCTTTGTCTGCGACGAAATGCAGAACAAATGCTCACTTCAAAGAGAGCCAGGAGCGAGAAAATCCATCATCAACAATTAGTGTTGGCTTAGCAGTGAGCGGTCTCAATACAATCGAATACCAAAATCACTTTGTTTGGTTTGAAGATTACTTTAACAGATGCAGACAGGAAGTGGACCTCTAGGTCCGGGGGGGTCCACGTGGGGCTGGGGGGTGGGGGGAGGGCAGACAGGAAGTGGACCCGGGCTCTGTTCAGGGCCCCGTGGGCGGGGGGGGGGGGGGGGGGGTGGGGGGGAACGAGAGAGACTGACCTCGCCCTTCTTCACGGTCATGGACTGGCGGCGTGGCGTGATCTCCTCGTTGATGCTGGACAGGAAGTTGTGTGAGATGCGCAGGGCGTCCTGCAGCAGGGCATGGTCAGGGTGGCAGGCTGGCGTGTGCTTCAGCAGATCCTACCGATAAAAACACAACATTCATCGTCATGGCAATGACGTTTAGTGATGAAGCTTTCTCCCCAAAATCTTTAGATAGGGCATGTAGGGGTCAGGGATTGTCTTGCTCAACCATGCAAGTAGTCAAGTACACATTGGGGATCGAACCCAGAAGATTTCTCCTTTACTACATTACCCTACACTATCCTGCCGATAGTAACCATGGGAACCATAGATACAGTTGGCCGGTATCCTGTCTATCAGTGCGTGTTTCTGTCCCTCTCCCCGGGTCTGCGTGAGGCAACCGGATATAAACTCTCATCAGGGCGGGACGTACGTGCAGAACCAGTGTGCTGCGCGTCACCCGATCCACAGGTTTGTACAGGAGAGCTGAGGAAGAAGAGGGGAAGATTCATGTTTAATACGGCCTGACGCAATGACTCACATAGTGAGTGTGTGTGTGTGCGTGACAAGACAGGACTTACTCTCCAGGGAGTTTTTCGACGACTCCTTGTTACTCTTCACCTTGAGGTTCTACGGCACAGAGGAAGATAATAAATAAAACTGTATCCAAAACAACATTTAACACTTGACCACTTTATCACTTTCTCTGTCACATAACATCACAATTCATCAAACAGGGAAAGCCAACCACAGGTTTACAGTGAAATGCATTTGCCCTCTCCTATTGGCTGAAAGGAGTCCAGGTGATGTCACTTCAAACGATGGCAGGTGGCCCCAATCAGTGGGCACTGATTTGGTTCAGCCTCACCCTTCCCCCACGTCTCCAAACAGCCAACCTTCCAGCCCATCGCCACCTTGGCTTCGTGGTAGAAAACACACCTCGGAGATCTCGGCGAACTGGACGTTGGCCTGGCAGCACTTGTCGGCGGTCTCCACGGCGACCTTGTAGTTATCCACAAAGGCCCGGTACACGCCCAGCTGGTTGGCCTGCAGGGGACGGGGAGACCCATGGTCAATGAGGAGGCAGAGACAGACCATATCAGACCCAGGACAGGGAGTCTGTGATGGTGGACTCATAAGCAAGACTCACATAGGAGGAGTGGAGGAAGAGATCTACTGGTACACTACCCTCAGTGTGTGTGTGTGTGTGTGTGTGTGTGTGTGTGTGTGTGTGTGTGTGTGTGTGTGTGTGTGTGTGTGTGTGTGTGTGTGTCACAAGAGACAGAGCAGCCACAGGGTGTGTATGGGTAAACTAGTGCTCACGTGGGATTCTTTCATCCATGCTGCAGAGTGTGTTTGTGTGTGTCTGGATGTGTGTACACACGAGTGATTACACGTGTGCGCATGCATGTGTGTGTGTGTGTGTGTGTGTGTGTGTGTGTGTGTGTGTGTGTGTGTGTGTGTGTGTGTGTGTGTGTGTGTGTGTGTGTGTGTGTGTGTGTGTGTGTGTTCTTTGAGCTCCACTGTGGTGGTGCAGGGCTCAGCCAGGGGACTCCAGGCGGTCTGCTCAGATGTTCTCCCCCATCGAGCAGACCCTCAGACACACTCTTTACCCGCCCCTATCCAACCCCCCCCCCCATTAGGGATGAAAGGCACCGTTTAAGGCAGCCTTTAATTATTGGGCTGAAGGAAAGAAAACCTCCTGACTCAACCAATGGCGTTGTTTGATCAACAAGCAGCGTTCTCATTTATTTTAAGTACCGTGTTTGTTGTGTGTGACTGGGCAGAAGGTAGATCACATTTAGGTAACACAGATGACTCATCTTCCACACTCTATTTTTTCTAGACTGTGTAGCTTATATGTTAACAATGCTATCTAATATACCTCCGTATCTGTTGTGAAGGAACATCTAGTGGACTGAGGAACATCTAGAGGACTGAGGAACATCTCGTGGTCTGAGGAACATCTAGAGGACTGAGGGACATCTAGTGGACTGGAGGAACATCTAGTGGACTGGAGGAACATCTAGTGGACTGAGGAACATCTAGTGGACTGAGGAACATCTAGAGGACTGAGGAACATCTAGAGGACTGAGGAACATCTAGTGGACTGGAGGAACATCTAGTGGAGGAACATCTAGTGGACTGAGGAACATCTAGTGGACTGGAGGACCATGGAACCAGAATGACACCCTGCGGTCTCCGCTCACCAGCTTCTGGAAGAGGTCGCCCACGCACCGCTGGGAGCTCCAGTCCTGGACCCGGGGCAGCAGGGCATCGTAGAAGTCCTTGTGGATCTGATGGAGCTCGGGGACATTGAAGAAGATGGTCTCTATCTGCTGGGTGCTCAGCATGGGCTGGGAGGTGGTGGCTGCAGCCCTCAGGGGCTTCATGGGCTGAGGGTGCGGGGGGGACAGGGTGAGTCACAGGCCATACGTTACCAAGGCTGCAGGATGAACACAGTACAGACTGGAACACGTCACAAGTCCAAACTCTGGAGCAATGCATCACCATTATGGATTCAGAGGAAACAAGACTAAAGAAGGCAGCATTTCAAAAGCTGACAACCCACTTTTTTCTTAATCTTTAAACTTTCAGGAAATTTTATTTAGAGTTGCTTTGGACTGCAGTCAGTGAGCGTCCTTCTTCCATTTAAAGCAGTTGGGTATATATGGGTATATATGGGGAGACGTGTGCCTGGTGTTCCACTCACTATGAGGAGGGCCTCCAGGTGGCCCAGGTAGGCCTCCTCGCTGGCCAGGATCCCCGACAGAACCCACTTTCTCATCTCAAGACCCTTCTCCTGGTCTAGCTCCACCTGGGGGACAGGAGGCCAGAGGACAACAAACAAACAAACAAACAAACAAACAGGGAGTTACCGAGGGAGTTAACACAACTGTCAACATTTTTAAACCGGTTGGTGCTGGTGCCATCTCATTTTGATCCGACGTTTTTGAAAAGGATTACAGTTCACCGGGGAAACAGGAGGACTGCTGCCCCCTCCATGCACCAAGCACGCAGGCACGCACGCACGCAGGCACGCACGCACGCACACACATTATTCCACATGGGTTGACGAGGGATACCAAACACACTCTCTCCCCCACTCCACTGACGCATTGTACAAGAATAAAAAGAGCTCAGTGGAGCGAGTGTGAAGATGGATCTTAAAGAGCTTTTATTAGGAGACCCTGACAGAGGAAGACTGTTTGAAGAACACATGGAACTACTTAACATAGAAGAGAGGGCCCCCAAACTCGATGGATCTCTTAGGTTGAATGTCTTGTTAGCCAGACACCTGGTGTCACTGCTGCAGCCAGCCAGTCAGCCAGCACCACACAGTCAGCCAGCTAGCCAGCCAGCCAGCACCACATACAGACAACCAGCCAGCCAGACAGCACCATATACAGTCAGCCAGCCAGCCAGACAGCACCATATACAGTCAGCCAGCCAGCCAGACAGCACCATATACAGTCAGCCAGCCAGCCAGCCAGCCAGCACCACATAAAGTCAGCCAGCTAGCCAGCCAGATAGCCAGCCAGCGCCACATACAGTCAGCCAGCTAGCCAGAGGTGGCCCGCAGTGCCCCCCCCCCGTACCGACAGAGCCGACTCCAGGGATCCAGAGGACTGCGTGTCCTGGCTCCTGGAGCGCAGCCGGCGAGGGGAAGAGGAGGAGGAGCCAGGGATGCAGGCCTCCTCCCGGCCCCGCCCAGCCTCCTCCTGGGGTTGGTCCAGGTCGACGCCGAGGGATGGAGAGACCTCCTTGGACCCGGGGTCTGTTGAGGAACGCACCAGCGGGTCACAGATGGGCTAGTACTAGTATTACTAGTAGGGCTACTAGTACTACTAGTAGTACTAGTAGTGGTAGTACTACTAGTCGTTGTACTAGAAGTAGTTGCACTAGTAGTAGTTACACTAGTACTACTAGTAGTAGTTACACTACTACTAGTAGTACTAGGGTTATCATGTTGTCCTTGAGTATGAGTAATATGACCTTCACAGGTCATATTCATTATATTACATCCATCGTAGAAAAACATTTTACAGATGTTTATGATACGTGTCATTATAAACTGGAAAATACAATAATACAACAGAGGCAAAAGCTTGAGGGAACTTTACAGAATGTAAATTCTAAGCCCATAATAATAATTGTGTAAATTATTACATTAACATCATGAGGGAAGATTCAAAGTGTCTACAGTAGTGCAGCAGAGATGATGAACCCTAACCCTAATGCTGACACTGACCCTAGCCCTGACCCTAGCCCTGACTAGCCCTGACCCTAGCCGTGAAACTAGCCCTGACCCTGACCCTAGCTCTAGCCCTGACCCTAGCCCTGACCCTGATGTATGCCAGCTCTGTGTCTGTGTCCCCGTTGGTCCTGGAGTGGAATGACGTGTTTGGACAGCACTGCTTACTGCCTTCCCACATGACTCAGCGCTGTCTTTTGACGTTTACGATGATTATCAGTGTGTAGCTGCTGACGGCTCTCTGAACCGCAACAATAAAACACCTTCCACCAAAGAATGGTCCAGTTCTTATACCCTTGTATAAAACGGGAAGAGAGCTTCACAGAAACGAGAAGAAGAAAGAGAGAGAGAGAGAGAGAGAGAGAGAGAGAGAGAGAGAGAGAGAGAGAGAGAGAGAGAGAGAGAGAGAGAGAGAGAGAGAGAGAGAGAGAGAGAATTAGGTGAACGAGGTTGGGAAGGAAACAAAGGAAAAGAGATTACATGAAGAGAAATGGAGAGTGAGAGAGAGAGAGAGAGAGAGGGACTGTGACAACTCCAGGAAGCGCTCCCCAGCCCAGGGGAGGGGGGGTGAAGGGCCAAACTGTGTTCCTCTCAGATTAACCAGCAGCCAGGGAACTGAATCATATCCTCTTGAAGCGCAACCTTCTGAACCCAGAAAGAACGGAAAGATGATGAAAAAGAAGAGTAGGAGCCGTGATGAGACGGTATCACAGCAGGGTGAGAGAGAGTGGTGGTGGTCAGACGGTATCACAGCAGGGTGAGAGAGAGTGGTGGTGGTGAGACGGTATCACAGCAGGGTGAGAGAGAGAGAGAGAGTAGTGGCTGTGAGACGGTATCACAGCAGGGTGAGAGAGAGTGGTGGTGGTGAGACGGTATCACAGCAGGGTGAGAGAGAGAGAGAGAGTAGTGGCTGTGAGACGGTATCACAGCAGGGTGAGAGAGAGTGTGGGGATGAGACAGTATCACAGCAGGGTGAGAGAGAGTGTGGGGATGAGACAGTATCACAGCAGGGTGAGAGAGTGTGGGGGTGAGAAGGTATCACAGCAGGGTGAGAGAGAGTGTGGGGATGAGACGGTATCACAGCAGGGTGAGAGAGAGTGTGGGGGTGAGACGGTATCACAGCAGGGTGAGAGAGAGTGTGTGGGTGAGACGGTATCACAGCAGGGTGAGAGAGAGTGGGGGTGAGATGGTATCAGCTCTATCGTGAGCCTCACAGAGGTTGGTTTGGCTGTTCTGAGGAAGTGTCCCAGCGTTCAGCTTTATCACTTCAGACCGGAAACAGGCTTTGGCCACAAGGTCATCCTTTCACAAACACCTCCCTATGTTCACTCAGCCACACACACACACTTTACCTCGGCCATGACGGTGCTGGTCTGTTTCCACGTGGTCCACTGTTACTTCATTTGATTCTGGGCCTTTTAGAGTGTATAACTTTATATACAATAAGTATGGAAGCCCATAAAAGTAAGTAAAAAAAAAAAAAAAAAAGATGAAAACTCATCCTTGATAAAAAAAATAAAATCCCCATTGTAAGTCATAATTATGAGATAAAAAGTCAAAACTATGAGATAAAAAGTCGAAATTATGAGATAAAAAGTCATAATAATGAGATAAGAAGTCATAATAATGAGATAAAAAGTCTAAATTATGAGATAAAAAGTCATAATAATGAGATTAAAAGTCATAATTATGAGATAGAAAGTGCGTCACCATCATCACTGGCAACCCGAACCATGCAAAAGACAAGCAACCCTGAATAAGGTAAGAATTACAGCTATGGTTACTTTTGTTAAAAGTTTTTAAGCCATTTCCTGGTGATGGCCTTTTTGCATGCCACCAACAAAACCCTCAACAGGTATTTAACACACTTTGCTAAACAAAGCTCTTCCAGATACATTATTTTGAAATTTAAGTTGATTTTCCTCTTAAAGACTGTCTCCAGTACGCCCTGGACACAGATGGACAATTCCAAAAAATGTGAAAGTGATTGGCCAATGCGTGTCCACAGGACCTCCAGCATACAAAGAGAGAGTACAAAAAAACGGAATCACATTTTTCCAGCTAAATTCTCTCCAGGAGGGAGAGCTTGTCGTTACAGATTGCTGTCTACAGATCCTTTCCCATTCTTCCAGTGTAATTGTGAAACCTCCCCCTGCTTCCCACCTTGACTTAATATGCAAATTATGGTCTTTTTTCAGATCTTGAAGAGCAAAATACAATTTTGAAATCACTTTTTTCATTATTATGACATTCTCATAATTTTGACGTTTTATCTCATAATTATGACTTTTTATCTCATTATGACTTTTTATCTCATAATTTCAACTTTTTATCTCATTATGACTTTTTATCTCATAATTATGACTTACAATGGGGATATTTTTCATCTTTTCTTTTTTTACTGGCGGGAATGGGCTTCCATAAATAACAAACTATATCCAAACTAATTCAAACTAAAGTAAATAACCCTTCCCTGCATAAGTTCCTTCTACAGAAAACTACAAAGCCTTGTTTACACAAAACAACTTGTTTTACTACTGACATGAAAACCCTTTTTGCTTATGTGACGTCATCAACCCCCGATTATATAATCTCTCACCCGATTAAATCATTACCACCTGAGTATATCATCACCACCTGAGTACTGTATATCATCACCACCCGATTAAATCATCACCACCTGAGTATATCATCACCACCTGAGTACTGTATATCATCACCACCCGATTAAATCATCACCACCTGAGTATATCATCACCACCCGAGTATATCATCTCCACCCGTGCGGCGGAGGGTTGCGGGACAGAAGGAACGACCACATTGCTGCTTCTTGTACAAAGCAGAGCAACAGAAGAGAACAGAAGCCTGTGTTGGGATGGGCCGAGGCTGGACAGAAAGGCGAGTGCAGCGGCCATGCCCACGGTGTCCCTCAGCTGTCTGGAACAGAGGCGTTCTGCTGCTGTTACATAAGAGTGCTTAGCGTCCCTGACAGCTGGGACAGCGGGGGTCGGTGAAGCCTGTCCTGCGGACTGTAGTCCTGAGTGCATCCCTGGGTCTGGACACACACACACACACACACTAGACACACGCACAAGTACACGCGCACAAGTACAGACGCACAAGTGCACACGCATGCTTTTATCTGCATGTATGACATTGGAATTAAGTGGTTCTATGTCCTTGTTTGGCGTTTGTTCTATAGCACATATGTTTGACTGCCAACATTACCACAAACTACAGCCAGCTAAAGACCACCAGAGTAAAACTAGAGAGTAGCTGAACAGGAGGGGGAGAGATGTCCCAGACCCCTGGACCCCTGGGCCACTGGGGGGGGGGGGGGGGTCATCACGGAGCTTCTTCCTGAAAACACAGCAGCTGGCCTACATGTTCATACAGCCCGCATCTCTAATCCTAATCCATAGATACGCTCACAACTACCATCAAATGGGATTGGGAGGAGGGGGATTAGCCATTCACTTTGGTGCTTTTGTATTTTATATAGATCGACTATCCCCAATAAAGAATTATATCAGGGTGTTTTGGGCTTTGGGTGTCTTTTGGAAAAGCTGCTTGTGCCGAAGACGCCAGTTGGAAGCATCAAAGCCTTCTTCTTCTACCCCCTGACACTCCTTCAGGGGAAGGATCAGGTCTGGTCTGGCAACAAGCAGAGAAGGAAGCAGCGCAGCCAGAGACAGTCCATTCACACCATGCCGGCCCACCTGGACCCTGACCCTATCCCTTACCCTAGCCCTGACCCTAACCCATAACGCTGACCCTACCCCTAACCCTGACCCTGACCCTAGCTCTGACCCTAGCCCTAACCCATAACGCTGACCCTACCCCTAACCCTGACCCTGACCCTAGCCCTGACCCTAGCCCTGACACTAGCCCTAGCCCTAACCACAGGATAAATAGACCAAAACAGCAGAGGGCATCGATTGCAATTTACCTAAGTGTGGTCAAATGTAAACAGCTTACGTCTAAAAGGAATAATCCCTAAATAGCAAATGTATTGGTCGACCCGGCACAAATATAAAGAGTTCTATTCTCGATGGTTCCAAAATGGTGAAGGAAGGCCAATAAGCCTTCCTAACATCATTCACTATTCACTGTTTTTGTCTGCAGAGGAAAAGAGGACGAAATGTGATGCTGTTAAAAAGTTGAGGGTTCCAGTAAACAGATTCTCCATGCGGGTGGAGGAGGGTGTGGTTGGTTGTGGGGAGGGGAAGGGAGTAGACTCTTTCAATGATGTTTATGAGTCCAATGATGTTCACACAACAAAGTACGTTCATCAGGAAGACGTAGGACTGTTTTGTTTATGCCTTCGATACTGGGCGGAGAGTTCATCCCCCAAACCTTTACTCTCTCTGCTGCATTCACTACTTAACCTTCTCTTCAATACAGAGTAAAGTATGTATTCGATGGTGAGATCTGTACTGGTGGAATATCACACTGCTGGTGAGTCAGCAGTCCAGAGCTCTCCCTCCTTCCCTGGATCCATGTGGTTCATCACATGGAGAGGCACTGGGATACTTCAGTACTGCAGGTTCTCTGGTAGAAACAGTGAGCTCACCGGCCTCACTGTGGAGCAGAGCAGTGAGGTGAGGGCACCTCGTTGCTCTGCTCTCTTGTGGGGCCTAAAATTAGAGCCGTCGTGGAGCGGCGTAGGCCTGGCCGTGGCCTCCCGAACCCAGCCCAGCTCACCTACTAATCAGTGGGTTTTAAACGGCTCAGCCTGTCAGAGCTCCAACGCTCTGCGTGAGAGAGGGAATCACAGGCCAGTAATCGCTCCAGTCCGTGGACTTCCTGAACAGAGACGTGGGCAAACAGCAGCATGTAGCAGAGCTGGAGCAGGTGCATCAGTCAGGGTGTAGTTCGGTGTAAAGTGAGTATAGTTTCCAGGGAAAACTACACGCGTTGCCAGTTTTTCCTGGCAACACATGCTAGATCTTTCAAACCGAAACTATTTCCTGAAAGACAAACATGTGGTTTCCAAGTAAGGGACATTTAATGGGCAACGCCTTTTCTCAAACTCCTTTACTTAGAAGCCCTCACTACACATGGAAGGTGAATAAATGATTGCTTGACATCTGTCCATCATGTCCGTCTATTTTTCATACGTTTTGTGGCTTGGAGGTTTTCTCGACTCTGTATACTATTTAATCTCTTATAGTTAAGGATATAGATCCGACTACAGGGTCTCATCATCAAAGTAACCTCCAGGAATTATGAATTATTTATTTGATTAGCATTAAATATGAGTGAAAGATTCACAGCCAAAGCAGTGCCACGCGCTACATCCTCAAACACAAACCACTTCCTGGGACACAAGTGGTGACCAATTTCAAAGTAAAGACCAATTAATGTGCAATGTTTGTACGCCTTTTCTCAAACTCCTTTTCAACAGCAAACAATCTCTCGGTTAACTTAAGTCCAGATGGACCCCCCCCCCCCAGCAGCCTGGTCAGGCTGTTGTTACCAGAGGTGAACATGTACAGCACTTTACAATTATCAACCCCCTCCCTCCCATATCACACACACACACACACACACACACACACACACACACACACACACACACACACACACACACACACACACACACACACACACACACACACACACACACACACACACACACACACACACACACACACACACCCTAGCAGCTGAGACATTCCATACACTCTTGGCCTGCAGCACAGAGGGCTCTTTGAGAGACCAGGGTGGAGACAGAGGGGTGGGTGGGGTGGAGACCTACAGTACTGGTACCTGGCCCCTGGTCTAGACTCTACAGTACTGGTAGCTGGTCTGGACTCTACAGTACTGGCACATGGCCTCTGGTCTGGACTCTACAGTACTGGTACCTGTTCTGGACTCTACAGTACTGGTACCTGGTCTAGTATATACAGTACACTTGGCCCAATCCAGCACCACATCCATGCATTAGCGAGTCTCAGACATCTCAGAAATCCTAAACATGTCTGTCAATTTGAAACTGTGTCAGGCAACAAAACAAATTGAAATAAAAACCTTTGAATTACTCAAGCTTTGTTTTGTCCAGAGGGATAACCTTACATGGTGCTAGCCAACAGGACTGTATACTTCTCCCTCCCCACAAGGGACAAACAAGGCACTTAGATTGAGCATGTGATGGATCCAGTCTCTCCTGTTCTCAGTGTCATGATGATAATTAGCTACGAGCTAACGGAGCCTACAGGGAGTTGGCCTCCTTATGAAGACCGTTGATAACCGCTCTATTTACAACCAGCCCTGACAACTGCCCTAGATTACTAGAAACAGGGAGACTTTGTCATTCACAGACTCGTATTCATAAGGAAGGAAATTACATCAAACTAAAGAACAGATTGATAGAGCAGCTGTTTTTGAAATGACAGGGCGGGACGTTGGTTTACTGGTCAGTGGTTAGGTCTTCAACCTCCAGTCTGTCTGGGTTATCAGCCTCCAGGCCTACTTTAGCATCCTGCATCTCCAGAACATGTGAAGGACCAAGATGCTCCAGTCCTTACAGAACGCTGGACAGGCTGGAGAGTAGCTTCGTGTTTCCAAGGTGCCTCCCCTGAAGAGCTGGTGTGAAACAGCGGCACGCAGCTAGCTCCTTTATTAGACACCAACAAAAATGTTTCTCTAGAAGCCAGGGACCACAACAGAGAACCATTTTATTGTCCACCTTGGCTTAAAACCCTGTCTTGCCTAAATCCTGAGCATGCCATGTGCACAGTAACGTTGTTATGACATCAGGAAAATAAATCCAGATTTATGGTAATCCACAAGGCACGGTTCTCTCACAAAGCAAAAACGCGTTACCTCAAAAGCAGGTCAGTGTCGGACAGCCTCAGCAGGACGGATCAGATACAGCTGAACCATCAACATCATAGCTTCTGCTAGTGGCAGAAAGAAGTTTCATTTAGTGGTGGAATATTACACTTTATAAAACGGGGGGCCTAAATCAAGCGATCTGATTGGTTCCCAACCGTTGTATATTGAGCGTATACACACAGCTATGACGCCCGTTCAGTTTACAGAGTCCAGTATCACACTATATATAGAATTAGAGGGAAGGTTATTCATCAACTCTTTTTAAAAGGAACAGGACACGTCAGGGGTGGAAGAAGGGAGAATCCATGACTGCATGTCTGTGATAAAGTATCACTGTCCTGAGATCCACTGAGACAGAAACTGCATACTATTTATTTGATGCATTTTATCAATTGGAGCAGTGTGCCACATTACACCTTATAGTGCACTGTTGGCCAGCAGTCACATGTCAGCTTAGAACAGCATCACCTTATATAACAAAAGGCTATTCAGATCATTGGGTTAATCTGCTTTTTGTAAAACTTGCTTAAATGCCTAATCTGTATCCTAATTCAGCCTTTTGAAAACAATGAGACTGCATGAACCACCTACTGGATGTTATTAATCATAGCAGGGTCGTACAATACTTTTGGATTGTCATTCCAGTATGAATATCTCTCTATGTATCCAACTACATAGCCTCTTCCACACAGTGTTACTGGGATAACCTTTCAGGCACCACTAGGGATTTTCCCTGTTCACACATGCAGATACATTCTCGAACATTTCCGTTGTTTGACCTTTCGCACATAGCAACGCTGGATTTGATTGGCTAAGGGACCGTCCAACAGGTGGCGGTGATGCAAGGTTTATGGATGCCAACCGCCATAAAACTCAGACTAAGGGGAGCACCATTATTACGCACTCCGTCTGGTTTCCAGCCATTCTTGAAAAAAGTCGGTTGGTCCTCCTCAGCCATGTGACAAGTTTGCTCGCTCCACGTGAAAGCGTCTTACCTCCAAAAGTAAAAGTAATCCTTTACGTGCCTCTCCTTCCATTCCCCTTTCATTCACAACACAGCACAGTGATCTGGAAATGTTACTAGGACTTGGGCAGGTCAATTCGATCCCTGTTACTGTTCACACATGACCCCATGCAGCAAATGTTCCTGAACATTTGCAGTGAAAGACTGCATGTGTTGAAGGGGCCCATCGACCCATCCATCCATACACCCACCCATCCATCCATCCATGATCCAGCCATCCATCCATCCATTGCATAGACTGTTCAGTCACAAGGGGGCCACTCTCATCATCATCATTGCAGTCTGAACCTGTATCTTTGTTCGGCCCCCTGGGTCGGTGGCTCTATTGCATTACTTCAGTGTTGGATCGAGGGTCTGGGTTAGCCACTCTCACCATCTCATAAGGCCAAAAACACAGGAAGTCTCCCCACTGGCCGTGTCCTTGGCGGCATGGACCATTTGCCTTAACCAACCTTGACATTAATGTTACATTGTCCCAGTGTCAAGACGCACTCGAGGGTGAGGGATCCTCCATTGTGCTCACCCAGAACAACAGGAAGCTCTGATTTGCCGACAGGTTTTTTGATAGGAAGCAGCGTGACCCCCACCCCTCTCTTTCCCGCCAATCACGATTGACTGTGAAGTGCGTGTTGTCCGGGAAGAGACCCAGCGCCTATGTCCCAAACACCAGACCCAAAGCGCCCTGATGATGTGGCACGCTAACTGCCCCCCCCCCAAGGTTAATTTACTGGGCACCATTGATAACAACACAATGCTGACGTTTGACAGGAAGGCACTCAGGAGTCCTGGACAGAGAGGCTGCCTGGGGCCAGGGGGCAGCTTCTCTGTGCAACACCATGCTCACTGGGCCAGAGAGTGGGGGGCGCTGAATAAAGAGGCCAGGCACTCTTTATTCACTCTCAAAAGGCTTAGGAAAGAAGAGAAAAAAAACACTTTCTCTCTCTCAAGGGAGGAAAGAAATTTCAGGGACTTGCAGCCACTGGGGAAATGGGAAAGCTTATCATATTCTGAAAGGGCTGGATAATCTCTGGGATTTTAGGTGGGTGAAATGTATCATCCCAGGTCAAAATGTTAAAAGTTCATTAGAGGAGATTGCCGGTGCATTTTTTCAGTACTTGATTTATTACATATCACGGTTGGCTTAAGCAAAGTGCTGGCCTCGTTTTATTCCGTGACTCAAGATAGGGGTGCCCCACAGGCGTGCATGCTCAGCAATGATGTTCACATCACTGCTCAACACTGGAGAGAAGCAGGGTGCATTATGGGTGTTGTAGTCTTACCTTGATCACCTTGGAGGCTGTTGTCATGGGAGGTCCTGCTGGACGGCGGGGTGTCCCCGTCGCCGGCGCCGGTCCGCGGGGGTCTGCGGGCGTGAGCGGCGAGGGCCTGGGAGGCCAGCGCCTGCTGCTGCAGACGTTTCAGGGCCAGCGGTGTGGGGGGGCTGCCGCTCTCCAGGGACCGCTGGGAGGGCGAGCGGCTCTCCTCCCGGGACACGGGGCACGAGGTGGGGCTCGGGGACACGTGACTGGACGGGCCCGAGGAGAAGTCCTCCTCGCTGGACGTCAGGTTCTCGTTGGAGCTGCCGTCGGGCGTGTAGCAGCCCGCCACGTCCTCACAGCTGCCGGGCGAGTACGAGCGCCGAGGCCAGGTGAGGCGGCGGGCGTCCTCCTCGCCGTCGCCGCCGCCGCGAGTGTCCCGGACGTGGACGACCCGGGCCACCCTGTCCGCCATCAGCCCCCCGACGTACACACTGGTGTAGGGCTGGACACACTCGGGTGTCCCTCCTCTGCCGGGACGGGCGGAGAGGTCGTCATAGGAACCAAAGCCACAGCCGTCCTCCACGGAGCGCCCCCGGAGGACAGACCGGCCCGTGTCCGCTACGGCGGCCGAGAGGTGACCCGGGAAGGAGGGGAGGGACCTCTTGCGCTCCATCTGCATGGCCTGGCAGCCCAGGGCGCTGATCCGGTCGGAGACGTCACGGTCGTTCACCCTGACCAGCCCTCTCTGCTGGTGGTACTCCATGTTCACGTAGAAGGCTCTGTCCGCACACTGAGAGTCGGCTCTCTTGATGCGCTCAAAGTTACTCCTCAGGGCCGCCACGGAGCCCACACCCACCGGGATGTCCGGCATTTCCTGGGGCGGGGGAGACACTCCTCCCCTCTGTGTGTTGGACGGGGGGACGCAGTCCGCCTCACCTTCGGGAAGCAGCGTAGATCTGGTGGTCTCTTCCCGTAACGCCTGGGAACTCTCTGGACACACAGGCGTGTCTCCCACGTTGGCCTGAGGCGCCTTCCTGAAGCCCCAGCGCTGGCCGTCGTATGACTTCCTCTCCTTGGCGAGGATGGTCTGGAGGTAGATCATCCGGAAGCGCTCTTTGTTCACCTCCTTTTCCAGGTGCCTGATAGATGACTTGCATTTGTCCAGTTCCTGTTCGATGTCCCCCTGGGAGTTCAGGTCCATGCATGGGGGCTCGGACTCAGGAAACTGGGCCCTCCAAGCCTCCATGAACCCTACAGGCTCAAACATAACTTTAACCGTATGAATAGATTAAGTTTCAAAAAGGTTTCTTCTTTAAAACTATCAGTTTCACAAACAGCTGTCCACCACTAACAGCTCTCATTTTGGCCAGTTCAATTATGTTATACAAAAAGTTTGATATTAAAAATATATATTTAACGGTGACTCATACAGCGAATGCATTGATTAGTAGGTAGTCTACTCACAGAGATTAAAAGTTCATTCTTCCAGAAAAATCATCCTGAAGCAATCTCCCATCGCTGTTTAACGTAAAACACATTCGTTGCTATTCCTGGAACTGTGCTTCAAAGCTCTTCGTGTAGTCCTGGTGGAAGACAGAACCATGCCCTGATCTTCTACTGAATCACGTCCTGATCTTCTACTGAACCATGTCCTGATATTTTGCTTTTCGCTGGTTAGCCAGGGCAGAAAGAGGAGGGGCTAGCCTCTTGCTGTCCATATCTGTAAATGTTTTGTTATCCTCTCAGATGAATGCGTTGAAGTTTGCTGGCTTTAAAGTACATACGTCCCTTGATGTATTTCGTATCTAGCAGGTGCGTGGAGCCCAGTGGAGCCGAAAGGTTCCCCTCGTCCCGAGTCGGATGTCCCGAGTCAGATGTCCCGGTGGCTTGTTGACCATCTCATTACAAGATCCTACTTGGAAATAAAAAAAACGCAGACGTATCTTCTTCGAGTCGAATCTGACCAGGATGGTTGGAAAGGTCGCTTTATGTCTCCACACGTCCCATACCCTTCAGAATATCTATAATATATATGACATGTTGTTTCCTTATATCACAGATAAAGCAAAGGTTTTCCTAACTTTGCTGTCCTGGGAAAAGTCCGCCATCTAACGGCCCACATGGTGTCTGGTGTGGTACCAGAAAGGTAAAGACAGTGGACGCATATATTTCAACATATGATAACAGATTTAATACAACGACGAATAAAACGCGGTAAACTAAATTTAAAATTTTTGTATTTTTTTTTAAATGTTGTTCTTGCGAAATTTAGCCTACGTTGCGACAATAACTAATGCATTAGAAAGAAAATATGTAGGTGTTTTAATTGATTTTGTCTACGTCTCAACGTATTTGTTTCCTAATAATGATAATAAGATTCCTAATTATAACATTTCGATTTAGTCTTCTCTCAGCTGACACAGATGATTAACGCATGTTTGCGCAGCATTGCGCAAAGGGACGGTCGTGAACAGGCGCTGTGATACAACTTCCGGTTAGCAACCAGATCTGACGCTGTCGCCTGGTATCCAAGTCGGAGTTTCATACTGTCGCACGAACGTAGTTGTTTACTTACTTTACATTTAAATGTATACGTTAGGGTTAATATATCGAGTATTTGGATGAATATCGGATAAGTTGATATTTAGCGCAATAATCAAATGTGTTTAACCGTCTGGTAACCCGAAGACGTCTCGCTTTGAACCTTACTGACTGATATATATTATATACTGATAAAAAATGAGCCAACAACTCAAATTCGTAGTTGAACAACTCAACAAAGATCCCTTCAAGAAGAACTTTAATCTGATCATGTTTGACTCACTTGAGCCAATGCAACTACTGCAGAATTTAAATGATGTTCTGGCCGATATTGACCCAAAGGTAAAGAGATAAAGACTAATGCATCAGAGAATAAGTGTGTTACTTCTGTGATATATCTGATTTGATTGGCTTCCAGCAAGCCATCGATATCCGAGAGGAGCAGCCGGAGCAGACCGCCAAGAGGATGTTTTCTATGCTGGGGATGCTGAAGTACAAGCCGTTGGGGCCCCAGGCAGACGTGTCAGTACTTACGTTATGACGGCTTCACCTTGTTTCACTGGGCCTGCATCATGCTGCTTCCACTGGTTCAAGCGATTGATGATGTTCTCTCTTGTGTCGTTCAGGAGTAGCTTCAGACGCGGTCTGGTGACGGGTAGTAAGCCTGTCATCCACCCTCTGCTCCAGTGGCTGCTGCAGAGGCTCCCGGAGCTGAGGAAACGGGCCTACCTCGCCCGCTACCTCGTGAAGCTGGAGGTGCCTGCCGAGTTCCTGCAGGATGATGTCATCAGTGACACCTTTCACCAGGTAAGACTCCCCGCTGTGTAGCTACTCCGCTCTTCATGCCATGACCCACCTACAGAGGTATGGGACCCCCCAATACTGTGTGCAGAAAAATGTCATTCTTCAGTCACACACATTCTATATATATATATATATATATATATATGTATTTAGATACAGTGCATATATAAATACATACATACATACATACATACATACATACATACATACATACATACATACATACATACAAAAAGGGATTGTGGCCGTCCCACGACTCCCTTGATGTGACCCCTTTGATGTGACCCCCTTGACGTGACCCCCTTGATGTGACCCAATTGACCCCCGACCCACAGTTTGAGTATCACTAACCAGGAGAGGTTCATCCTAACCACCTCAATGTCAGAAGCTGTGTAGATTGAAGAGTCCTCTGTGTTCAGTATGAGGAGCTGGTGGAGACCTTCAAGACCTACCACAGGGAGTGTGAGCAGCTGAAGACCTCCGGCTTCTCCACCGCAGAGATCAGAAAGGTCAGCAGAGAGACACATGTATCTTATAGCTCATTCTGCCGAAGATACTCAAAGTCCTCATGATGTATGAGTCACTACTTCTTGGGATAACTTTCTCATTATGACGATTTTACCTTCTCATGTGATCATTTGCAGGACATCGGGGTGATGGAGGAGGAAAAGGATCAACTCATCAAACGTGTAGAAAGGCTGAGGAAGAGAGTAAGTCCCAAAATAAACATTATTCTACTCAAATATAGATGTATAATATATATATTCTCTTAAAATGGCCAGGATTCTCTGTAGCATACATATTGATAATGTGAACCGCATGCTATTGCACTTCAATCATACAGTTATCTACTAGGATTGAGCAATCCCGCTTTGGACCAGGCCATTGTGGTGTTCAAATAAATGCATAACTGGAACATTTTAGGGCCTTCAGATCCACGTGTGTTTGTGCAATAACATAATGTGGCCCCTAGGTGGACACAGTGCCCAACCACCAGCGCATGTTGGATCTGGCTAGACAGCTGCGAGTGGAGAAGGAGAGAGAAGAGGCCCTCGCCCATCAGAAGCAAGAACAGAAAAACCAAGTAACTGACTTTATTCTAACCTCCACAATAACACAATGTCCGCCATCACACTGATGGTCTCTGAGGGGTCCCGCAGGAGGGGTCCCACTGGACGGGTCCCACTGGAGGGGGCCCACAGAGGATCCCTACTGTAACGTGTTGTGTGTTGTGCTCTGTAACGTGTTGTGTGTTGTGCTCTGTAACGTGTTGTGTGTTGTTCTCAGCTGTTCCGGGCAGAGCAGCGTCTGCAGGTCAGCATGCAGAAGCTGAAGGACCTCCGTCAGGCCTCTGTGGACGCAGACCCAGAGAGTGAGTTGTAGCATTGTCATGGAAACCAACCACAGATGGATGTTGGTGTTGAAGGACGGTGGAAGAGCTCTCGGCTGTATCACACGGTTTATTCGACAAACACATGCTAAGGATGTATTATACACATGGTCTATAACAGAGACACACACACACACACACACACACACACACACACACACACACACACACACACACACACACACACACACACACACACACACACACACACACACACACACACACACACACACACCCTCCCTCCAGTCCACCCCAGTTTCTCATCAGCTGGCTTATATCTGTAAAGATACAAAACTGAATACAAACAGGGTGACTTGATTTTCTATTTCTACTTGCGTCTTTTAATAGAAAGAGACAAATAGTTCTACTTTTTGTCTTGTGGTTGGACAGTTAGTTGGTGGCAGGCTTTAGGTTTTGAGGTCATGTTTTCATGTCCATTCTGTTGAACCCTAATGGTCATTGGGTGAACAGAACAATAATACATTATATTATCACGGGGCTCCACTGAAAGAGCTGCTTTATGTCACCTTAACTCCGTCATATGGTCCATCAGGAAAACACAAAACGTTGACTCGTGCATAAAACAATCATTGTACAAAGAATGATGTCATCATTGACAAGTGAGAGGTGCATTGGCGCTAGTGTTTTGGCACCTAGAATTCCACCTCTGCAGTCTCTAAGTTCAGCCGGCCGACTGGCTCAGAGCTCCCTCCGTGACGATGATGACGACGGAGGATCTGACGCGGGGCAGACGCTTCCGTGGAGCTGAGGTCTTTGTCTTTGTTCACCGGCCCTCCAGGCCTGATGAGGAGGCTGGAGGAGGAGATCAAGATCAACACGTACATCGTGATGGAGAAGCTGCCCAAGGAGCTGGAGAGCACTCGCCGCTCGCTGCACTTCCTGCAAAAGGTGGCGTCGGAGCCGTCGCTGGGGCCGGCCGAGCTGCAGGAGATGGAGGACAAGGTGATGAGTAGACATGACCGCAATAACGACAGCAGCAACCACCGAGGTTGAGTTCAACCTCTGGGCTCTCTTGCTCTCTTGAGTGCTCCTCTAATGTGCCAACAGATCAAGGAGGTCAGTGCTCAGATCAACCAGCTGACGGAGAAGAGGATGATGAGGAGCGACCCCTTGGACGATAAACTCACTCTGTTCAGGCAGCAGGTGTGTCCTCCACCACCGTGATGTTGCTAACAATGTTCACTCCAGTATTTAGATAGATGGATAGATAGATATTTATTTACGCATGTATATCTAACTGAGTTACAAATGGCTAACCACGTGCTCCATCGCCTGGTCTGCTCCACGCAGGCCTCCATCATCGGCCGTAAGAAGGAGGCGAGGGCGGAGGAGCTGCAGCGGGCCAGGGAGGAGCTGGCATTGGCCGAGAGGGAGCTGACCCAGAGGAGCAGCCAGGCGCGCGGAGGGGACGGAGAGGAGGTGATCCGGGGGGACGAGGTACAGCAGAGACACAAACCAATGATGAATGAACCCTTTAGAATCCACTCAACATCGGTGAGCGTTAGGGTTACCCCCTAACCCTCCTCACCCCCTAACCCCAGGGTCCTAACCCATAGTTTGTGATGCAGATGAACCTTCCATCAATTCTGTTTGTTTGCTGAATTTGTCGTTTGTTTGCATCGTTTCAAAGTTTCTTCTACGTTGGAAGAACCAAAAAACGCCAGTGGCTAATTCTGTTCCTCTATAAACACGAGATCAGCCGACTGTCTAATGTAACCTTTTTCCTGTTTTTTTATCCTCCCCCCCTGAATCCCATGAAGGCTTTAAATAGACCCAGGCAGACAGAACCCAGGGACAGTCACTGAGCTAGACGACTCTGTGAATCGTCCCCACACCCATCCCTCATCCCCACTCTCGTGCTATCAGTCTTCTCGTGTGAGGCGAGCAGTTTAAACAAAGAACGTGTGTTTTGTTTTCCCATGAGCCTTCCGGTGTATGTAACTTATCCCGTGACAAGCCCCCTCCCCCTACCCCTCCGCCAGGAGACAACCTTTAAGGAAACATAAATGAAAGCTCTTAAGCAGCCTGCTGTGCCAAGAACTTTGAGCTGCTCTGTGTCAGCCTGCACTTGGTGGTCTGCTCCATGAGTCCCAGTGATAAAGAGAGGGCATGCTCCCTGCTGTATAGACCCACTGTACCCTCCCAGATACATAAAGATCACATTGTTCTCCTCCACACTATAAATAGTGTGTGTGTGTGTGTGTGTGTGTGTGTGTGTGTGTGTGTGTGTGTGTGTGTGTGTGTGTGTGTGTGTGTGTGTGTGTGTGTGTGTGTGTGTGTGTGTGTGTGTGTGTGTGTGCGTGCGTGCATGCATATATAGGGGTGCTTTAAAACCTAAAAAAAGGTACAATGGAGGTACAATCTTAACTGGAATGTATAATCTTTAAACGCACACGCACGCACACAGTTATCAGTGTTTCCTATAGCCGGGCCACAGGGCCACAGTGGAAGTGATCACCTTATCAGAGGTATTTTCCATTCCCCAGGAGGTGTCATCACATCTCCGCCCCCCCAGGCCTTTCTGAGCGGCCACACTCCCATCTGCTGGTCTCTGGTTGGCCGCTTACTCCTATGCTCTCTCAGGGAACCGGCCAATCCGCCCTGGGGCTATATTCAGTCTGGGTTGACTTTAAACCGTGTGTATGATGTGAGACCACAGATGCTCCTTTCATCCCTGAACAAAACCAAACTATTTACCTGAAACCCTCAATGCATGTTTATTTATAGCCTGTCCTTGTGTCCGTGCCATCGATTTGTTTGAGTGTGTGTATTTGTGTCATGGAGGAGCCCGCAGCCACTTCAGCAGCAGGTCCCAGGACAGTCTGTGGGTGATGCGGGAACGCCACGCTGCGTTGTTGAGCTGCGCTAATTCCTCTCTCACCACCTTGTCTGCCCTTGATCTATCAAAATACACGCATCCCATGTCCCAGGGAGACCACAGCATGCTTCCAGCACAGCCCTCCTTTCCCATGTGAAATACATTTATAGACGCTTCAGTGTGGAGGAGGCACTGCTGGCCGCAGTCAGACAGCCAGACAGAGAGGGAGGGGGGGGGGGGGGGAGCGAGAGAGAGAGAGAGAGAGGGAGAGAGAGGGGGAGAGAGGGAGAGAGAGAGTCCAGGAGGTCATGTAATAGAGCCAGCTGGACATGCTCTCTGGGGCCTGCAGGGGTGACTGCTGCATCGGACCGTTTTCATGTACCCCCTACAGGCAGAACAGTGACTCGACTCTCTCCTCACCCATCACCCACCCTTCCTCCCTCAGTGTCACAGGCATGTCGTTGGAAAAGGGCCCAGCCACATTATCGTGAATCACAAGAAAACCTCATCCTCATTTCCCCCTCGACGGTTCTGTTGTGACATCCCTTCCTGTGTTCCAGCTCAAGCGGCTGGTGGCCAAGCTGCGCGGTAAGGGCAGCACGCACAAGAAGAGGAGGGCGGAGCTGGCCGAGCTGAAGGCGGAGAACGGCGTGCTAGAGCGCACCGAGGAGGTCCTCCGCCAGAGGAACCAGGACGTCCTGCAGCAGCTGGTAGGCCTACCGTCAGTACATAAGACTAGGTCTACCGTCAGTACTTAACATGATACATACGATAGGTAGGCCTACCTACCATGATAACACGATGGCCTCAGGTGGGGTGATGACAGAGTAGGCATGAGGTGCACTAAAACAGACCAGGTTACTAGTTAGGAACCCGCAGATGCTGGGGCAAAATGTTTGTTTGTTTGACAAGATGGCCACCTATCCCAACCCTGCAATCAAAATATTCAAGAATGTCCACCAAAAACTCCCCCTACTCCCCCTGCCTGCTCCCCCTTCTCTCTGTAGTCTCCTCATGGATGGTGACACACACAATCTCTGTTTTAATACATGAGTACATTAAGTCAATTGGATGTACAACAGCTTCTTAGGAAGGGCTTTACAGCTCTCTGCTGCCACGCCTCCCTGAGTGCTTTCAACGTCTGACCTGGAGCCAGCGGGCCGTCCTCCACTGTCTCTCCTCATCACACACGTACACACATGCCGTCTCACTCCTCCCTTTGGTTTTTTATTTGTGTTTATTTGACATGCAGGGGAGCCGCTGTAGTCCATTAACCTCTGCTCTGTCCTTTGTTTCCCCTGTTGTGTCAGCTAGCATACATTGTGGCACCCTTGGCAGGGCCATCTAGCTGCTACGTTCAGCTGCTAGTCTGACAGCTTTTGTTCCGCGTATAGCGAGGGATTCAACCGATTCTTTAAATATGTTTCTGTCTCCTGACTGCTCAGCCTGTCTGTCTGTCTGACACAATGCTGCTGTCTTAACACCGCTCGGTTCTGGCAGGGCTTCAAGAGCTCCAGCTCGCTGTTGAACTAGCCGTGTGCTACATCCATCCATTACAAAGTTATTTTACAATCGTTTAAACATGGGATTAGCAATAGCAATACAACAGAAATACAACACACCTTAAACCACCAATCCAACTTGTTTACCATTTCGTTTTTGAATTTGTTTGAAAAATAGGGCAAACAAAACTATTTGGAAAATAGTTACATGACTTGTTTGTTGAGATATTATATAATATAATTATATATAATATAATATATAATAATATAATAATATAATATCTCATTATATAAATGGACCATTTATATAACTCCGTGTGTGTGTGTGTGTGTGTGTGTGTGTGTGTGTGTGTGTGTGTGTGTGTGTGTGTGTGTGTGTGTGTGTGTGTGTGTGTGTGTGTGTGTGTGTGTGTGTGTGTGTGTGTGTATAGCAATCCATGGAGGAGCAGAAGGGCATCTCTGGGTTCAGCGATACCCAGGAGGAGCTGGAGCGTGTCTCAGCTGCCAAGAGCGAGCTGGACGACGTGAAGGGCCGCACGCTAGACGACATGTCTGAGATGGTAACTGTTAACATGCTAACAACATGTCTGAGATGGTAACTGTTAACATGCTAACGACATGTCTCAGATGGGAGCTATTAAGCAGTAATATGTTGAAATGTCTGAGATGGGAGCTATTGGGAAAAAGTAACATGCAACTAACATTAGTTGGAAGGGCAGGTTTGCAGAGGCCAGTACTCCCAACTAAACGATGATAATGCTAGAGTATTATATATTTACCTGTTGACACTGGGCCTATTCCCCTGAACACAAGAGAAGGGTTGAAGATATCTTGAATATAGGGTTGGATCTTCCCTGTGTTCAGCTGCTCTGAGCATTGAATGACCAACAGAGCAACAAAGGCTAATCCGTTAAGATAGTGATTGCTCAGACTCTATGCATTATCATAATAGCTACTTAGCTATCTTAGTATATCTGGCTTGCCAACAGTAGCCATATTCATCAGCCTGTTCAAATGGTGCCAACAACTGCCTTCAACTGGTTGGAGCAGTGTGTTTTTACATTTTTTTAAAGTGTTTTTTATTCTTTAGTTGTTCTTGATGCCGGCAGGTTGCACACATGATTTTGAATGAGAAACACGACACTTTGGCTCTAGCATTCAGGTGAAGAGCGACCTTCCACCGGTTCAGTGTTTCTCCTAATGCCGCCATCTGACAAGAACCAGAGATAGAAGATTCAGATTGTATGCAGATTCATCATCGCTGCTCCCAATCCTGCAGTCCGTACCACTCTCTGTCTCTGTCTCTCTGTCTCTCTCGCTCTCTTTCTCTCTCACTCTAGGTGAAGAAACTGAACTCCATGATAGCGGAGAAGAAGACTGCTCTGGCCCCTATCATCAAGGAGCTCAGGCCTCTGAGACAAGAGTGTCAGGTGATACAGACAGACAGACAGACACAGTGGGCATCTCACCTGGTTCCTGTGATCATCACACACACAGCATTATTTATAGTATATGTGTGTGTATATATATATATATAACTAGTACATGCCCGCGATTCATATTCTTTAGAATATGAATCGAACAGTGTTTTATGTTAATGTGTGCTGCAGAAATGTTGCGGAGTGACATTTTATGTGCACAATGTGTAAGAGCGGATTGAGGGTGTGCACTGTTTGGCCAGAGAACTGCTGACCAGTGGGAGCACACCCCTTTTATAGTCACATGGTCTAGTTCAGATTCAAAAACCATTATGATATTATTATTAATTATTATTATTTTTGCTATATCCCAATTTTAACAGAAAGGCTAAGCTTATAGTCATTTGTAAGGATGACCTATCTATTCCTGACTAAATGGGGTTGTCCTTGTTGTAGCGACAACCTATTCAAATAAGATCCGCTTTCATGCCGTTTTCATCTCCCTCTAATGAGTCCAGAGGGAAAGTTCCCCCCCGTATTGTTGGTCAGAGTAGAGGATTACAATTTTTTGCATGTGGTCCCAGAACGGTGCGCCATTGAGCCTGGCTAAGGCCCCACTAATGAAGAAAACACCTCAAAAGACCAGCTTCTTAGCTAGCCACGAGTCAAGCTTTTCAGAATTGTTATTATGTTATTGTTTAATTGCTAATATTGTTATATTGTATGTCATTTTATTAATGGTACATGTGAGTAATGGTACATGGTGTGTGTGTGTGTGTGTGTGTGTGTGTGTGTGTGTGTGTGTGTGTGTGTGTGTGTGTGTGTGTGTGTGTGTGTGTGTGTGTGTGTGTGTGTGTGTGTGTGTGTGTGTGTGTGTTGCCCATCATAAGGCCTTGACCCAGGAGTATGAGGAGAAGAAGGGCCAGTATGACAGCTGTGCTGCTGGGCTGGAGAGCAACCGGTCCAAGTTGGAACAGGTGCAAGTCAATAAATAATGAAGCGGCCCAACAAAGACTATTGTTTTATTTGATGCATCCCCCCCCAGATCCCACAACGTGCCTCCCCCGTTGACCCCTGTCCCTGGTGTGTGTTTGAAACGATGCAGGAGGTGAAGGCGCTGAGAGAGGAGACGGCGCAGGAGGAAAACCGATACCACGAGCTCCACTGCATGAAGCAGGCAAGGAGCGTCCACACCAGACAGCGCCTCCCTCATCAACCACACAATCATTTTACTGGCCCCAACCAGGCCAGCTCAACTCTCCTCGACTTGGCCTGCCTTTTTTTGCGTTTCCATTGCCAAAAAAAGTACCTGGTACCTGGTACCTTCGCCTCCATCAACGTTACCATCCATATGACAATAGACGCGCAGTCATTGCGTTTTTTATTTTATTCTATTTCCCATCATAACCTTTCCCGGGAATCAGAAAATAGTCTCGATCAGATTTCCTGGGAATCCTGTCCCCCGGGATTAAAACCTAATGACGACCCGCCCACGTTGAATAGGTACTTTTTTAGATGGAAACGCGACGTGCCTGGAACCAAACCAAGTCGTGCCGCACTAAGTCGTGGCGAGTTGAGCTGGTACTGTCGGTGGAAAAGCGGCATATGTGAACCAATATGAGCTTTGAAGAACCAGTGAGCCTGCCCCCTGTATATCTGCACCCAGTGTCTATTGTTGCCCCCCCAGATCTCCTGACTATCCTGCTGATTCCCCCCCCCCCCAGATCTCCCAACTGTCCTGCTGATCACACTGTCCCCCCACCCCACCCCCCATATCTCCTGACTGTCCTGCTGACCCCCCCACCCCCCAGGTGGCTGAGGTGCAGCTGCAGCGGGCCCTGGAGGAGACCAGAGCCTACGTGTCGTCCGACCCTCAGGAGAGGAAGAAGGCCGTCAGGTGAGGCGGCAGGGTCCGGACGCTTCTTCCCCCCCCTTCTCCCCCCCCTTCCCACCTCTCCCACAGCACCGCCTCTACACCCCCCCCCCACCCACCCCCATTCCCCTGGGACACTCGTATTACAGCGTCATCATGATGGGACGTTTCTGTCGCCCGCGGCAACGCGGTGCACCGAGCCTCAAGAGAGAGAGAGAGAGAGAGAGAGACTGACTCGGGGCTCACCGGCCTGTTAGCTTAGTGTGCTTAGTCTGCTCCTCTGATCACTGATTCCTCTCTCTCTCTCTCATCCCTTCTGGGGTTCCTTGTCGCTCTGTTGGCCGCCCATGAAACAGAAGTATATGATGATAAGATCACTGACCTGTGTCTGTATTCCCTGCAGAGAGGTTTACATGAAGAGCATTGCAGAGCAGGACGCTCTGGGAAAGGTGAGCAGGTTGGGGGTCTCTCTGTGGAGGTTGGGCTCTCTGTGGAGGTGGGGGTCTCACTGTGGAGGTGGGGGGCTCTCTGTGGAGGTGGGGTTTCTTTGTGGAGGTGCGGTTTCTTTGTGAGGTGGGGCTCTCTGTGGCTCTCTTCATCGTCAGCACAATGGATGACATCACCGCCCATTAGACGGACGATGAAGTCATTAATGGAAGTGCTCCGAGCGCTCATCAATCTGCAGTTGAATAAAGCTGTTATTAACCAATTAATCAATGTGAGGGGAGCCACATCGAGGCGAAGTTAAGTAATCAAAAATGAGATGATGTAGGAAAACCATATTCCAAAAATGGAAATGGTAGACATAGCCGTGACTAAAATGGGAGGATGGTGACGACCCGAATCCCTATAAACACATTCCACTCACAGCCTCCTTCAATCCCCTCCCCTCTCGCTCCGTTACTCAGAAGCTGCGCGAGAAGCAGAAGGCGGTCAGGGAGAGCCACGGCGCCAACATGAAGCAGGTGAAGATGTGGAGAGACCTGGAGCAGCTGTTGGACTGCAAGAAGCAGTGCTTCCAGCGGGCCCAGATCCAGGCCTCCACGGGCCAGGTGGTGGAGGAGGGGGCGGAGGACTGGCTGGTGCTGTGACCAGGGGGCTGTCCCGCCGTAGCCCAACCCCGTCAGTAGACGTATATCACGTATGTTTGCGATAAAGTCCTTCATTCAGTTATCAAACATCTCCTGAAGCATGGATTATAAGTGGTGAGTGATCCAGTAAATATGATAATAGGGTCGGTAGTTCATCTTTAACAGAGAGAGCAACCGCGCTATGTTGTCTCTAGGAAGTTGTGTAGTGGAAGGTGTGTTGTGAAAAGTGTGTAAAGGAACGTGTGTAGAGGAACGTGTGTAGTGGAACGTGTTCCGGGATAAGGGCTTTCACTCTTCTCTGTCCTACTGACATGATCCCAGCATCGCAGCCTCCATTTTCACACGTCTTCAAGAATCCACTTCTCTCAAAGCGTCATGATAAGGACGTACAAAGTGGCCCCTGGGCGCGGCTCCACACCGTTCGGAGCTATTTTTAGCCTTGACCTTGGACCTGCTATCTCAACAATTCAACAAATCCAAGGGGATTGCTGATGAAGTTTCACACAGTGGTATCTCAGATACATGCTCATATGGTGTACTGCTTCTATTTCTTAAATGTAGCCAGTAGCCTACTTGTGTTGAACTAAAAGGGTTCAGCGTTTATCTCTGCCTTATGATGACGACTAGTGAGTGATTGTTTTACATTTAGAATAAGTATTCCTTAAGGGCTTGTTTGTTGGAAACAACCGCCTGACGTTTCCTGGGGCAGAAAGACCAGGTGTTAGTGGAGGAAGATATCAATCAGAAGGACCTCTACCGTTGTGGCATTGTTAAAAAGAACAGATAATTGATGTACATCAATAAAAAAATAAAAGAATAACAACTGTTGGCTGGTTTACAACTGCACCTTGCCGGCACATACACTTCATTTTTTACGTCTATACAGGTTCATGAATGTACTTAACCTATGTTGTGATTGTAAGATAAAATAACTGGTAAAAAGTATTCAAAGTATTCAAACCAACTATTGTATCTGATTCAAATGATTCATCTGATAACATAAGTGTTAGAACTTGGTTGTAATACCTTAATACCGGTAACCATGTTGTGACACACGTTCCATTAATCTGAATATATTCATTAGTACACTGTACACACGTTGATATACAGGCCACAAGCCATGGATGGAATGGCTTGTGCAGGGCCACATTTGAGCCAATGGAAATATTTAACTATGGATTTTCATTATTTATTTATTATTATTTTTCTCATTTACATATACATATTACAGTGCAATGAAAGGTGCAATGCTTACAGGATTGTGCAAAATCAACAGTAACAGCATTTTCAATAAAAAAATATTTACACAATCCTTTTTAAGGTAAAAGGAGGATACAAATAATAGGTGTGGACGTCAAGCATCAAACAGAATAACTTTACAGTTATCCATTGTTCACACAAAAAAATGTGTTTTCATTGTTTTATTGCCACATAAACATTGACAATCCAACAATGACCTATTGGATGGATGGCTTTGCCGGCTTCCTTCTCGACTGTACTTCTCGGTGTTTAAACGTTTCCGGGCATCCGCCCTCTGTCCAATGAAATCGGTCGTCCAATGAGATCCGCCGTCCAATGAGATCCCTCCACATGCAGCGCAGCGGAGGCAGCAGTGAGGCGGTCTGAAGGGGGCAGCAGTGAGGCTTCAGAGGATCATCTATCACACAGGGCAGCACTGAGTCTGTCTTCAGAGGATCATCTATCACACAGGACAGCAGTGAGTCTGTCTTCAGAGGATCATCTATCACAGAGCGGCGCGGCTGGACGGAGGCGACCCTGGAACCGGATGAATGCGGTCCTCTGCTAGATCTTCTGAAGTTGAAGGAGACATTAAAGTAATCAACCTTGCGGTGGAAGAGCTGTTCGGCTAACGAGAGATCTGCAGGGTAACGTTGTTAGAGGACACGGTTCTGCTGCTGACGACAGCCGACTGTTCATCTCCCGGTTAAAAAACTGTTGATTTGAAAGGGGTGATCTTAGGGCTCCTCTGATCGGGTTAGCTGGCCGGTTAGCATCGACCAGACCTCCACTCCTTGGTAGAGAGCGGACAGACCTCCACCATGGACAACGCTCACACCAAGAGCGTGGAAGAAGTTTACTCTCATTTCTGCGTCAATGAGAGCACAGGACTGGGCTCCGAGCAGGTGAAGAAGCTGAAGGAGAGATGGGGCCTCAATGGTACGTGTTATCTAAGTGTTACATTTCCATAGATGAATGAATGAGATGTATGAATGTTCAGCTTGGAGGTTAAACGTCATCAGTAAAACCGGCCGGGTTATTGACGTCATCACATGTACCTCGTGGTTTATTTATGACCAAACTCCTTTAACTCGTTTACTAAGTCCTTTACTAACTCTTAACTCCTTAACTAAATATTTTACTGAGTCCTTTACTAACTCTTTACTCAACCCTATACTCAATTACTAACTCATACTCAATTACTAACTCTTACTCCATTACTAACTCTTAACTCCATTATTAACTCTTAACTACTTTTACTTCAGATAAAATCCTTTACTTCAGATACATCAGCTGAATGAAGTGCTGAAAGGCACAAAGTGAACCTGTATCCAAGGGTCGAGGATCTAGTTCTCCTTCAGATCCGGTTCCTTGTTACAATGTCTACAATCCTACTACCTATTTTTTCAATCTTCATCTCAACACTCAGTCACGCAACACAAAACTACTGTCAATGTCAAATTCCAACCCGCTATTTCAGATTGCTTAAACTGAGAATATTTGTAGAAAGAACACTTTTTCAGCAACTGGTTCCCCAGTTACCTTAAAGTAATGAGTCATAAATTAGTGATTCATAAAGTAATGATTACAGTAATGACTCTCTTCCTCTTTTTGTCTTCTCATGTCTCCCGATCCACTGTCCCCCCCCTGCAGAGCTGCCGGCAGAGGAAGGTGAGGAGCATGTCGCTGGGGTATCTGTCTGTCTTGTGGGAACATGTCTGGAAAGACGATATCGTTTCATCACGTTGCCTTCTATCTCCGCAGGAAAGTCCTTATGGGAACTTGTGGCTGAACAGTTTGAGGACTTACTTGTTCGGATTCTCCTCCTGGCGGCATGCATATCCTTTGTAAGTGTTTTAAGATCTTTGCATACGTTTTGATATTTGTTTGTATTTGCTTTATCGATATGGGATTAGAGTGATGGTCAAACATTTATAAGTACAGACCTTAGTGGTCATTTGAACTGGTGTGAATGTTCAGCGGCACAAATTGGGCAGTGAAGTGGCGTGAACTGCTAATGAACCAGAATCCCAGTATTGATTTGACCCTGTGACCGAGAGGGACATCATCCTCTCTGACACATCTACACACCAGATGACAGCCCCCCCCCCCCATGCTAAATGGACCTGGGCGTGCTTGGTGTATAGTGGCAACAAGAGTGTTAACGTCTTGGGGAGGTGGGTCTCAGCGAGGTCACACTAACAGATCAGACCGCAGACAGCTGAGCAGCCAGCGGCCCGTCGGAGGAATGGTGACAACAGGGCCTGCCTGTATCGAGTTGCTTTCACTGGGTGCCAAGTCAGACATGTCTGAGGCTCCTGACACCATTGCTGCGTAATGTTCTCTCTTCCTGGCTCTCTTCCCCCCCCCCCCCCCCCCCCCTCTCTCTCTCACCAACGCCTTCCTAGCAGTCTTTTTGTTGCTGTTCGTAGAGCTGAATGGCTGGAGCTCACGGCCGGGTCAGGTTCTGTTCATTGGAGCATGTTCACAGAAACCGATGTGGAAATCTTAAGCGGTCGAAGGCTTGATTGATTGTATTTGTCCCAGACGCCAGCATCGACATTCTCTCATCAGTTTATATCAGGGATATAAACTGATCAGAGAATCACATGGATCTCACGTGGATTCTCCTTTTATTATAATCCCATTAATTTAAGTGAAATCGCTCTGAAGTAAAGGGTTCCTTTTTATCTGAGGTGGCTGAATGGAAGGAGCCCTCTAGATGTTGCAGACTTCGGGTCAGCAGGATGGAGGGTTAGGAATTAGGGTTAGGAGTATGGAGTTAGGGTTAGGAGGATATAGCATGGGTTAGGAGTATGGAGGGTTAGGGTTAGGAGGATGGAGGATTAGGGTTGGAGTATGGAGTATGGAGTCATAGGGTATGGGGGGTTAGGGGTATGGGGGGTTAGGGGTATGGAGGGTTAGGGGTATGGAGGGTTAGGGGTAAGGAGGGTTAGGGTTAAGGCTGCTACACACTGGCCCAACCGTTGGCCATCTGAAACGTTTAGGGAGACTCAGACGAGTTAGGGAACAAGTTTGGTGTGTTCAGCTGTGTTGGAGGCTTTTGGAACCACTCAGACGGTGTCTGGTCCGATTCAACATGCAAAGTCTGAAAGCGTTAGTGTCTGAGGATCTGAGCCTCTAAGTGTTTTTACACTGCCAAATATGTCTTATCAACTTTTTTCTAGTTGTAAATAGTTAATCGTGTTTGTAGCGTACACTCTGATGTAGTACTACTCATTCTTGCATTTGAGTGGCTTAAAGGAATTTAATTATTCTAAAGAGGTCTCCGTGCGTAGTCCCGCCTGCTCCAATGAACCAAGAAAGCCGGCTCCGTGACAAAGGGGGATTATACCCCTCTCAGTTTTACACAGGTAAGACAGAAATTGTAACATCTGCCAAGAAGTGACCGTAACTGCTGCAGCTTGGATGTGTGAAATTGCCTTCTGATTGGTTGTGTGCTGCTAGCACACTGGTTGTGTGCTGCTAGCACACAACCAGTGTTGTGTGCTAGCAGTTGTGTGCTGCTAGCACACAACCAGCGGATCAGGGCGGTGTGTGGGAGGGGCAGACTAGCGCCACGAGACTAGAGCCACGAGACGTTAAGGAGACTTATTGCATCTCACGCAAGCACAGTACGTACACGCTACTGTGTAGTTTTCGCGGTGTGTTTCAATGCAACTTTTCTGCCAAACGGGTCAGACGAGAGGCAACGGAGTGGTCATATAAAGGCTGTTGGTTTGAGTCTGGGCCGTGTTTGGGCCCCTTTAGGGGTATGGAGGATGGAGTCATAGGATAAGCTGGATATGTGCTTGCTGTGCGTCTCTGTCACCAAGTAGAGCTTCGGTGCCTGCCCGGGTCAGGTGATACTGAGGTGTCGGCAACGGCTGTCTGACAAGGGGTGTGTGTGTGCGTGTGTGGTGGGGGGAGAGGGGGCGGGGGCGGGCACGGCGCTTAAACGACCAAATTTGGGCCGTGGTCCATCAGTCGGAGGGGGGGGGGGGATGGCCCAGACACATGCAGCCCACCTAGACTCGGAGAGGTTATAGATCTGCTCAAAGAGCTCCTCCCACTTCCCACTCAGCACCAGATGAGGCGTGTTTAGACTGTACACTTGCCAAACTAGGCTGTGGTATTTATGTATTGAATAAAATAAATATTATAGCTTCACCCAATGAGACGATAACTTTTTCTTTATCCAGATTCTGAACACGGCCCTGCTTTCAAACCCAAGCTTTTAAATGCTTGATTCACTTTAGAAGGATGTTTTCAAGAGGCGCTTTTTGGGCTCAATAGGATAAATCCAATGTCAAATGAATAACATATATGAATCTTGCGCTTTTAATTGAAGGTTTGGACTGAAGGTCATCACTGGTTCTGAGGTCAGGAGCCTCCGGTGCTACTGGGGTTAGACGTGCTGATGGCTTTCATTCAGCCAATCAGCCATGGCACAAATCAATACCAGGAAATGATCAAAACATAATAATCATTTTTAGTTTGATAATATTATCAATCTTGTGATCTATTGTAAAACTGTTTTAACAGTAAGTGCAGCCTTTCTGAGGGTCTAAAGCTAGTTACCCAATCAGAATCAATGTCTCTAATAAAGGATTTTCATCTGGGCCCAGAGGTTCTACTATTATGAAACAAATTGATTCGCATAATGAAAACAATTTAGACTTTTGTCCTTTTAATGGCTAATATATAGAAGTGAAGTAAGCAAAATATGTGAATGCTAATTTAGTATCGGCATGGTTTTAAAAGTGTTCATTGATGTGTTTTTCCAGGTCTTGGCCTGGTTTGAGGAGGGAGAGGAAACCATCACAGCCTTCGTGGAGCCTTTTGTCATCTTACTTATTCTCATAGCCAACGCCATCGTCGGTGTCTGGCAGGTAAGAGAGCTGTGGCCACTGTTTCTCGTAGGGAATTCAGCTCTATCAAATCCAAGGCTGCTGCCTGTACTTTATGAGAAGCATTGAATCAGCTTGCCAGAAGATATGATCCTACACAAAAGACCATAAACAATATTGAATTATCAACCCATCAATGAAATATGTAGAAGAGGACTGTCACTACTAGGTTCTCTGTAATGCTGGCATATATGTGGAGTGCAAGATGGATGGTGGGCCAATCTAGCATGTATAAAGACAGACCTAAGCCTTAACCTTAACCCTAATCCTAGCCTTAAAAAGAGGTCTGTCTTTAGGGCTAGGGTTAAGGTTAGGTCTGTCTTTAGGGTTAGGGTAAAGGTTAAGAATTAGGGTTAAGGTTAGGTCTGTCTTTAGGGCTAGGTTTAAGGGTTAGGGTAAAGGTTAGGTCCGTCTTTAGGGCTAGGGTTAGGGTAAAGGTTAAGAATTAGGGTTAAGGTTAGGTCTGTCTTTAGGGCTAGGTTTAAGGGTTAGGGTAAAGGTTAGGTCCGTCTTTAGGGCTAGGGTTAGGGTTAAGGTTGGGTATGTCTTTTGGGTTACGGTTAAGGGCTATGGTTAGGTCTGCCCTGTTCTCTGATCTGAGCCCGCTCCCTCACTAGGAGCGCAACGCGGAGGACGCCATCGAGGCCCTGAAGGAGTACGAGCCGGAGATGGGGAAGGTGTACCGGCAGGACCGCAAGACGGTCCAGAGGATCAAGGCCAAGGACATCGTCCCCGGGGACATCGTGGAGGTCGCCGGTGAGTGACGGGTTAAACGTTGTTCTTCTTTCTTCTATTGCTTGGTGTGATGCTGCGTTCGACTGCAGGGTTGGGTTTAGTCGGTTGAGCCCAACTAAAGGAAACCTCTGCATTATTACACTGTAACGTCTTTGGTTTTCTTTATGGATGCTCAAAGGCATTGAGGCTTAAAAGTTGTGTATTAAACAAGAAGAACTCGTTTTCTTGTACTTTCTAATCTAATAGATTCTTGGACATTTTTTACATTAATGGAAATGAGTATTCCAATAGCAGCTGCTGTTGACTTTTTATGTAAAGCAAGGATTATGAATATTCAGGGATGGAAACCTTTCAGCACACATTCTGTTGGATGGCTACTGCTGCACAGGTGACTCACTCTATAACAGGGACCCAATGTATTTTGGGCACACACACACACACACACACACACACACACACACACACACACACACACACACACACACACACACACACACACACCTCTCTCTATCCGATCGGAGGGGTACAGAGGGAGATGTTGTGGAACGCAGGAGTTCTCCGAGGGTTCTGGTCCGGGATTACCGCTGAGCCGTGGAGGGGAAGCAGCGCTCTGCTGTCTTGTTGTTGTTGTTTTTGTTGTGTAATTTTAGCGGTCATCGGCCGTATAGATGATGACAGGCTGTATTTATAGCAGGCAGTGACAGTAGTGGGATGACAGGTGTTTGCTACCGTCCCCCTCCCCATCCCCCCCCAGGGAACGGTGGATGACGCGGGACCAAAGTCACCTTGACGAGGGCAGACAGTGAACTGAATGTATTTGGAGAATCTATCAACCCATTTTCTGTTCTTTATTTAAAAACTTGGTCAGACATCCTGCCCATGGAGTCTAAGTAAGACGAGTTCAAATGTGTCCCTTGACATTTTTGAAATGCAATGTTCTCTAAAGATGTTCTTAATGTCAATGCCTGCAAAAAAGAATTCCCTATGAATACAGACTTATCTGTCACACACAAACCCACACAGGCTTTGATTCTGGTCTTAAAACGGCCCCTCTAGTCCAGCTAGCAGGGTCACAGTGACTTAAAAATACTGCTGCAAAGTAAAAGAGCGATAGGAAGGACACAGGGAAATATCTATTGATATACATCGATATAATCGTCATGTCGAACAGCGGTACTCAGGACGGTGAAACGCAGACCTCCTGCTGTTTTCATTATCAACTGAAAGCACAGTGGCTCTGCAGTCATCTCAATCAGCAACGTAAGCAAACCCATCGCTGTGCCATGCTTAACATGGCCCTCACTGACCGCCCTGTACAGAGGTGGGGAGATCCCGTCTCTGCGAACTAACACCATCGCACTTAAACATCATCCGTGTGAGTCACTACAGATGGCAGTAGTTTGTTTTAACTGAATGTGATTCATCATGTCTGTCTATCGTCAATTGCCTACCTCCAACAAATACCCTTTGGAAGTGAGTCATTCATGACTGATGTTGATCCAAGGTTGTTTTCATAGTGTGATCGAGTGAAGTGCAGTAGACTAAGATATTCAAACATTTGATCGACCGCATAAAACATGTGTCGTACATTTAGAAGCCTAACCTGAAAGGGGATATTTTTCTTACCCAATACTAGGCCTGGTTAGTTATATAGTAAGGTCGAAGGTCACTGCCATTCTTTTTTTTTTTTTCAGGGACAGACTTGTGACTGAGGCAGAGTGAGATGCAGTTGAAGTGGAAAATGTCTGCCTAAGTGCAGTGGACTGTCTGTGGCCGCATGACTGCAGGGATACTGAACCGCTGTCCCCTGCACACTTTCTTTGAGACAGCTTTCAGAGGGAGCGCATCAATAGTGTAATCCATCACCAGAGGGCTGGAGACCATGCAGAGCCCCTTTTACACATACAGTATTTTCCAGCAATGTTTCAGAACATATTCTGCATGGCTTCAGGTGTGGCTGGGAAGGGAACAGGGGTTGATATTCTGGGAAATCTGCACAGGCCATTTGCCTTCTCTAAGAACTAGTCACATTTGCAAGGAGAGACGTGTTAGGGCTTACGTTGCAAGACGTGGGGCATGCAAAGTGGGGCATGCCAACCAATCACAGAACTCGGAGGATGACGAATGTGAATTTGCGACTGTTAACCCACAAATGCTTTTCAGGTGATTCCATAATAATATCAGTGCAGCTTATTTAGCTTACAAACAAACTCCTTCTTTCAAGAATGGAAACTGGACTGATTCAGAAATAATCAAGCTCCTCTTAGTCTGAGGGTTTAATGGCTGTTGGATTGTTTCTTTCTGTCCCCTATTCATGCCGCCATTGCCATGTGTAAAAGGGCGCAGGACGTGTGAGATTAGTGAACATTTAGAGTTCAATAAATTCAATAAATTTCCATTAATAGTTGAATGGGCACTCTGAGTGAAAGAGGCTTCAGAAAGGTCAGTTTGAGGCAGTAACGCGGTTTGGGTGACGCAGCCGACAGGTTTTTCCTGCTGAACCGGCCCGGGTTCTATTGCCCCAGACACGGACGAAACGGAACGGCTTTCTCACATGTGTGTGCATGTGGTCCCCTGTTCCTGCTTTGGGGAGCAGTCAGAATGCTGCTGGTGGTTCACTACGGATCACAGGCTAACCAAAAAAAAAAAAACTTGTTTGAATATTCTATTAAAATCTGCAACTGCTCATTTCATAGAACAACATATTTCTAACCTCCCCATAGGAAACAAGATAACGTTGCTGTTCTGCATTCAAAAGAAACGGAACAAAGCCAGAGCCTGTTGTTGGGTCTGTGGGTATAGAGATGACGAGTCTTGGGGCTTCAGTGGGGTGTGAAGCTTGCAGTGGTTTGATGTGCAGCTTCTTACAGAGAAACACTGGGGCTGATTCTCTTCTGCTCATAAGGTCGTCTGGTGGTGATAGGGAGGGACTGGGGGGGGGGGGGGTGGGGGTCTCATCCTCTTCTGTTAGATGACCTTATAGGGAGCTGCTCTCAGGACAGCGATCTAACACCAGGGCCCGATAGACAGAGGCTGTAGCCCGCCTCACCACAGGCTGGTATTCCAAGTGTGTGTGTGTGTGTGTGTGTGTGTGTGTGTGTGTGTGTGTGTGTGTGTGTGTGTGTGTGTGTGTGTGTGTGTGTGTGTGTGTGTGTGTGTGTGTGTGTGTGTGTGTGTGTGTGTGTGTGTGTGTGTTAGTGCCCAGGCAAAGAAGTTGTAGCCGATTCGTAGATTTCGATTTTCATGTACTTTTTTTAAATTCGATTTTATAATTAACGAGGTCCAGACCTCTGTGACCTCATAGCTGGCTACGGCCTTGTTGGCATCCCCTGTTGACGTCGAGTCCCGCCCCACGTTGAGTTCTGGGAATCCGGACTATGCAGTACCCTTGTGAGAAGGATGTCAGCCTTGCATGTATGACCCAGAGCAGCAGAGAGTGACGAGGGTCGCCTGGAGAACTTCAGAAACACTTGTGGGCTTCCTGCCCCTCCTTCTCCCAGACGATATCAAGCCCTGAAACAGTTTCCTGCTCCTTTAGTTCTGCTCACTCCGTTACTGTACGACATGCATCATACATGGCAAGTCAAATAAACAGGCAAGTCAAACATGGACAGGTAGTCTAAATACAGCAGGATTTCAGCTATGCAAAGTTGTTCTTGTAACCAATATATATATATATATATACTAAAGCCTCAAAGGTGCCGGTTATGCGTATGGTTTGGATGTTACATTCAGTTTCCCTTCCTGAATCCGTGTTTAACAAGATGTTCATGTGCTAGATCCTAAGTCCCCAGTCCAGCTCTACAGCCCAGGAGGCTTTTGGTAGTGCGTCTCAGTATGTTGACTTGGTGATAGTAGCAAGGTACTAGTGAGAGAGGGTTCTTCCCAAAACAAGTAACCACCTCTGGCTCCCAATCCAGCATAGTTTTCAGTGCAAATAGTTTGTTAGAAGTCAAACAAACGTAACAGCCCATATTTGATTTGATATCGGGCCAGATGGTCTTAATCATCTTGATTTAAGATCACAACAAATTATGTTTGACTATACAAAGGTGGAAACTTAGTTTCACCGTTCATAATAACCAAGGTTGAAGCTGGCCACAGACTACCCAGCCACTTGTTGGGCGTTTGTTTCGCTGCCAGCTTCAGCAGCAGGTGATGGGCAGGGGACAGAAGTCTAGTGGCAGGTTTAGTGGCGACAGAGAGGAGGAAAGTCTCTTTGGTGAGCAGCAGGGCGTGTCACCTGTCGACCAGGAGTCTGAAATAGCCTCCTCCAGCTCTTTGTTGGAGCTGCCATCAGCAGCCTCCCCTCGGCCCACTGAAACACACAGCATGGTGTGCTGTGCCAATCAAGTCCCGGGGGCAGGAACAACCTCGCTCAGCACTCTGGTTGAGACGCACTCATCTGAACGGATCATATATTGGTGACATGAGGCCTTTGTCAGACCACAGACCTGCAGCCTGAGGTGTGGAGTACATGATGTCTAAAGAGACGGCTGGCCTGCTACCAAGAAGGATGTTGATGTTAGGGGACAGATGATATACACACCTACATTTCACTTTAGTTGAGGTTAGAGCAGGTCTGCACAGTAACAAAGAGTTCTAGACACAGCTGGTGGTAACACAATGCTGCCCATAACTCAGCAGGGAACAGGGTGCCAGCATGTCCTACACTTCTTGCCTTGTTGTTTTCATGGATCATTAAATCCACTGTTTAAGTATTTACTGGCACATGTAGCTTTTCTCTTGGCACGCCTCCTGTGGCGGGGACATTTCTGCAAATATCCGCCGCTTGAGTTTAGTAGTTTCTATTGGAAACCTTTCTGTTTGATTTCAGTTTCTCAGCAAGTTGTAAATCAACATGCACGATTCTTTCTCTAAATTGCAGCGTAATGTAATCAAGCTTTTATTGTGGAAGGATGGAATCCACACTAAGTTAAATGCCTGCTCGCTGCCTGTAAGAAACCCTAAAGACGGGCTTCACTTCTCAGAAGTCTGTTGTTCTGCATTTAGATGTTCAGAGACTAAGCTGACCTCAGCGTTCGCCTAAAACCGTCCCGTGTCTCCAGTGATTGGCAGACTCCCACTGGGAGATGAGAGTTCTTGGCACCACTGTAGGTACACTTAATGAGTTGACATGCACACCTGGTGGTCCCTCCCAGGGATGGATGAACAATATGGCTGATGTAGAAAATATGTCACAGCATGTAGATCTCATTGTGGCTCTTGAAGGTTGCAAAGTTTATACCATCGGCAGAATCCCTGAATCTGTGCCAAAGGATTTACCCGCTCACATTCAGTGGTATGGGCTTGGTCTTTCACACGTCACCGACAGTGTGGCAACTGAACTTATTCTGCATGCTGGAGGACTAAAGTCCAACAGCTGTTTGTGTGCGTCACACCCTAACCTGATCAGCACATGGGGGATCTTTTATTGAAATGCTTTTGAATTCTGCTTTCTCCTCCCGTTCTATGTCTGTGTTCCCCAAAAGGAAATCCTAACATCAGAACTAGTCTTTCTCCTCAATGCTCATCGTTTTTAGTGGTCTAGATTCAAAGACTAGTTCGGCTAGTTGACAGAGGGTCTTCCTACATCTGTCCTTGGTAGTAGCGTGTACCACCAACTCTGAGTCTGCCCCAGTCTAGGATAACCCATTGGTATTCTCTAAAGCTAGGCCTATATGTAGGCTAAGCCATTCACATGAAACTGTGGCACAGGCTGCACAGGCTGAACTATTTCCCCACTTTCCATGGCCTTTTATATACTATCAAGATGCTGAATTAGGTCACTGCAATTCAAATGTGCCAAACTTGGCCTTTTCCTTTGAGACAGGACTGTTAATGGCTCACAAGTCCCTCCATTCCCTTCCTCCCCTTTCTTTCTCTTGCCATTGTCACTTTGCTCGGACGCTGAAGCCTGCTTGTGCAAATCATGGGCCGCCTTTCTATAAAGGCTTCGTTAAGGATGGTTTCATGGGCTACACGATGTGATTCAATGGTGGCAGTCTCAGGGCAGCAAATCTTTTGCATCCCTCTCTTTGGACATGCAATGTTGCTTCGTTCTGTATGCAGTGTAGCTGAAAACTCCCAACTACTGATAACCAGGACCGCTCATTTGCCCCCCTTTTTGTTTTAGGAATCACACAAAATACACGTCTGGTGAAGCATCTTAGGAGCTCCAGATAGTTATCATTGCACGCTGATTTAACACGAAAGGGGACTGCTACACGTACAATGAAGTGTCTGAATCATCTGTGTCATTACTTGTGTTAACAGTTGGAGACAAGGTCCCTGCGGACATCCGTCTCTCCTCCATCAAGTCCACCACGCTGAGGGTGGACCAGTCCATCCTGACCGGTAGGGAACTGGCTCCAGCCCACTTCTCATTCTCAGGGTCGTCTTGGACATTGCTTTGGTCCTCAAATATTTAAACCTTTTTTCCATGTGTTCCAGTTGGACAGATTTAGCAGGGAATAGCTTTGATTAAATTGGGGTTTAGTGAATTAATCTTCGCTCATTTTCACATATTCTAGTGACTATCAGAATTTGTGGTATGATCACTGTGACGTGAAGCCTCTGGTCTCTTCCAGGTGAATCCGTCTCTGTGATCAAACACACGGACCCGGTGCCGGACCCCCGGGCCGTCAACCAGGACAAGAAGAACATGCTCTTCTCTGTAAGCGTCTTCTCTGCACCAATCACCTTTCTCCTGCTGGCCCATAGGTTCTTCCAGAGGCCATGGGTTGTCTTGCTGTTGTTTCCCTACATTAAAATAAGATCCTGATGATGATGCGTGATGCGGCGAGACGTGTGAGATGTGCGTCCTTCTCCTTCTCCTCAGGGCACCAACATCGCGGCCGGCCGGGCGGTCGGCGTGGCGGTGGCCACGGGCGTCAACACGGAGATCGGGAAGATCCGCGACGAGATGGCGGCCACGGAGCAGGAGAAGACGCCGCTGCAGCAGAAGCTGGACGAGTTCGGCGAGCAGCTCTCCAAGGTGATCACGCTCATCTGCATCGCCGTGTGGATCATCAACATCGGCCACTTCAGCGACCCGGTGCACGGCGGCTCCTGGATCCGCGGCGCCGTCTACTACTTCAAGATCGCCGTGGCACTGGCGGTGGCGGCCATCCCCGAGGGCCTGCCCGCCGTCATCACCACCTGCCTGGCCCTGGGCACGCGCCGCATGGCCAAGAAGAACGCCATCGTCCGCTCGCTGCCCTCTGTGGAGACGCTGGGCTGCACCTCCGTCATCTGCTCCGACAAGACGGGCACCCTGACCACCAACCAGATGTCGGTCTGCAGGGTGAGTCTCTGGCGCAGGGAGCCAAGCAGCCCTCCCCCCCCCGTGCTCCTAACCATCAGCCTCCTCCTGCTCATTTAAACACAAAACCATTAAAGACAATGCTTTGCTCCAAAAATATTTGACTGCAACAACCAAATATTAATTAGCAGAGCTGAAAGCCGTATTTTTTTTTAAGCGCAAACGGCAGATAACGGGATGACAGTAAATTCAATAAGATGTAAATGTGATGCAGGAGACCGTATCAGAGCATGCCGCTGCTCTGATGGGTGCTGTTGGATAACTTGCAGTGGTGCCGTTGCATAACTGACCTTGCGTCACTGCTGCATAGCATTCAGCCTCTCCTTCCATCTATCGCCTCTCTTGCTCTCTTTCTAATCCTCTTTGCCTCTTCCTTGTGACAGCCCATAGCTGCTTAGCCTAACACACGCCCAAGACATGGGAGTCTTTCAGCTTAATATTCCTTTATCGCCCATGCGTTGAGTTTCCTGAACGCGATGACTATGCAGTTCTCCGAATAATTCCTCAGTTCTGCCCCCCGGTGTCGTAGAGCCCCACTAAGACTTCACCAGTGCCCTGCGCTCCCCCTTATCAAGATGGCCACCGGCTGCATACTGGAATGTGTCGTTCACTAAGTAATGGACTTGTCAAGTGATATGATGGCACGCATCCCACTGCCAGCCGGGATATTTACTTTGGCTCGCTGAGATGCTGCCTACGTTATTTACGAGGGGGCGAGAGCGTAATGCCCTTCTAAGCACATGTAGCCGGCCCACCCACCCACCCAGGCCCCCCCCCCACCGAGGCTGTCCCCAGAGAAACGCCGGCCGCAGCTGGAACCGTTTCCCCCCCCGCGCGCTCCTGTCGCCTGGTGGTCTCTGCTGCCCTCTGCTGCAGGGCTGGGGAACCTCAGGGCTCTGGGTGTCCTCTGACCCTCCATGCTTCCTCTTGTTGTTGTCAGATGTTCATCATGAACCAGGCGGCCGGAGCCGACGGCCCCCTGACGGAGTTCACCATCACAGGCTCCACCTACGCCCCCGAAGGAGACGTGTAAGTGTTGCTGACGCGGCCCGCCGCCCCACACACACCTCTACACACTGGCCTCTACACACTGACCTCTACACACTGACCTCTACACACTGACCTCTACACAAACACCTCCACACACAAACCTCCCCACACACACCGCCCCACACACACACCGCCCCCCACACACCGCCCCATACACACCGCCCCACACACACTGCCCCACATACACACCGCCCCACACACACACCGCCCCACAAACACTGCCCCACATACACCGCCCCCCACACACCGCCCCACACACACCTCTACACACTGACCTCTACACACACACCTCTACACACACACCTCTACACACACACCTCCACACACAAACCTCCCCACACACACCGCCCCACACACACCTCTACACACTGACCTCTACACACTGACCTCTACACACACACCGCCACACACACACCTCTACACACACACCTCTACACACACATCTCCACACACACACCTCCCCACACACACTTCTCTACACACACGCCTCTCCACACACACACACACACACACACACACACACACACACACACACACACACACACACACACACACACACACACACACACACACACACACACACACACACACACACACACACACACACACACACACACACACCTCTCCACACACACGCCTCAGACACGGTGCAGTGAGCACACAATGCAGACTGCTCCTCCTGTTCCCCTCCAGGTACCACGATGATAAACTGGTCAGAAGCTCCCAGTATGATGCTCTGGTGGAGCTGGCCACCATCTGCGCCCTGTGCAACGACTCGTCCCTGGACTTCAACGAGGTAGGGCCTCCGCCTCTCCCTCCTCTCTGTTCCCGTCAGCGGCACCTAGCGCCGTCCTGCTGCTTGACCCTCACGGCGCTCTGTGTCGTCCCAGGCCAAAGGAGTGTACGAGAAGGTCGGAGAGGCCACCGAGACCGCCCTGACCTGCCTGGTGGAGAAGATGAACCCCTTTGACACGGAGGTCCAGAACCTGTCCAAGATCGACCGAGCGATGGCCTGCAACTCTGTAAGTCGACGACCTGACAGCCAAGCCGCATTTGAAGGTACTTTTCCTGCACATTTAGCTGACGTGTGTGTGTGTGTGTGTGTGTCCGTCCATCCGTCCGTCCCAGGTCATCAAGCAGCTGATGAAGAAGGAGTTCACCTTGGAGTTCTCCAGGGACCGCAAGTCCATGTCGGTCTTCTGCACTCCCAACAAGTCCCGCTCCTCTCTGGGCAAGATGTTTGTCAAGGTAAGGATGCTCACAATCGTTTTTCTACAAACACCGGCCATTAATTATGAATTAGTCTGCCAGTTTTACACAAATTCCTTTAAAACCGGGTCAGCCAGTGTTGTAGACGCTGCCACACCGAACATTTATAGAACCTATAAAAATGTAATGTTTTTATTATTTAGCTGAGGCTTTTCATTTAGTTTTCATTCAAGTTCTAGGAACAAATTGTTTCATAAACAGAACAATAAGAGATTCATTAGCTGTTAGCTGCTGATTGGCTGATTTAGCCTGATGGATGAGGAAGTGGACGATGATGGATTTGTTCTGACAGGGCGCCCCAGAAGGCGTGATCGACCGCTGCACCCACGTGCGCGTGGGCACCACTAAGGTCCCGCTCACCCTGGCCATCAAGGAGAAGGTGCTGGCCACCATCCGGGACTACGGGACGGGCCGGGACACGCTGCGCTGCCTGGCACTGGCCACCCGGGACAGCCCCCCCAAGGTGGAGGACATGAACCTGACGGAGACCGCCAAGTTCGCCTCCTACGAGGTAAGCCCCCTATCTGTCTGCCAGATTCCGTTTGTCCAGCACAGGCAGCATGTGGTCTCTCTGAGTCATAGAGTACAGAGCATAGAGGACATCTGGTCTCATAGAGGGCATCCTGTCTCATAGAGTACAGCCATCCTACTGACACACAGCCTTGCATACAAATTCAAATCAAGTCCAATGTTATCGGTAAAGCCCTCAATCCGTTCTAACCCCTCGCCCCCAAAGAGCAAGGAAGACCCCCGGAGAAGGGATCCCTGCTCCCAGAGACGGGGTTAGACGCAGTGTAACACCACCAATGCCACATGTCCATTCATTACTCCTTCCCCTCCTCCCCCCCCCCAGTCGGACCTGACCTTCGTGGGCTGCGTGGGCATGCTGGACCCGCCCCGCCAGGAGGTGGCCGCCTCCATCAAGCTGTGTCGCCAGGCGGGCATCCGCGTCATCATGATCACCGGGGACAACAAGGGCACGGCCGTGGCCATCTGCCGGCGCATCGGCATCCTGCCGGCGACGGGCGAGGTGGACCACCTGGCCTTCACCGGCCGCGAGTTCGACGACCTGTCGCCGGCCGCCCAGCGCAACGCCGTCACCAACGCCTGCTGCTTCGCCCGCGTCGAGCCCTCGCACAAGTCCAAGATCGTGGAGTTCCTGCAGGGCTTCGACGAGATCACCGCCATGGTGACTATGCGCGCCGCGCTCGTCTGGTTTCTTACTGACTCGCTGAAATGCTGAATGAATTATTCAGAGCATCACGTTCACACCGCACCAGATGAAGATGCGTTTAACAGGCTGCTTGGGAGGAGCATCAGAAGACATGAGTGATGACTACATGATGATGATGATCTGATGATGACCACCACGTCGTTCTTAACCTCCTGTGGTTCCTCCTCAGACCGGCGACGGGGTGAACGACGCCCCGGCCCTGAAGAAGGCGGAGATCGGCATCGCCATGGGCTCCGGCACGGCCGTGGCCAAGTCGGCCTCGGAGATGGTCCTCGCCGACGACAACTTCAGCTCCATCGTGGCGGCGGTGGAGGAGGGGCGCGCCATCTACAACAACATGAAGCAGTTCATCAGATACCTCATCTCCTCCAACGTGGGCGAGGTGGTCTGGTGAGTGATATGAAACTCTGAAATATGTAACCACCAGGCGGCCAGAGACCCTCCAGGCGGTCAGACCCACCAGGCTGCTGACCTGTCCCCTGTCCTCTCCCAGCATCTTCCTGACGGCGGCGCTGGGCTTCCCCGAGGCCCTGATCCCCGTCCAGCTGCTGTGGGTCAACCTGGTGACGGACGGCCTGCCCGCCACCGCGCTGGGCTTCAACCCCCCCGACCTGGACATCATGGACCGCCCCCCCCGCAACGCCAAGGAGCCCCTCATCTCCGGCTGGCTCTTCTTCAGATACCTGGCCATCGGAGGTTTGCTCTACAACCTTTTATTTAGTGTTGGGTCTTCTTTTTAGTTTTTACTGGCTGTGACTTGCTGTGGGTAGTCTGGTTCTTACTGACTGCTGTGGCCCTCTGGTTCTTACTGACTGTTTGCTGCAGGTTACGTGGGGGCTGCTACGGTCGGAGCCGCTGCCTGGTGGTTCACGGTGGCCGCAGACGGGCCACAGGTCTCCCTGTACCAGCTGGTGAGTCCGCCTGCTGATGTCTGGCTGCGCTTCCTTTTAAGATGAATCCTTCCTGACCACTCTTCTCTCTGCCCTCCAGAGCCACTTCCTCCAATGCTCGGCAGACAACCCTGACTTCGAGGGCCTGGACTGCCACGTGTTTGAGTCTCCGTACCCTATGACCATGGCCCTGTCCGTGCTGGTCACCATCGAGATGTGCAACGCTCTGAACAGGTGAGCGCCGCGCTGGGGGAATGGAATATCGTTCAGCTGAGCAGCTCATGAAGAACCCAGCTGCAGAACGGGTTCGGAGAGGAGACCATGTATCCAGCGACCAACACTAGGCAGGAGACCTTTGTTAAAGAACCTGTCAGGACCGCGCTCTGACAGGGTTCTCCCTGAACGCTGCAATCTTGTTGCAAATGGAGGTCTGGCCGTGGAAGATTATGCAGACAGAATGAGAGACGCTGAATCCTCAAAGTTGTGTTAGTCCTTGGAGACCAACGTCTCACTGCCACATGCGTTTCTTTTGTCAGTCTGTCTGAGAACCAGTCCCTGCTGCGCATGCCGCCCTGGGAGAACGTGTGGCTGCTGGGGGCCATCTGCCTCTCCATGTCCCTGCACTTCCTCATCCTCTACGTGGAGCCGCTGCCCGTAAGTCTGCTCCTTTATCCTTCTCCCCGTCTCCTCACAGTCCAATGAGGAGGTGGATGACTTCAGGTGGATCATCTGAACTTGTTGTCGCTGTTGCCATCATTTCTTTCTGAAGCTGTCAAACAAACCTTTTATTTGAAACGGTAGTCTGTAATATAATATACATATAAATATAGCCACGATGGACTCTACGACCGGTACAATTTGTGTCTGCAAACGGCATCACTCTCATCAGCAGATATCACAAAGATGTTGCACTAGGGCAATAATGTGGCTGGTTGTCATGGAAACTGTCCAAGTACAGCGACGCAGTACTTGGACCGTGTCCGAGTACTGCAGTCATTAGTGTGTGTGTGTGTGTGTGTGTGTGTGTGTGTGTGTGTGTGTGTGTGTGTGTGTGTGTGTGTGTGTGTGTGTGTGTGTGTGTGTGTGTGTGTGTGTGTGTGTGTGTGTGTGTGTGTGTGTGTGTGTGTGTGTGTGTGTGTGTTGGACCGTCCAACCCACTGGTCCCAGCCCCAGTGCCTTTCTAAAACAGACAATCTTGTGTCCACAGGTTCTAGAACAGACGGGCTTGTGTCCACAGGTTCTAGAACAGACGCGCTTGTGTCCCCAGGTTCTAGAACAGACGCGCTTGTGTCCTCGGGTTCTTACACTCCTCTACTCTGTCCCTCCCGCAGGTCATCTTCCAGATCACGCCCCTGGACGCCACCCAGTGGGTGATGGTGCTGAAGATCTCCCTGCCCGTCATCCTGCTGGACGAGGTCCTGAAGTTCATGGCCAGGAACTATCAGGAATCGGGTAAACAGCTGGAGGAGCTGCCAGCTAGGGGCCGCCCGCTGTCTGCATGCGTGGAGGGCGTGTCCTGGCCCTTCGTGGCCCTCTGCCTCCCCCTGGTGGTGTGGATTTACAGCATCGACACTAACGCCACCGCCATGTTTTGGCCCTGAGTGTCTCCCTGCTGGTCCACCCCTCACCTCCCCTCCGCCCTGTGCACCTGTGTGACGTGGACATTAACACACATACACACACATACACACACCGACACACATACACAAACACACACACACAAACTGTTTGTTAACCCCACCATTTCATTAACTTGGAACACCAACTGCATCAACTTGAGTTTCAGGTCTTGTGTCAATTGTTTTGTTTTTTGTATCAAGGACATTTTCACATTCCATGTTTTTATAGTCTTTTTTTTTGTTTTTTATTTAAGACGTTTGCTCAAGGTCCATCATTACAATCACATGAAGCCTTTCTTTGTCGTCGCCTTTTGTTCAAGAAGCACAGAGGGCCAGCGGTCATGACCTGTACAGAGAATTTACACTATTTTAGGATTAACGTTTTTGTAATTTTTGGGAAGTCTTTGAGGAAACATGAGTTGTGGCTTGCGTGAGCATGATCATTTTGGACATTAAAGTTAAAATAGTTGATGGACTCTTTAATTCAGTCCAAGATGTGGAGGGAGGCTAAACTACATAAAGATGAATAAATATCTCTCCCTCGGCATGAACCACTAGCCGCTACCCCTTATTGTTTTAGCTCTGAATCATGGTCCTCTTGTTGTCTGCGTCGGGCAGAGCACAGCTACCTCAATGCTGTTGAATTGACTGTAACCATCTTTTATTTTGAACAGCCTTGTCTTGTCATATCGATTGTTGAGGTACGCGCCAATTTGCTTTTGTAAATTAGACACAGCCTAAAGACACTTGCACCAATAATTGCTATTTCTATGTTAAAATGTCTTTGTTCATTTAAGACGGTTTTAGAAGATGTAAATGTTACCGTTGGTTTGATTTTGTTTTGATCTAGAAAGTGGCTGTTTAAAACTTGTTTACTTGAAACACACTCTGGCTTTTTATTTACAAATTATATATAGGTTCACTTTTCAAAAATTCAGTCTTTCGGTCTGAATTCAAATCAGACTTTCTTTAATCTTTTATAATTTATATCTTATGTGTACATACTGTACTTGAATATGTCCAAGGAGATGGACGCCATTGGTGATATCATCTGAGCACAAACTAAAGGGGGTGGGGGGGTGGGGACTGGTACGTTAAGGAGCTACAACTAGTTTACACACACTACTGTGTAGCTACAACTAGTTAACACATCCTCTGGAGGTTCAACACACTGGTTGTATATCTGTATATAGCACACAAAGTAGTCTCTATGTATATATAAATATATAGATTTGGTTTCCCACATGCGAGGGCTTGTAGGTAGCGTTCCTGTAGGTTTCTTGCATGATCGCTCCAATATTACCAGGCCAGTTTTCTTCAATTTGCCTAAAGCTGTTGTTTGTTCCAACGCCTTCCAAGCCGTTGGACTGCGTGAGTAACCTCCACCTGCATGCTCCCGGCCCTAACCAAGCTCTGCTCCACAGCCGCTTTGTTGTAGAATGTAGAACGTCTACTGGAGGAAAGCATGCTGGGAGTCTTTGTTCTATAATTTGGTTCTTGATTAATTGACATTGCCTACAATGCCTTCAATGTCACCAAGTGCCAGGCTATAACCAGAGGCCTCTGCACTGTCTGTCCTGGCTCAGGGTAAACCTGGCCATGGTTATGAGTGTAAAGAAACTAATGACTGACTGGATAACTGGCCAACACTGACATTTAAGCGCCACACTCGTTTTTGTGTTCTAAGCTCCAGTTTATTTTCGCTTGTTAATGGTGCAGCCTTTACCACTTTTGTTTTTAACCAGCAAATGAAAAGAAGCGAACGTCCTTTAAAAGAATACTGGTCAGACCCGACCCTGACCTGTGGTTCCATATGTTCTATTGATTTGGTTCTCTCTCTTTTTCCCCTGCAGCTAAGGCCAAGTAAGCCCTCCTCTCATCTTATGTTCCTTCCAGGACCTGAGAGGGTCGGTTTCTTATTTTCTTTTCTTGGGTCGTGCATGTGTGTTGAGAGGAACAAAACATATTCCCAGACCTGGCTGTCAATGAAGAAAATTCTATAAATGGCAATTATTTTATTTTTTATAAATCCTACATTGTTTTGATTTGAACCAGTTGATCTCATTTCCCAATTCTTTTCTTTAAGCATGTAAAGACTCTTTCCATCTAGAGGACTGTGCTCATCCTCCAGTGGTTGATGTACTCTGAACAACGTTCTGGGATGTCCTCAAACATCAGCCATTCATTTGACCTGCTCTCCATTGATGTATAATGTAGGCAAATTGTAAAAGACTACTTGTTCACGTAGTACAAACAAGGCTAAACATGACAACGGTCATCTTTCCTAAGGAAATACTTTACATGGGTCCTATTTAATATAATTGTAGAGAGACTTTGTGCTTTCCACTGAGATGTGCGACATGTCTGAGGTAGATTCCTGCTATTTGAAAAGCTTAAGGGTGCAGTGTTGTATACATTTGAACATGAGAAAGGCCTTCTATTGCCATCTTGGCCGAACTGCTGTGCTGTGATATCAGAAATGGAAATTGTACAGGATCACATAAACTGTGGTTTCAGGTAAATAAAACGTATACAGAAAGTGGTGTTTTTCCTTCTTTTAAAGGTCAGAATTATTCATTGAAGTGGTTAGGATTTATTGACAAATGGGAGTACTTCGATCAGGGTTTCTAACACCTGTTTCATCATCTAGACTCTAGATGATTCAAAGTGTCTTTGCATGTACAGGTTTACGTTCACCAAGAATGCTGCCAAGACTGCATCATCGATTAACGTATTGAACAATGTAGTACTGAAAGTATTACTCAATTTATTCAGGAATTGACTAAATGTAAAAATGCAATACTTTCTGTATTTAATTTAATGTCTCTTCCAACTCTTGGCTGCTTGTCAGAAAATGCAAGCACATTTTAGACATTAAATAATTGATGTGCAGCATTTTATAATGTTTTGACTAATGGTTAAATTGGAAAATAATCATGGAAAGTTATGTCTAAATGAACTATGGGTCACAAAGCCAAGGAGAGTAAAGCATTTATTATACAAGTATAATAAAAAAAAATACAAAAACACTAACATTACACATAAAAGAGTGAGAGAATATTTGCAAAAGTGAATGTCAAACATAAACATTTTATTTACAAAGGCAAACTGAGGGGAATCTCAAAGAATGTATTAATATTCAAGACCACACATGAAACGAAGACAGTTCAGAGGCAACCAGGTCAAAAGAACAGGAGTTAAGGAGTCAAGACTTTAAACTTGGTGACATAGTAAATATGACTTGAGCGTTAGGAGTCAAGACTTACATTAAACTTCAGCGGCCTTTTATGTTATCTTTTTTATATATGTAGCTGAGAAACAAAAGAAAAAGACGTCAATAAAGAAATTCATATCCTGGCACTGTCAACGCCACATGTCGAGTTACATTCTCCATGAAACCTTTGACCACGCCAGGGGACGACGCAGCCATTGGCCAGCAGCCTTTTGCACAACATCCTGCAGCGGCACGCTCAATGAACGGTGAATCAAAAGGTCCCCTGCTGCCGCCATGTCGGGCAGCTGGGGTTAGGGTGGGGTCACTGCATGCCAAACCACTGCTCCTGGTCAGCCCACTGAGCCGCCTCACTGTCGCTGCCCTCCAGGTCCCCATCCTCGCCGCTGCCCTCCATGTCGTCCCCGTCCAGCTCCACCGTGGCGTCCGTGGGGCTCTCCTCCTTCTCCATCTTCTGCATGCCCTCCAGGGACTTCTGGTCGTTGGGATCCAGGCTGTTCACAGAGAGCAGAAACATGAAGTAAGAGACATGGAGACAAAGGGTTCAGTGCTTTCACAAGGCCCCTATAAACGACATCGGACCAGAGGGCCATACTTGTTGGTGGCGGCTCTTCCTTCGTGTTGTCGGGTGAAGTGTTGTGAATCAGTGTTGGCCAAATTGCATCCGCCAACATTGTATAAATACAATTGCAGGTGCTTTGTTCGAGCTCAGTATTCAAGTCCCCATAAAGCATGGTGTCGGGCCTGGTGAGCTTTTTGGTGAGCTTTTTTAAGTCCTCTGAAAGTGATACGCTCCAAACTGAAGCAGATAGAATGTGTACTCTTACCTCAGGGCTATGCTGTACTGGTCCATGGCTTCTTGGTAATCGTTGACCGCCACCAGGAAATCACCCAGCATTCTGTGCAGGACACAGTCACTCTGATTGGCCAGGGCGTTGCGGAGGAGAGCAATCCCTTCTTCATATTTCTGTTCTCGGCCTTTAACGAGGGAAAAGATACACGTCAAAAATAGAGTGGGGCTTCTTATTTCATGTTGGTGATGAAGGTACTACTACGGAGTATTGCGTACTCAGCAACTCAGCCTTCTTGACCACAGCCTTGGTGTAGTCAGGCCTCTGGGCCAGGGCTTTGTCCAGCAGGGCCTTGGCCTTCTCCTGGGTCACCGGGTCCTCCAGGCAGACCGTGGCCAGGATGGTCAAGGTCTGGGCGTTGGCCCCCAAGGTTTTGTAGATGTTGTTGGCCATCCCCATGGCCTCTCGGATCCCATTGGACGCAAGGTAACAGTCGATCAGACCTGGCGACAAAGGAAGAGATGGACCTAGTCAGTTATTTTACATCTAATAAACCTCCTCTGCTGCCGAGTTCCTTATTTCGACCTGTCACCTCACTGCAACAAGCACACAGCTGGCAAGTGATGAGCCCATAAAATCAAAGATTCAAAAGATTCATCCCTCCATTCCTCTTTTACTTGTAAACACATCATTAAGTAAGACGTGCTCAGAAGGACATTCCACGTCGTCTGTAAAAGAGGTAAAGAGGGCGTGCCTTCATAGCAGTCCAGGCGACAGGGCGCCAGCCTCATGGCCTCTCTGAAGTGGATGATGGCCTCCTGGACGCGGCCCATGTTCCTCAGCGCCGCCCCCTTCAGCAGCAGGGCCTGCACGCTGTTGCTGTTCAGCTGGATGGCCTTGGCCCCCAGGTACAGCGCCCGGGAGTAGCGCTTACTGTAGAAGCTGTGACAGCTGACGGAAGAAAATAAACTCAGAGGATCCATCCGAGTTTCCTATACGCTCAGAAAATATTAATATGTATATAAATATATGAATATAAATGAACCACTTCCCATCGGTAGGTGGCCTGGCTCACCCAGAGATGACCCACGGTTCGGCATGCTGATCGGAGATGTTGAAGAGTCTTCCCCCCAGGACCTCCACGTCCTCCAGGTGTCCCTCTCGGGCCATCAGGTAGCCGTACACGTCCATGCCTGCAGCACAAGGAAGCACAGGACACGTATTTGATGTGTAGGATATGACAGGATAGTGACGTAGCAACATAGTAGGGTGTTCCACTGCAAGCTAAACAGGTTCTGGGTTTAATCCCCTCTGCAGCATCCTTTAAGTGGGTTCTGGGTTTAATCCCCGCTGTGAAGCATCCTTTAAACGGTAGTTAAAAAAAAAGTAATATAAATGGGTTCCAAGTACCCGCTCCTAACTGTACTGAGAAGAGCACCAAGGTGATGCTTTTAGTGTTAGTCTTTTCCAAATGTGAAACGTCTGCACTATGCAAAGATCTGCTGAACACCTATTTGCAGTTTGTAGCGAATTGAAATCCATATAATAAAAAGAACAAATGAGGAGCTTCAGGAACAACGTAGTATATTACATAGCACAATTACAATCCAACTCAGTGACATTAAACCTCTTGGGAAAGGGTTAGTGTGATAGGCTAACTGCACCTTTGATGAGGTAGGGGTCCAGCATCTGGGCCTGTTCAAACTTCAGGATGGAGTTCTTTGTGTCCCCGGCCCTGAAGTAGACGTCAGCCAGGCTCACCAGCAGGTCCACGTTGTCCCGCAGAAGAGACTTCTTCTCCAGAGAGCTAGACACACGGTGCCCATAAGAAGCCGTTACATGAAGAGTTCCACCAGACCACATCCAACGCTTTATTCAGCTAGCAGCCATATTAGTTAGTTGGATGGGGAAACCATGGAACCGCCATTAAAACGCCTTCTAAATGCTACCTGGCTTGGAAATGGAATGCAGTACTAAACATTTTGCATTGAGTTGTCATAGTTTCCAAAAATGTGAGGTTTAGCCACCGAACTAACGCCCACATCAGACAGGTGCTGGGTGAATAAGGTGGCTCACCAAATGGTGTTGATGGCCCTCTGATTGTCCCCGGCATGTATGAAGGCGTAGGCCTTGATCCAGACAGAGAGCCAGTCCAGGTTGGGGATGCTCTGGATCACGTCCATGGTCATGGAGGCCACCTCCGCTCCCTTCACCGAGAGGGACAGGAGGCCTTGGGTATCAGAAAGAGGACTGACTTTAACGGCTGTGGGTAAACCCAGACAGGCTGGGGGTTGCAGTGCACAACACCACAGATGCATCACTAGCTGGTGAGACTCCCCGTACCTATGATGGCGTCCAGGGCCAGCGGGCACTGCCTCAGCACCTCCTTGTAGCTCGACACAGCGGATCGCTCTTGGCCAGCCTTCCTGTACAGGTTAGCTAGCATCATATTGATCTGAGGCATAAAGAGAAAAAACAAAATGTCCTTCAGCTCAACTCTATTTAAAGAGAATTGCCAAATAGTCTCATGGAAAAGAAATGAACCTAAAGCAGTCGAAACATATTGAGCCGTCAGCGTCTGTGTACAGCTCTGTGAGCGTGTTGTGTTGACACTGGTTGTAGCGGACCACTCCGCCACCACTGGACACAAATACACTTTGATCCAGTTGAGGCGGACCTCCAAACACATCCAATCAGATGACAGTTTTGTTTCTCAAACATATGGAACCTTGACACCAACGCATTTCTAACCAAAATGCATGTTTTCATGTTTTTTCTGCATTCAAAGTTTGAACTGTCGGCTGGCTATATTCTGCACCTAACCTAACGCCTAGTACTCATCATGTGTTGACTGTTTTAAGTCCCATCAAACTCATAGACCCTCAACACAGAGAAAGGAGCCTACCTTTGGAGTTCTCTGTCTGGATGGGATCCCATCCAGCACTGCAATGGCATCTTTATCTAGTTTCAATATGGTGTAGCATTCTGCTATCTTATATTTCACCTCAATCTCTGAGGGCAGGCTCTGAAAAGTTATTAGTCATGTATTCATGTTAATAAGACAGGCAGATGCAGGCACATGCAGAATAATGATTTTTGATACCTTAAACGTAATAGGACATTTAAACGGCAAATGTTCTTTAAATAATGATGAGCGCTACCTGGGCCTGGACGTTAGACGCCCCGCCCGTCGACGTGCGGACTTTGGATGTTTTGCTGATGACCTTCTTCTGCTGCAGAGCCATGCTGTACTTGCACGCAGCATTCCGGTACTCCTTATCGTGGAAGATGGCATCGGCGTGATACACAAGGAGCTGGTACTTCTGAGAAGGGGAGAACAGCTCTCTGCAACGTGAGGGACAGACGTTCAGTTAACTGAAGGATGTGCGCATAACTTCTACATTTAATTACAATATACTTTTAAATGCCCAACATAGGTTTTAATTATGCCATCAAAACATGCATAAAGGGTTCCGAAAACGATCATAATAGGTAGAAATAGTGAATATAAAAACAAATTACAGACTGGAGCAGTTTTAACACAACTAAACTAAATCCGAACACAATAATACAGGATCAGACACTGGAAAAACACAAACAAGAAACAAACGAACGTCTAATTCTTGGGTTTACGGTTACGTTCAACTGCATAGCGCAGTTTATTATCGACTATCATCGAAGAAAGAAATCAGATGCTAAAGTGTAGAGGCTCAGAAGGTTCAGATGTTCATCAGCTGTTCATCAGATTTTCAGACCTGGTTTAAACATCTGAAGTGTAGCAGCTCTAGTGGTTCAGATGTTCATCAGCTGTTCAGACCTGGTCTAAACAGCTCAAGTGTAGAAGCTCTACGGGTTCAAATGTTCATCAGATGTTCAGACCTGGTCTAAACATCTCAGATGTAGAAGCTCTACGGGTTCAAATGTTCATCAGATGTTCAGACCTGGTCTAAACATCTCAGATGTAGAAGCTCTACGTGTTCTGATGTTCAGACCTGGTCTAAACATCTCCAGCTCATAGACGGATGTCATATTTAATGACGATACTTACGGGTTGTTGTTACTCATCGTCAACAACAAACTGCTCATAATCCGGACATTAGAGTGAAGCCCCGCGGCTGACATGTCGCGTACATGCTCTATAACGTTCATCTTGAGGCCAAAACGAGTTAAAGACGGCTAGGCTAATAGCTTCTCGTAAACACTTGCTAGGAAGTAGAGGCAGTGGTTTGTGTGACGTAGTGATCTGATCACGCGAGAGACGGCTTTAGGCTCCACCCCCAATATAAGACCATCACAGTCACACACACACCTACATAGCTATAAATGGAATACAAATAAGACCCCCCAAAAAACATAATCACAGTTTGAGCAATCAGAGAGGGGCTCGTAACGAAGAAAGGTTTCCCCCCCCTCCCCTTGTTATTAAATGTGCTTAATAAATACACCAGATTTGATTAGCATTTTACAGACCCATACCATGGATAGGCCGTTTAGTACGGTCCACCACCGTTGCTTCTTTCCCCATAAGAAGCCACAATCTATGTTTAATTACGTTGATTTACCTTTGAGCATTTCCTATTATAGGCTACTGTGTAAAATGCTGTTTTGACCAACACCACTTGTACATTAACTTTTGGATCAAGAAAGAAAGACCCATCATCATCATGCCACCACAATGTTGCAGAAAATGTGCTACAGCGACCCCTGGGGTCACACTTTGCGCGGGTAACAGAATACGGTGTAACCCCGGAACCACACTGTTGCGCTCTATTGAGATTGGCGCCTTTGGGATGGTTTTGGATAGTTCTTGTCGTAGACACTAGTTAGCGAAGGGAACGAAACAGCGTTATTGTGCATATCGGCTTCGCCGTACGTTTATAAATGATTGGTCAACAGCATATCAACTCTTTCTTCTCACCAGTTTCAAAAAAGAGAGTTTCAAAGGAACTAGGTGAAACTGAAAAGCATGCCGAAGAAGTTCAGGTGAGCGTGTTTTATTATTATTATTATTATTATTTTTATGTTAAGCATACTTGTTACATTGAGCAGAGTTGTATACTCGATAGTAATACATAAACGTACTACAACATACTTGTCCCACACTCCCATCTAATAGCATTATGTGTTTGAGGGATGAACTGTGTTTCTGCTCTGCCGACATGCGCAGTGTTAAATTGATGTGGTGTTCACAAGCGTCATTGTTGTGACTGATTTGTTGCACGTGGCTGGATCAGTTGGTACAGCCGCTTGCAAATATGTTCAAGTTAGGGTTAGGCCACAGATGTATATCGTCAAATCGGTTCTTACCAGCTGTACTTATTTCCCAAACTATATGTTTTTCTAAATTAATGAAGATAACACCGAAGAAACTGAAGTCCTCAAATGCGGAACAAAAGTCTTCATCGCCACAGCTTTCAGATGAGCAGCTGGTCAGAATGGCCCAAAATAAGAAGGCAGCGCTTGACAAGCTTAGAGCAAAAGAAACGCCTGCAGGCTTCGGAGAGACGTGGAGGAGAGAGCTGGCTGCAGAGTTTGCAAAGCCATACTTTAAACAAGTAACATGGACGACAATAGTCGTACTCTTACCACATTTCTTTGAATCCATAATTGGTAGTGCCAAGCATTAAACAGATATTTTCTCTCTATCTCTGATAGATGATGTCCTTTGTTGCTGATGAGAGGAGCCGTCACACCGTCTACCCACCCGCTGAACATGTGTTCAGTTGGACAGAGATGTGTGACATTCAAGATGCAAGTTAACATTCTGACTGGTTGGGTTTTTATGGTCCATCTATCTGTTGGTTTCGTTGTATCCAAGAAAGTATACAACGCAGCTTTGTTTTGTGTTATAGACCTCTTTCCCATTCATCGTTGGTTTCAGAATACTTTATTAATCTTTGGTGGAATTGTCCCTTATACAATTGCTCTGCCCAAGACAGAACTGACTGTGTAGAAATGTAAAGTTAATTAAATATAAAACCATAATTGAGAAACTGTTGAAATTTGTGTTTTTGAGTTCTGCTAAGGTCCTATGACCAAACCCATAACCATATCCTCACAAATGTACGCATTCTGTGTTTGTATGTACAGGTGAAAGTAGTGATTCTAGGCCAGGACCCTTACCACGGTCCCAAACAAGCACACGGACTCTGTTTTAGTGTGCAACAGCCAGTTCCCCCTCCCCCCAGGTAAATAACACATGCATACATGCATACATACAATTATGAACAGAATTTGAAGAAGTAACAGTATTGACGGAAATGTATTGCAGAGATACGTACTTAAGTTGGCAGCTAGCTTAGCTAAAACTGTCTCGTACCGTCCCGTAGTATCACTTTGCACTTCAAGAGGTGAGTGCTGGCACTGCAGTGTCCAGTCTGCCCTCAGCCCAACATGAGAGGATAGCGCTGCCCAGAGGGCGTATGTTAACCTCTTGTCAATTATGTCAAGAGATGTAACCTATGCTAAACTTAACGTTGTGCTTCCGTTCTCAGTCTTGTGAACATATACAAAGAATTGTGCTCCGACATTGATGGCTTCAAACACCCTGGACATGGAGATCTGACCGGATGGGCAAAACAAGGTACCATTTTTGTTGTACTGTAGTACTGTTAATCTATAACACCAGTTCTGTTTCTCTTTTAATGATCATCTTTTACTGTACAATCTAGAATAATTTAAGAATTTAGAATAATTCAGTTTTTTCTTGAGCTGTATATTTACTGTGAATAAGAGCAAGTCAAATTGTACTGTATTTCTCCTACGGGGGATTAATAATCCCCCGTAAAGTAAGTGTGTGTGTGTGTGTGTGTGTGTGTGTGTGTGTGTGTGTGTGTGTGTGTGTGTGTGTGTGTGTGTGTGTGTGTGTGTGTGTGTGTGTGTGTGTGTGTGTGTGTGTGTGTGTGTGTCCAAGGTTATAGTAAACTGTTTTTTAATGGATCTTGCAACCCCTTATCACTCAGAAGCCATCTGGTTAACCTAGACTGGCGCTTATCTCCCCCTCTACGTGCTGCTCTCTTTGTCTCTCAAACACTCTCTCTTCAGAGTGTGTCCCCCACCATGATTAATTCTCTCCAAGGCTCTATATACAGTCCACTCAAACCACATTGACTCCAACTCCCACTCCCACTGTTCTTGCGGCCCATCCTTGCCCACGCACAGAGCTCCAGAGTGTGTTCACCACCAGGGTTGTGTTTGCTTCCCAAGGGGTGCTGCTGCTCAACGCGGTGCTGACGGTGCGTGCCCACCAGGCCAATTCCCACAAGGACCGGGGCTGGGAGTGCTTCACCGATGCTGTGATCAAGTGGCTGAGCGGCAACCTGGAAGGAGTAGTCTTCCTGTTGTGGGGCTCGTACGCCCATAAGAAGGGAGCGACCATCGACAGGGTGGGCACCTTTTTCATGTATTGATGTTAAGTGATGGCATTTTATTGATTGTGACCTGTGTAAATTATGCAATGTTGCCGTCACAATTGTTCCAAATCTGATGATGTATCTTTTAGAAAGAATAGGTGTTTTATATGTTCTCACTCTAAAGAAATGTAAAGATGGCCCCTCTAGCCTCAGTTATTTACTAAAAATAATGAAAAACAAAATCTACTTCTGACTTCCAGAAACGTCACCATGTCTTGCAAGCTGTTCATCCGTCTCCTTTGTCTGCTCATCGCGGATTCCTTGGTTGTAAGCACTTCTCCAAGGCTAACGAGCTGCTGAAACTATCTGGGAAGGAGCCTATAAACTGGAGAGCACTCTAACTCTTTATACTGCCTTATACTTAGCCTTCTATTGTTATGTTTTAAGATGAACATCACACTATATTTACTACAGTTTTTCAAGTTTAAACCAATCTATAAGCTTTCGTTTGTCTTTTAGAGTGATTTTTGGGCCGTTTTTGGTTGGATTTAGATAGGCTACTTAAAACACTTTGCCACTCTGCCAAGTTGACTAATTTTCAGTCCATATAACCTTCACAACATGAACAAAATTGTTATTTTAAAATTGAATATGTTCTGTACATTAAAGATTTTTTTTATTACCCAGGCTGTTTCATAGATACTAGTATATTAAACTGTTATTAACCTATTTTCCATGATGTCAACTGCATAATTTATTTTGGTTGCAACAAATGTAAATCAAGCCATGCTGTTAAGGGTTAGTACTCTTTCAATTATCATAGAAATGAAATGCATTGGTAGGACAAAGCAACACGATTTCAAGTTGAAATGTTGATAAAATTGGAATAGATTGAAATGGAATCAAAGCCTTGGCTATTCATTATTAACTTATTATTCAATCAGTCTTTATTCCGGACACAACGATGGTCCATAGTAGAAAAATAGATACAAAGACATACATAGAATTATAAATATGTTATGTTATTGATGAGAGAATCGTTTGTTTTTACGTGATGTGGGCGTCACTGGAGTGACGCCATTACGTAGGCCTACATTGATTCGGGAGAACGGAAGAGTTGGCTGCATGCTGCTGTCGCTTATTTTCTTTATCGAACTGCTCTTATTTTGTCAAGTTAGGAATCGCGTCTAGATAAATACCTGACAATGCCTGTAGCCAGTGTACCAATTAGAGAGGCTCGCATCCCTTTTCGGTTGCTTCAGCAATATTTGTTTCTACTGAAGACATATCCAATTCTTACCAAATCTGTAACGAGGTCAGTATTCTACATAATAAGTAATTTATTTGTTAACATTGCATTTAATAGCAAGTGGGTTTCAGCAGCCACACATTTGTTTGTATTATGAAAAGTTAGGCGGAAGTTTCAAACAGTGAGAAACAAAGTGTTCTACAAGCATGACACAATTCGAAATAAATAGGGAATAACATGTTTACTTTTGCAGTTTTTCAGGATGTGACGTTCCATTGTGTACTTAGTGGTTACCAACCTTATGGACCCTTGTTCTGAGGATGTCCGCGTTTAACCAATCATTAGCTGCTTTCACATGTCTGCCTACAAAAAAAAACATAGTAATCTTTTATTGGTAGGCCTATTTCTTCTTTGATTTTATAATTATGCACCTTTATTTTCAGCGGGATACTTTCATCTTTAGGAAACCTTCTTTCTCAATTCCTGGAAGCTAATAAAAACGCCAAAAATGGGAAGCCAATGAAAGAGATTAACAGAGCAGCAGCCACCCGCTACGCAATATTTGGGTAAATTGTCGAAATTTATATTTTTTGCATTTTAATTATTATAAATGAACCCTCCGATGTATGACATTGACAAATGACAAATAGAAAGACAAATCACAGGAAGGACGGACATGTCCCATTTGGTTCCAGGTTGTTTTTAACAGGGCCACTCAGCCACTATTTCTACCAGCTGATGGAGGTGTGGATGCCCACCACAGACCCCTACTTCATTGTCAAGCGTCTTCTACTAGACCGCCTGGTCTTTGCTCCAGTTTTCCTGTTCATCTTCTACCTGGTCATGAACACCCTAGAGGTGGGTAGGCCTACTTGTCCCTGGACTGATGCCAGCTAGTTGGGGGTCATTCTAACCCATGTTGAACGATGAATTATTGACATATTTGTATCCTTTAGACTAGAGAAACATGCTTCCTTGGAAGAGCATTGTTGCAAGTTGCTTCATCTGGCATGGTGGATCTTTCGATCATTGTATTAGCAGAATTATCTTTGTATTGGCTGTATACGATACACTTTATTTGTCTCCAACGGGGAATCTGGATTGGTCACCCCTGCACACAACCTCAAGGAGATTAGTACTTTGCTCAGTACACATATGAGGGATATGAGGGATCTCCTTGTAAGCCCATAATCTTTGGGGTCCCCCAGGGTTCCATTTTGGGGCCACTCCTATTAATTTTATATATAAATGATTTTGTAAATTCCTCCAAAATATTTCATTAAATTATTTTTGCTGACGACACAAATTTGTTCACCTCACACAGGAACCCACTTATTCTACAAGATATAGTACACTCAGAGTTAACCAAAATGGACTCCTGGTTTAAATGTAACAAACTCACTAAATATCAGCAAAACCAATTTCATTATATTCAAATTGAACAAAAAAATTGAAACAAACTAAAAACGCTGATCACTGCCTGATTAAAATTAATGGGCAGGAGATAAAAAGAGTGCATTCCACTAAATTCCTGGGGGTCCTCATTGACGACTCTCAACTTTAAATGTCATATTGACCATCTTGTAAACAAACTGTCCAAGTATGTTGGCTTGTTCTACAAGATCAGACATTTCCTGTCTGCCCTTCTCACTTTGTACAAAACTCTCTTTGAACCACACCTTAACTACTGTAATGTGATATGGTGCAACACCTTCACCAGCCATCTTAAAAAACTTGCATCCTTGCAAAAGAAAGTCATATGGGCTCTGTCCTGGTCAGAGATAAATTCTCCCACCCACCCTCTATTCCACCGCTTTGAGTTACTAAGACTGGCTGAGCTAAATGAATATCATAATGCCTGCCTCATGTTTGAAGTAGTCAATAGGCTGAACTCTAGATTGTGTAGTCTTGTTCCCATCTCCAGCCCCCAGCACTCACACCAAACGAGAATCAAACCACGTATATCGGGAAAATGTCGCCAACGTGTGCGCACCAGTATGAGTGTTGTCTGTAGGGGGCCACAGATCTGGAACAGGATTGATGATGGTCTCAAGGTGTTGTCCTCTATCTCCAACTTTAAAAGACAACTAAAAAATAATTTCCTACTAACCAATATCTAATATAAAACTGTGTTATCATGGACAACTGGGATGTATGTGTATGATTGTATGTGTATGTAATGTTATGTATGTTTTGGTGCGCTCTTGTGTGCATTTACTCATCATCATCTGGTTACAGGTGGTGATGAGTGAATGCATGCAGAGAAATGCACTAATTTATGTTCAATAATGTAACTGGGTATACCATTGTCGGTACCACTACCTTTTCATGAACCTTGGGCCCCCACCTATAAGCTTTTCTAGCTTCCTTGGGGGACCCATTCACTCTACCCAATTGATTCCACCCCAACAGTATTATTGTAATGTTTGAAGTGGTAGTGTGAATAAAAATTCATTCATTCACATAACACTGTTATAAGACACTTAATGTCTGTCTTAAAACTAAAAAAAGTTTAAAAGTCAAAAGTATCAAATTGCATTAGGGGAGGATACCGTATTGAATCTCACTATACTCATTACTACAGAAGCCATTGTATAGTGGATAAATATTCACATAATTTAATGTTTTAACATTTAATTTGATTATAAATATTCATATTTCACTTTCTTGTGTGTTGATGACTTTTTATGCATAATTTGTCCACTAAAAGTTGTAATTTGACTGAATGGCATGTTTTCACTAATTTTTGCTTGGTAATTTCAGTCAAAGGGGTTGGCTGACCTACAAAGTAAATTGGAAGATACTTACTGGACAGCCCTGAAGATGAACTGGAAAGTGTGGACTCCTTTTCAGTTCATCAACATCAACTTTGTACCTGTCCAGGTGTGTATCATCCATCTTTTTTTTACTAATCGTATTGCTTACCTGTGGCTCCTGGAGAAGGAAACATGGGAGCAGTAAATGAATATGAATTACATGATACTTGTTAATGAATGGAAATGTATGTTGAACAATCCAAATGAGGTTTATATAATGTATGATATCAGACAAAAACTGTTATTTACAAATGTACTGCAAATATATCTTTAAAACCTTGTATTTGACAAAACAATAGGACAATTTGTTAACCTCTATAATTCAACTAACTATTTTATTAGATAAAGATAAAATCATACACCACATTGAAAATCATAATCATAAGAATAACATTAAAAGCGTGTCTGAATTCAACCTATCTAAAAATGTATAGACGGTACAAAACAATACATCAAAGACCTCATATAAATATATTTCAATTCCAAAGGTTCTTGATTGCATCTCTCATGTTTCCCTATCTCTTTTAGTTCAGAGTGCTGTTTGCCAATGGGGTGGCCTTGTTTTGGTATGCCTACCTAGCATCTGTCCGGAAATGAAAGCTTGTGACAGGGTTGCTTGGTTAAGCATCTTCTTGTACCATCTTCCATAATGGATATGGAAGAGAAAGAAATGCTTTGCAACACCTGACGCACCAGAGTGGCCAGAGCAGGGGCCTGCTACTACCCGGCTATGACTCGCTGCTACCCGGCTGTCTCCCTGGTCATATAAACAACAGGAGTCAGGTTCAGAAGGTTGATTAATTATGTGATCTGCTGTCTCATTTTCCTCAATGGCAATAATCCAGTACCATAATTAGACTAACATTCAACAAAAAATGTAATAACAAGATAATTTCACAATACCAAATGAGACAAAGAACTAACAAAAATGAAGATAATACACAATAAAATAATACAATAAAAATAAAATAAACTAGAGATCATCATCCAAGCAGAGCATGATTATTCATCATTCATTCATAGATTATAGAAAATTATTCACGTCAGTGTTGGCATTAAGTCAATTAAAATAGTCAAAAAAATATTATTGAGGAACCTATTAGAACCTTCACCACTGTCCGAAATAAGAACACTTCTTAAGGGCTTCTTTGAACAAGTGGTGAGATGATATGAATACAATATTTACAGGTAGATCATTCTAATCAGAGGGAGCTTTGAACATAAAAGGCTTTCTTAGCTATTGATTTGGAAACCGCAGGAACGGATCGAGTGTCTCAATTGACTGCGTCTGACGTCACCAAATATGTCACTTTGCGGTTCTGAATTGCCTTGTGCTGTTTGTTTTTTGAAATCACTTTGTTAACTGGAGTGCTAGTTTATTTTCCGGAGAACGTCCAAGTCTTGTCAAATTAGTCAGCTAACCAAACATCTACAAACGGATATGGACTGTCGATAGAAATTAAAGAAATTATCTTGTAAATGGTGATAACTTTTTTTTATATCGGGTCACAGAAAAGTAAGGCCACACTTTTATACCAACATCTGGAAGTGAAGCACCATCGTTTTGAACACAAGACGTTTAAGGTCAGAAACACATGATGGTTAAAAAAAAGTGATAAGCTAGCCCTGAAAAGCATTTTCCGACATATTCAGTGTTGACCGTAATTATGGGGGTGCGGGTTGGCGCGTGTTTTTTTTTTTTTTGCCGTGAGAAATTGGATGTGTGGCGTGTGCGCGTGTGTAAACAGGCAAAAACGTGTGTCACACGGTGAAACCGTGAGAGTTGGCAGCTCTGGTGTGTGTGAGAGAGTATGATAGTGAATGAGCGAGTATGGTAGTGTTGAGAGAAGTTAAGCATGTGCTATGGTCTAAACGGCCTCTCATACCATCCTAGACCTTTAACGTCACAACAACATGATCCTAGACCTATAACATAAGAACCACACAATTCAAGAACTATAAAGTCACAACCATGTGGTTCTAGACCTATTACAAACCAATCATAGACCTATGATGTCACAACCACACAATCTATACAGTCGCAGTAAAACATCCCCCAAATTCACTAATGTTCCTGGGACCAATCAGAACAGCCTTGGTGTGAGGAAACAGACAGAGGATCAACCCAATCCATTATGTAGTCAGTTAAAATACAGCACAATCACCTGTCAGCCCGCAGGCAAATACTTTTATTTATTTAAGCCACTCCTTTAGTACACTGGAAAAGAGAGGGATTGCTTTATCATGCGTTGGACTAATGTTGTTCCAATGTCTTCTCAGAAACCCATATTTAAGTGTTTTACCAATGTATGTTGTTTAAATGGAAATCATTTTTCAATTAGATTCCAAAACAACCCATTAGAAATGGATAAGAAAAAACTTGAGATGTAGAAATATAATTTATTCAATTATGCAAATTAAAGTTGAAGTTCACCTCACACCATGTTGAACACTGGTGAACGAGCCATGTTTAGAGGTCGCCTGTGTTGATCTCTTGATTCTGTCTCACAAGGTGGAGCCCGGACTGTTGACATGTACACAAAACGGTTTCCCATAATTCCGTACAACATAATTTTAACTGTTTCTCACAGAAATATGTAGGATGAACATTACAATGCACTCTTGAGATTGTCCCAGACAATGAAAGCTGCTATTTAAACACAACGTGTAATGAATACAATTAAGGGGTACAGGTCTCCAGAATACAGTAATGCAGCAGAAAATATTCTGGGTTCTGGCTAATTCTTAGCTGCTCATTAATGACATGTAGCTAAAAATCATAATTGTAAGTCACTTAGGATAAACATGCTCCCCATTAATAATCATTAGTATTAATGGCAACAGAAGTTCAAAACCGATGGACACATTCCCCTGCAAATATTCTGACAGAATTGTTCTTGGATGGGGATGTTATATCTGTAGTCAATGCTCATCGATAGTGATTTCATTAAAGTTATCAATATATCATGTCCTATAACTGAAATTTTGTAACACTCTGTTGCACAGTGGACAGAAGACTGCTACCGAGTTTTTGGAATTCTGAAAGAAAGTCTCCTGCTACTACCTAGGAGTGGCTCAATCGTGTTTTATCCAAAAAAGAAAAGAGTATATAGAACGCAAAAAAGAAAAACAGAACAGTTTTAATCCAAGGGCAACACTTGCAATCAATATACAACCGGATGCATCCTACAAACACAGCTATTAGTTAAATCTGATGTTTGACATGAATGCAATGACAAATACACAAAATAATCCTTACAAAGTTTGACAACCAAATTAAATGTTTCCAATAATATCAAAAATATATTTACGATAACAGAAAGAAAACATAACCTTGGGTGGCTACATCGCCAGCACCCAACTCAATCTGGTACAGCCCCCCACGTCCGTGAGTGCACTTTTGTTGTCTTGTTATTATTTTAGGTACGGAGCCAAACCGCAGGAGAAAACTTGCTTTGTTGCAGAAGAGCACTGCAGCGACGGCTGTATGGGTTTGAGGAGCTGGACAGAGCAGAGATCTTCGTGGAGCACAAGGACAGGACCACAGCGCAAGGTACAAACCAGTAGTAGTCACAACGGGACGTTGGCCCTGCCCACAGTACGTTAAAAGACATGGAGGAGAAATGGAGCGTAGTACATTCCATTTTTCGTTTATCAAAGTCATTCTCTAATGGGAATTGGAGCGATGAATGTGACCCATGGAGTCTGCTCATTGAAAAGGTACAGCCAAAAGGAGAGAGAAAGTGAGTAAGTGAGTCTGGGGGGGGGGGGGGGGTCAATGCACAAGTGGAGAGATGAGTTGGAGGGTTGAAGGGGGGGGGGTTCACGCGGCCGACCGTCGCCGGATCACAAAGGCTCCTCGTTGTAACTGTCCCAGGTATATCCTCATCTTGGTGCTGTCGCTGGTCTTCCGCACCCAGATCTAGAGGAGAAGCAACAGTAGCTGTGAGACACCTTCTTTCCCTGTGGGTCTGACAACACAAAGAGCACTCAAAACACACCAGAATTGTTGATGCTTTCATATGTATACATACATTTAATGAAAGCATGCTTTTTCGATGCTTTAGTTAAAGAAAGCATCACCTATTCCAATGTGCTCTGATTGTTCTGAGTTGGGTTGGTTGGGTCACACTGAGATTGTCTTTTGGGTCCCAAGATGAAAAAGTTGAAGAAGCCCTGGTTTGTGAACCCATTTCCCAACAGGGATTCATACCAATTCAGATACTCGTTGGATAATCAAATACTCCTACATGTACCTGACAATTATTAAGCAGAGGCTTTTACCCAAAGTGACTTACACCAAGTGTAATCAACAATGATGAAAGAGTGCAAGAATCATTGTAGTACATAGAAATTCATATAACTTATGAAATAATTAAGAAATGGAGCCTGCCTCATTGGTTCCCACAGAGCAGATGACACAGCTGATCTTGGTGTTGTCCTTGGACTCCAGGTAGATAGCCTGGCTCTTATGGTACCTGCAAGAGTGGATCATACACAAGCATGAACACACATTTATCATGGAGAACAGTAATAAGGTTGTTATTTAGTCAGCAAAAATAAAATATATTTCTTAAAGATATATTATAAAAATGTGTTAGGTCGCCAAGAAATGCAATTTAAAAAAAACTTGAAAAATAACGAAATTATATGTATTTATATCCTTTTTTAAATATTTTTTTATCGTCCATACATTGTTCTCAAAAGGTAGTATAGCTTTCTACAAGACTTTCCCAACCTACAACAAGCCTGTGTTATGATACATTACCTTTAATTTATTAATGTTTAGAGCCACTTTAAGTGCCGACCCTCCCCTCCTCAAGTCTATGCACTTGGGTGACATTTTAGAAACAAAAAGGCTACAAGCGAGCTTGCAATGTCTTCCCTAAACCTTCCAAACAAAAGCATCCATCAAGCTGATGCAGGCAGTTGTTTCAACTGGCAGCATTAGAATACCTATAGGGCCATCTAGTGGCCAGTATACATTCTACAACTCTGGAATGCCTGCGGGACACAGCAGAAAACAATGAAGCAACATTTGGCAACAAGTATGAAAGCGGCAGGAACAGACCATCTTTTGTCGTAGTAGAGCTTCCCTTCCTCTATGCGGGCCTCATAGCGCTGGGAGGGGATCTCCACGGGGGTGGTGGGGAGGTGCTCTGGAGACGAGGGAGATACTGGGGGAGCACATTTACAATCAACTCATCTCTGTGTATTACGGTCACATTTTGGATTGACATGATATAATATATGGAACGGGTTGATCATGTTTGAGTATTAATGTATGGCCATGAAATTAAGTATTTGGCATTTCAACAAGATATTTCATAAAATAATGTAATGTAAACACCATTATATTTCAAATATGGGGTTTTAAATATACCAACATAAAATATCTGATGTATCCCATCATCATGTATTGAAGTTGTCTTTAGAAAACATTGTTATTATACAATTCATTGTAGTTATTGTCCTTGGTAATCCCATATTCCCCAGCCCTATGAACTACTATGAATGGAACAGGATAAACAAAAGTTACAATATGACATGACATTCTGTCATTATTTTATAACAACATACCTGGGCGTTTTGGTGATTTCAGCTGTAAAGAGACCATATTGAAAAAATTATAACAAAAACCGAAGCAAAATATATATTTATATGTTGGCTCTTTAGAAAGTGACATGACAGAATTACCTTGTTCAGCATTCTCAGATCCTCCATGATCTGTTCGTCTGTTAGCAAATAATTTAACTGAGGTGTGCCGAGTTAGGGAAAGTGTAGCATTTATACATTCATGACAGGCACATCTTTCTAATAAAAAAAGACAACAGGTACAGTGCCTAGCACATTTCCAGTTAGGTACTTCGATGTGGCTCATAAACTTGACTGAGTATGCATTGCAAATACAAATGTATTGAGAAAATAAAAAAAATTAATAACTGGCATAATAAATAAAACAGTCTTTATGAGCCACTACCATAAGAAGCAACAATACACAGAGCAAAAGTAGAGACTTAACGTGCCATTATCCTAGGAAAAAACATACACGCCGAGACTTTCTCCTTAAAAAAGAAAAAAGGATATCAGGAGCAGGTTTCCTGCGTTTGTCTGGAATGGGGACCGGATCATTAGGTCTTCTCCTCAGTTTTCTGGTCATAGCGGGTTTCACCTCCATAGAATCTGAAATATCAGATTTATGAAATGACATATTCCAGTTATGGGTTTGTCAGTTAATAAAAGGGTTAGGGTATATAAAAATGTCCTAATACAGTCTACAGCCCTTTCCACTAATGAATGACACCTTAATGATAGCCATGATTACGTTCGTAGTTGGAGGCTTCAATTGGTTAACATCAAAGAGCAGAAGTAATTTCACTCTGAGCACAGTTAATACTGCCAACAACAAGATCAAAACAATTTTAAGAAAGTGATCCTTCAGATCTTTTTAGGGCCAGAACGGAAAAAGGAGGACATCAGGAACACAGCCTCTCTGATCTCTCCATATCACAGACCCTGGGATGGCATACATGTGCTGCAGCTGTCCGCTTACCTCCCGTGAGCTCCATTGTCACTTTCTCGTTCTCAATCATCTTCTTCTTCTCTTCCAGTTCTGCGATGAGGTTCTCCTTCAGCTCCACCTTCTTGTCGTCAAACTCCTTCACCGCAGCCTTTTTCTCTTTGATGTAGTTCCGCTCCACCTGTTCGGTCTTCAGGGCAGAGGTTCACATTGTCCCACACAAGGTTAGGATTAAATTCCATCTTCTCATTGAGTGACTTGACCAAAAATGTGGTCCAACCAGTAGCACCAGTACGGTACATTATAAAAGATTCAAGCTGCTGAGGATGAAAAACTGCTGACCAATATAATGCATCTGTTAAATCCTAGATAAATACTGTAGAATCATTCTGCAGGATAAGGAGAATGGTCAATGGGGAGGTTGGGTAGAGTGCATGTTTGTTTACAAGATTGCTTTTATGCTTTTTTTCCTTTCCTCTGGTTGCCACAAATGAATCAATGCAGCGGTCAGAATTATATAGTTCATATAGTCTATGGAATTGTACACTATTCCCAGACAGTTTGGGAGTTTAACAATTACAAAATGGTATTGACAAAACATCAGTAATTTGAAATATATTCCTATACTCTTTGATGCAAAAACATTTAGTTCCCTGAGGAAAGCTGAATATTTCACTTGCCTATACACTAGTCACATCTTAATAGGAGGAAAAAGTGGTCACCATGACTCAACATAAATTGTCTTCAAAGCTAATTCTATCGGTGAATCTAAGCATTACTGATACATGGGCCCCCATTATTATACAGTTTTCAATTAAGCAAATCTAGAATTTGCTAAAACATCTGAGGTATGTGAAATTCAGGAGTCTTCTACAGATGATAATAGTTACCTCAAGCTGGAGGAAAAGATCTGCAGGGACAGAGCAATACAAGACACTTTTGTTAATGAACATTGGCAGTACACACAGACAAATTCATGTATAATTTAAATCATCCTAGTTTACAGACAGGAATACGAGAGAATGTTTTCTTAAAAGAAAACATCTTGCCTGCATTGCGGAGCCTTTCTTTGTACTGCTGGTCCAGCTTTTTCATTCTCTTCTGGTACTCCTGCAGTGTCCCTAAAAAAACAGCACTTCCACTTACTACAACAAACAACACATTTAACTCCAAGAGTGTCAGAAGGAAGAAGAAGCTGTGGTCAGAAAACAAAAAACCGACAACCCAGCATCTATACTTTTTTATATGTACGCGTCAACGGTCACATTCTTATGCTGCCTATCAGTAAGCACCATATTAAACAAATGTTGGCTGCTGTCCATTTCATGTTAGAAGTCTATCGACTTCTTAGACTCAAGTCTTCTTTGTTTGTTTTTTAATTAAGGTAGCTTATCAACTGTTAACACACTTGTGTGATTTCTTCATGACAAGAAACGACAGTGTCCACTTATAAGACGGCCAGGCTAATATAGACTTTTGTTAGGGCACTATGGTTCTTATAACATAACAACTATGGATTAAATTATGTCATTGCTGCGTTTGTCTTGTTTTACCTCAATGCGTGTCATGAATCCAATTATATTCAGCTCAGTTAAATTGGGAAATTATTATTTTAAAATCATATCGCAGATTCCTCTCATATATGGTACTAGCTTTCACTGAACATGTTTTTGACACACATAAATAATTTACATCCTCAACGTATACACTGAGTAATCTAAATAAATGGCTAATGGATAGGCTTAGTGTGTTAGGTTGAATTAGCAAATTTTGCACTTACAAGCAACTGAGATAAGCATTATAAGGCTCTACTCTGTAGAACGTTAGAACATCTGCAACCACAGAGGTATTTGCCTAGGTTAACACAATATATCAAAAGACCAATCATGACGACTTCAATTTTTAAAGAACACATATGACACTCATACCAGCAAAACTCTCCTTTCCTGTTGGCCACTATAAGCAGCAAAAAAACAACCCAGAAATTACCTTCTTGTAATTGCTGTAACTGTCTTTTTAGGGAGGCCAGTTTATCTTGGTACATCCTGTAAGATAATGAAAGAACGAACTTGAATCATCATTCCACTGAGTAAGTGAGATACAGATATGTACTTTGTCCTCCTCTGGGGATAAATTAAGAAATGTATTGTTCCATCTCTTTATTTAACTCATAATGGGTCAAAACTCACTGCTCTTTAATTTCCACATAATCATCATCGTCATGCTTGGCGAGGTCGGTTTCACTGGCATCCTCTGTGTCTGAAAGGTTTTGGAACACAGACACACTGAATAAACAAGAGGACTACACTTGATGTTGCAAATATAATGACGCATTCATCCATAATATAACTTCCATTCCAACCCCCTCCTAGCAATTCACACCCGAACATGTGCTCGCCAACAGGTTAATAGAGGGACCAGACCCACAGCGAGTATGTTGGGTAGGTGGCAAAGAAAAGCCGTGGATCAGATAACATGCGTGGCATGGGCAGGCTAATGGTGACGTACTGGTGCCTCGGACCGGTGGCTAACCTCACAAAATGAGGCAGTGAAATAACCCACATTTTGCATTAAGACAAGCAAATGCTGAAAGTACAATTTGACACGATCCTCTTAAACCGTAAACCTGACATTACTGTTATTGTGGCGGTCGTCCCCTTCGGCTTTAACTTGGATGTCAAGCGTCTGCTGCATGGCGGAACTACTGACGGTCCTTCCAACTGGTCCGTGTCTACTTCACCCCGTCACAGCGACTGCTTGAGCTAACTTAGCATCGGAGCCTCGGCGTCGCAATGTAGGGACCAAAAAAAAACTTGCCATTCAAGTTCGGCTGCAGCCGCAAAGCTAATGCTAACTCTGAGAGACGACAGAGAATAAAACGGGTTCAGGCTTCGTGTCAGCCTGACCCGGTAGCTGTGATCCGATAGCGTCGACGCGTTAGCTTCAGTTAGCGCATCGCCATGTTAACAGACGAGCCGGGCGCTGTTATTATCCGTTTGAAAGCCCGGTCAACCACAGCTGCGCCGGTGGCTCTGGGAAGACGGGGAGGAAAATGTCAAACCTTTCAGCGTTGTCATCCTGTGTTTTCTGTCCTTTACCCTTCCACTCCCAGGTCGGGTCTAGTGTACTGGTTGGAAGGGCAGAGCTGGACCAACACACCGCAGGGCTCGGTGACCTGTCAGTGTTCGCTGTTAACGTTACGTCGTAACCAGCCGGTACCTCAGTACTATGGTTAGTTACTAACAGTATTGTACAGTCTACGGGTTACCATGGAGACTGGTTAGTTGCTAGTATAAAACCTGTAGGTACTACGGGGGGGAAGTCTATAGGTACTATGGGGGACTTGTTAGTTGCTAGAATAAAACAGTTTACTCGTTACTATGGGGAACTGGTTAGTAACTGGTATTAAACAGGCTACCGGTTACTATGGGGGTTATAAACTAAACTAGGTTATAAACTAGGGTTACTATGTCACCGCTTAGTTGCTAGTATAAAACTGTACGGGTCACTATTGAGGACTGGTGAGTTACTAGTATTAAACTGTGAACGGGTTACTTTGGAGGACTTGTTAGTTGCGGGGGGGGGGGGGGGGGGTTACGGGGGACTAGGTAGTTAGTAGTATAAGACAGCGTACAGTTACGTGGGGGACTGCCTAGTTGCTAGTCTAAAACCGTCTACGGGTTACAAACGGGGACTGGTTAGTTACGTACAAGAGTGAAAGGTTCTCCCTCCACATTGCCCATTGTAAGACAAAGAGGTGGTGCAAATACCTTGTTTTACTATAGGGTATATATTCACGACACACGTTTTTATACAAGAACGGAAGCTATTCCACGCGGTGGAAGTCGGACCAGAGGTGCTGCCTTTAGGGCGAACATTAAGACAGCTACATGTAAGGCTAACAGGAGGTGTTATATTTGTCTCCCAGACAGCTACCTGTAGGGCTAACTTGCTCCCAGAAATGGCATTATTAAGCACCACACGGAGCCTTTCTGAATGTACATCGCTAGAAGCACACATTGTAAACTATTTTATTAATTTAACATTTGATTGCTGTGATCCAACGCTATATTAGGTGAACGGTGCTCCAGATACATCTGGACATCCCCAGCAAGTAGACCGAGCCAGGCTGGTGTTTACTCTGTTCTCTTTTCCTTTACCTTCTTCTGAGTCTCTTCCTCTGAAGCTCCTATCATCCTCCTCCTCCACACTGTCGAGTTCCTCTTCATCGTTATAATAGTCTACCATGGGTGATAGCAAAGTTGAAGCCATTTGTTTGCTTGTGAGATGTAAACAAATGCAAAAACCCAAACAATCGATTTGTGTTTTGCAGCTTGGAACAGCGCCTACAATTTCTAGGACCACCGATAACAAAGCTGCCCGTCGATTTGCCTGGATAAATTGTTAATGTTAACAACGTTAAAGATAACAATTCTCTGATGCATATTGAATTTTTGGAAGTATTGTAGAATCTATTTTTTATTTTATACAACATTACAGTTTATTTTTTTATATTAAGTAGGAGTTTTATTTGAAATCTCTACAGGCATATATTTGATAACCACATAAACTCTGGCCTATTTCTTTGTGTTTTTGAATCAACCTAAAGGAAAAAAAAAATCAGATTAATTTACAACGAATGTATCGTAATGCTTACATGACGAGGCCTATGTATGGTCTATCGTTAAATCAATCCCATCATATTTATTACTATATGTATATCAATTGTAAAGTTTCTGATTTAATTTAACCCTAAAGTGACTTATATGATTAGTAAGTAGGCATGACATTTTTTTGCTATTCTGACTGGTAGGTGAAATCTAGAGCTCCTGATAACGCTTTTATTTAGTCCATTATATCCATCATGTAGGCCTAGGAACAGGACAGCCGACCCCCATCCCTGTCGTCCGGGCTGAACTGGACATTGAAATTGAAAGGAGGACATTTAAACTTGGAGAGCATCAGTTATTGCCAAACCATGGTTTGTATTAGTTTATAAATTATTCACAAAGACCCAACTTCTAAGTTCTAGGATGATCCCAAACTGGTAGGAGGAGCCTTCATCCAAAGCAATTAGGCCTACCTGACCTAAAGAACAGTTATCGGCCACGTGTGTAGATAGAAGTGTTTGTTTAACTGCTGCTTTAAATGCCTACTCTGTGTTAGCCTGCTAATTCCTTAATTTTAAAGAACTAAAGGGTCATAACACACTGCTCCTTCCTTAAGTATAAGGGACTAAAGGGTTATAACACACGGCTCCTTCCTTAAGTATAAGGGACTAAAGGGTTATAACACACGGCTCCTTCCTTAAAAATAAAGGACTAAAGGGTTATAACACACTGCTCTTTCTATAAGGGAAAAAAAGGTAATACATACTCTCTACTTTGGACTCTCTCCTTTGGTCAGTTTAAGGGACCAAAGGGTCGTAACAGACTGCTCTGTTCTTTGGTCAGTATAAGAGATCAAAGGGTCGTAACAGACTGCTCTGTTCTTTGGTCAGTATAAGAGATCAAAGGGTCATAACAGAGTGCTCTGTTCTTTGGTCAGTATAAGGGACTAAAGGGTCGTAGCAGACTGGTCTGTTCTTTGGTCAGTATAAGGGACTAAAGGGTCATAACAGACTGGTCTGTTCTTTGGTCAGTATAAGGGACTAAAGGGTCGTAACAGACTGCTCTGTTCTTTGGTCAGTATAAGGGACTAAAGGGTCGTAACAGAGTGCTCTGTTCTTTGGTCAGTATAAGGGACCAAAGGGTCGTAACAGACTGCTCTGTTCTTTGGTCAGTATAAGGGACTAAAGGGTCGTAACAGAGTGCTCTGTTCTTTGGTCAGTATATGGTCAAATGACACATTGCTCTTTCCTTTGCAGTTGATTCAGAATTGTTCTCCTAGTTCATAAGTGTGAGCTACATGAACATTCCCATGTTTTTCTCATTATATATATGGTTAAGATTGTATAGTTCTTTAATAACCATGGCACCAGTTTCAACTAATCTTACCCATAGTTTATTATTGTTGCACTCTGCAGATTACTGCTTTGCATGGCAATCTGTGAAAGGAATTTTTCAAGTTCCCTCTCAAGCCCTTTGTTTTTGCAGGATTTTCTTTGCTTGATTGAGGTGATGTAATGAATCGTCTGCTGCCTGATGCGACCTAAGGACAGCCACAATAACATATTTGAGGAAGTGAATGAGATCAGGATCCTCTCGAAACGTAACTTCTCCAAGGAGACAAATGATGCTCTAAACTAGTACAGAAACCTCTGTAAATAACAAGGATTTGATTACGACACAAGGGGGCACTAGTGCACTGTAGAACCGTCTATTCCAAAGGCAACATAAATCTATTTAAGTTTAAATACAACTATAATAGCCGACCTCGACATATGTACAAAAGATTCAAATTATTCCCTATTTTTCATAATTCAACTACTAGCAGAATTATTTTTGCAACGACTAATATACAATGTTCGCATATCATGTTCCCATTGGGCCAACAATACTCTTCTAAGCCTACGTATGTTATGATCTTTAATGTTTTTGTTGAATTTGATCCAAATATACGCGCCATGTCTCTTTGCAGGCTGCTACACAGACCAGGCCAGTAGACCAGTATACTAGTAGACGCAACTTATTTCCGCCTGTCAAAGTAGCTGTCAAACAAACCGCTTCGAGCAGCTGCTGCTGGAGGGACGAGGAGCACCAGGAAGTCCTGACTACTGACAGCACTTCGGAAAGTCACACCGACATCTTCAGCGTTGGACTAAATGTGTTGGACAGCGTTCGTTTTTCAACAGCTACACGAATTTAAGTGGTAAGTGCTTGTTTTCCGACAATAATACGAGAATGCGTTGCCGCTGTTCTGCTTGCAGTCTTTAGCACTACTATTGAGCCCTGAACCCCTCGCTCATTCACAACGACACTTCCTCGTGGGTTCAACGAGCTACGCTTTGTTCAAACTAAAAGTGCCCAAACCGTATGGTTTACATGTTTTTTAGTTTCAAGTCGTAGCATGCTATCTTGCTCTGCGACTGCGTTTAAAGCGCGCCGTTGTCCACATTGTAAAGTGCTGCTTGTTTTACACGTCCGTCCGATGCCGTCCGCTAAGTGCGTAGTGTTGGTTTAACTAAAGTACGGTTGGACAGCTGAGGTCTACACCTGGACACCATCATACACCTGGACATTGAAATCATATTTACATATTTTCCTTTATAGTATATCGTGATATGTCGCTTTGGCTTCACGGTTAAGCACAGCATGCCATTGACAGATCGCTATGTTGTCGTTCATACCGCAGGAGGTACATTTAAACCAGACTGTTCCCGACGGGTTATCATCACATTGTGTCATAATATTTTGTATGATGGTTATCTTAACATTGTGTATCATCACATTGTGTATGACGGGTAACTATCACATTGTGTATCTTACCATCACATTTTCTGTAGCGGCTTATCATCACATTGTGTGACGGGTTATCATCACATTGTGTATCTTCACATTGTGTCTGACGGGTTAAAATCACATTGTGTATGACGGATTATGAAAACATTGTGTAAATTATAATCACATTGTTCAATACGGGTCATCATCACATTGTGTAATACTACTACAATCGCCACACAATGACTCGGTGCTGGTAAATAAGGACATGTATGATACATAAGGACATGTATGTTCAAATAAGGTCATGTATGGTCAATAAGGACATGTATCGGCCACATGACACGTCGTTAACCGTTTTTCCCTTTCAATGTTTCGCGTTAATCTGATCAGAACGATTTTCCTCCACTGCTTGTTTCAGACCAGTCTCTCAAAAAACGAATTGGTTCGGATAACATCACAGTCCCAGATACAACAATATACCTTCAACCCGCGCTTCGTTTAGGCTATACATTTGTTAAATATAATCACTTCAATATTTTTGCTTCGTATTTGTATACAAATCAAATGTAGGTTAACGTGACGCGCTGAAAATGACATATTTCGATCAGAGTACTGAAACCCAATCTGACCCAACATGATGTCATCCTCCAGTGTGTATCGCGCATGAGGAGGAGCTGACAGCCGTGTTCTGGTTCTTATTGTCACAGGATTTGATAGGCAAAATAATTGTGTGCATCCTCAGAACTCGCATATATGTCATTATGTTCATTGTTAAAATGTTTTCTTAAATAATAATTTGAGCTGAAGTATTACGGCGCCGATTGTACAAAAGCACCGTGTTTGTACAAGAGAACATCATTATATATATATATTTTTTATCAATTAACCACCTGAAGACATTTTATCCACAGAGTAAATACAGTAGATAGGTCTTTAATTTGTTCTGTGACTTTGATTATTAAAAACAGTAGACTATAGATAAATAAGGGGATAGAATGTAAGACACTTCATTGATTGTTCTCTGTGTATTTATTTACTTGTAGTGTTGAAATAGTTGATGAATAATGTATGAATAGCCTGGGTCTATTTATAGACTGTAACAAGCTGCTCACCTTTAGCACAGCAAATATGAGCAGATTCATAGGGACAGGTAGGAGCTTCTCATGACAAACACCACTGTGCTATTCATGAATCCGCACAAATCTCATCAAGAATATGTTGGCTGTGCGTTTGTGTGAATTCACAGGAGCATGAGAACGAGGGCACATTAGCTGTTCTTGACGACAGTCTGATTTGACTGTCAGAGAGAAGAGGAGTGGACTGGAAGACAGCAGACCATGAATCAGAGCAGGAGGTATAAACCCAGTTCAGCACCTGGACTGCACTGAATAGGGCTTTGGTTAATCTGATTCTGGATAAATGTGGATTTATTTATGAACCGCTTCACTTCAGAGGTTTCTTTTCCCAAAAATTTAGAAGGGTATGACAAAACCTTTTGATAGTTTATAAAAGCCGGTTTTGTCCTGAAGAACCGAAGAAGTATAACTTTTGAGAGGTTGTAGATGCAACCAGTGCTTCCATGGACTCTGATCGATGGAAGTCTGATTAGTTGGCAGCGTTGACCTGCATATTCCTGACTTTGCTGTTGCTTTAAAACTCTTGTTATGAAGTGCAGAACAGATTGAAGTGTCAAGTGCCTAGAAGATCAACGTGCAACTTCAAATGACAAATTACTATTGGAAGTGTTGGAGACCATGCTCCTGTGGTCATTTATATTTACATTTAGGGCATTTTATCCAAAGCAACTTACAATAAGTACATTTGTCATAAGAAGTGAAACAATGTATTGCTGTCAGTACAGTAAGTAATGGTCACTGTTCATTACAGCATATGATTCCTTTCCAAGATTATTTCCCCTGGTTGTTGGCCTGGGTGAGGGTCATGGATGTCAAAGTTATTGATTTACAAAGTGATGTTGTTGAATCCATGACAGAATAACAGTCCTTCTGGTTGGTTGCCAGGCCTACCAGTGGATTATTATTATTTTTTTTAACATCTCATTGTAACAATATGTTCTGGAACTAAATGCATTCAATTACTAAACTACTTGACTATAGTAACAGTTGAAAAGTATTTGTTAATAGTTGCTTTCTCCTGATAATACAATGCTTTCTCCTGATCTACTTCATGCTCCTCAATCCCCTCCAAGGAAAGTTTTGTATTCTTGTCAGCCACGTGACAACAGGCCCACCTTTGGAGAAATAGAAGAGAAATATTAAAGTCGCTTGGGTTTTTCAGCCAGTTGCTGCAGCAGTTAGTTGGTTTCATCAAATATTAAAGCGCTGCTGTCAGGCTTAATGTTCTGCAGTGATTGGGTTTAGCATGTCTAATATAAGAACGCTGTCTGAGTTGATGAGACTTTTGCATAGACCCCCGTTCCTCTGTCCCCTCTACGTTTCTTCTACTCAAGCAGATGTGCTGCTCACCCGTACTATTATTCAATATTTTATATATATAGATATAGATATACATGTATATCTCTTCACGCAATACAGTATCTATATCTACTTGGGATTATTAAGGTTAGGGTTAGAGTGTTTTATCCTTATATACCCAAAGGTCTATGTAAAAGTAGACCTTGACATTTTTCTGAAAACAGGGGACAAATGGAAGTTGATTGTTTTTGCATAAATCTCAAAACACACTAGTCAGTGTGTTCCGTTAGGCCGTCTTCAGATGAGGGGAACACATTCTGGCCTACAAGGCGGTCAATGGAATTGCTTCCGCAAAAGACTCAAGACTCACTTGTTCAGAGTTCACCTAGACTCTGCATAGCTACCCCCTCCTACTCCTCCTACGCACTTATTGTATGTTATACATTCAGGCACTTAATGTACCCACTTATTGTATCTTGTACATCCTGGCACTTAATGTACCCACTTATTGTATCTTGTACATCCTGGCACTTAATATACCCACTTATTGTATCTTGTATGTCCTGGCACTTAATGAACGCACTTATTGTATCTTGTAAGTCCTGGCAATTAATGTACACACTTATTGTATGTTGTACGTCCTGGCACTTAATGTATGTAACCTTTATTTTTCCAGATAAAAACAATTAAGAACAGTTTCTTATATTCAATGTTGATCTGGTCCAAGAGGCCCCAACAGGAGTACAGATACAAATAACAATACAATAATGTACGCACTTATGTATGTCATCGTCCTGGCATGAAAAAATAAAATAAAAAATTGTACTAGTTGTGTAGCATCTTATCCTTGCTAGCTTTGTTGTATACAGGGAATGGGTTAACCTAGCGATTATTGGTGCTTGGCACTTGGTTCTTTGAACATCCTTACTGTACCGACAGCGATATATTGTTTCTCCTTCTTCTGACAAATGTTCTAATTGTATTGTCGCTTTGGATAAAAGTGTCTGCTAAATGCCCAAAATATGAATGTAATGTTAATTAAATAATCACAATGAATTAATAAATCTTAATATTGTTTCATAGTTTATTATTATTATTATTATTATTATTATTATTATTATATGGGACATATTTATCCTGTATTAAATATGTAGGAATGTAGGAAATGTCAGACAGAAATATACGGGACTTGGTTGAATGCCTAAATGCAAAGCCATTGTCCCTTTACCTCTCTATCTTCATTTGCCCTCGAGCTATGAGAAAGAGTGGGCATTTACTCTCATCTACAACAAGAAAAGTGTGAAAGCAATCTTTTTAAATTAGCCCAGCAGCTGGTGTAAAACCTGAGTCATAGCCTGTGTTGTCCGCTCTCTACGTGCCAGAAGCTGCGGACTAACAGACGTCCAATCAGATGATGGCGTCACAATGACTGTGACCTGTCTGTCTGGCTATTGCTGTTCTATCGCTCAGTGACCGGCTGACCCGCCACAGATCCCTCAGATCCCGCCTCCCAACCCTGCTCACCACATACTGTACTTTGAATACAGTGCAGACTGACATATTTGTGGTGTTCTCTTCCACTTGTAGGGTACACTTTTCCCCTCTACACTTTGCTAGTTCCCTTATTTACTGGTAAGCATAGAGACTTAATATGCTTACGACCCCCCTGACATCTGGTAGACATGTGTGAATCAGATGTTGATCACTTGGCATGCAATGTTTCTGGTAGATGGTCTGGGATACATTTATTTATTTTATATCTTGTCATACAAAAAACGGTTTGGCAGGTCGGTATTTCCGGATGTGGGGAAGCAACATGAGCATTGTAATTACAGCTCTTTACAACTCATGTAGGCCTAACTATGATCATCCGGCCTCTGCACATGCCCAAAATCCTCCCTCATTATTCCCAGTGAAATCTGTTTCCAGCTCTGAAATCTACGTTGTATCTCAGCCTCGCGCCACGTCAAAGCTCCGCGGCATCACCAGGGCCAGCATCATTTCTCCATCGGAGACCTCACCATGGCTCACGTGGCTTCATTCACCCGCCCACTCCCTGTCTCCTTTCGGAGGGGTTCATTTAGCTTGGCAGAATCAGGAATAAAGACCAGGACTTGGAATATTTTTGGAATCGTATGTTCTCGTGCTGTAACTGAGGCCTTCTTAAAATATTGAAAGCATCATCTCTTGGGCCTACGGTGTGGGTTCCATGCTACCGCTTTCCCTCCCCTGCGCTGAACCTGCTAAAGAAATGACAACACAGACATCCGGCCGGGCCAGAGCTGCGTGTCAGACCAGCTTAAGGTGCATCATCGTGATCGACGCGTCGGTTGATCCGAGTGAGCTAGGGTGATACATCTTGCCAAGGTCGTCTATTTTTGGGTGCTTCTGGTGCCCGTCCAATAACACCAGTACCATGTTCTTCGTGTCTCGTAGGTCCACTGTATTTAGCTACTAGCTCCATATTTAAGAGCATCCCTTGTAAACTTTGTCACTCATTTCTTTCAATAATTTCTGCATACATGCAAGGCAACGTGTGTGTGTGTGTGTGTGTGTGTGTGTGTGTGTGTGTGTGTGTGTGTGTGTGTGTGTGTGTGTGTGTGTGTGTGTGTGTGTGTGTGTGTGTGTGTGTGTGTGTGTGTGTGTGTGTGTGTGTGTGTGTGTGTGTGTGTGTGTGTGTGTGTGTGTGGGTCAACCCTGGGATCATTTGAATATGTCTGAAAAGCAGTTTTTTCTTCAATTACAGAATGATGTAACGTATTTTTACGGTGATGTCACCTTCCTATTTTGCTGAGATTGCAAACAGCCTTTCTGGTCCAGCTGCTTAGGGACCCGACGTTAACACTAGACGATGTATTCATCTGCGGGAGTCCCGGAGAGCGTGCAAAGCCATCCGACCCCCCCCTTCAGCCCAAGCACATCCCTAATGCTCCAACTGGATGGACTCCATGGGGTCAAAAGGAGATTTGCTTCTGATGAATCTGTGGAATGAATTTGAAGAGATGGTGCTGTACTCCCAGCAGCACCAAATCAAGTTAAATAAGGTTGTATTCTAAATCAGCATGAAATCATATCTGTTCAAATCCCAACAGAATTGTGTGGCTGAAATGCAGCTTGGTGTGGCCTCATTCATTTATAATACATGGCCAGATATAATCTGAGGTTAACCTCCCTCTGTTGAGCTTGGGGTTGAGCAATGGTAGCTTCGGTCCACAGTTGAGCATTAATACAATCCCTATTGAGATTATTTTACTCACTCAGCTTGTTATTCATGGAACTAGGAGCCATAAATAATTGTCTGTATGTTTATACACACTTTCTTGTGAAATAATGGAGGAATATAAATTAGGATTTGATTTCTTCCTTCCCTTTTTTTTGTCACCAGTCCATATAAGGATGGATTTGTGAGTCTTGTGAGGCCTTTTGAGCTTCCAAAGTGTGAGGTTGAATAAAACAAATGTCTAACTAAAATGTGACACTACCAGAATCAACCCAGACCCCCCACCCCACTGTCACTTACTTCTACTCTCTTCCTTTACACACACACACACACAAACACACAAGCTAAGCAGCTGTCATTCAGTTATTGTTGGGTATGATTCTCTTTTCAGATTAGGATTATTTTAGAAAGTAAAAAAACACTGAGGTTAGGTCCTGAGCAAACCAATGCTTTCACGCAACCTACTTGGCTATTTGTTGCAGCCTGCATGACCTGTGTCAACTGTCACTGCCTGGGAGAAGAGGAAGTTGAAGACTCAGACAGTTTTCTGAGAAGGAGCCGGTCGGCCATTACAGTTTGGCTGGCACTAGGTGTTCTTTACATTTATTCGGCACTTGCTTTATCAATGGTTGCTCAACTCCCTTTAGTGGTAATCAAGGTGACATTTATTTCAAATGACTGTGGCACTGAATATATTTGCAAAACAAAACAATGAGCCAAATCCGTGCAATAGATTACTAAGATGCCATTACACAACACCATCTGGGACAGCAGAGCCACAGTTTGTAATTCTTAATCATATTGTGAGGGCTTCTTTCGAACCCTCTCGTTTTATTTATATGCAAGGCTCTACTCAGAGTACTGGCTGTATTTTTCTTTCCTCCACACAAACAAATATTTACAGTACAAAGGAGATTTACCCAATGAAATATGGATTGGCTAAACACAGGAACATGAGTATTGTGTCAGATCTGGGTTGAACAGAATCTGAGTGCTGGGCTAAAGCAGCCAACATTGGTGTTTGGAAGTGGCCAGGCCCTTGCCCAAATCCCATCTCCAATTCCAACACATTCCAAATGCATAATACCCTTTGTTCTTCAATATGAGGGTTGCAGAGGACAATGGATTAAATTGATTTAGAAACAAATTCTACAACCACAACGACAATAGGATTAGGAATTGTATTTGGTTATGTTTAGTATATATATATATATATATATATATATAATTATTATTATTATTATTATTATTATTATTATTATATATATATATATTTTTTTTTTTTTCAAAGATGGCCATTGAAAGATTATTTCAATAACCGAGCGCCTGTACTATACTGGGCCTGCTATCCGGCTTGTTATGTTCCTGCTACCCAGCAGCAGTCAACATGATAGAAACAACATGATAGTCATGGTAACCAGATCAATCTTTAATAGAGCCTAAAGGTGTTTAAGGCTTGGTATATTAGATGTAGAGCATAACGATACACATGACATTTCTTATTCAATCAAACTACGTATTTTGCCTGAATACCAGACCAGTCTCACATGGGATACCTTGATTTGTTTTGTAACCTCTGATTAGCTGATATGTTTACTTATGTGGTCACCTGTATCACCTATATGTGACTGAGCAAAAATATGCAAAGAACAATTACATTGTCACATACAATTATTTCATACTTTTATTATTTCTTTGGAGGCCACCGGAAACATCTTAATGCATAGAGATTGCATAATGCATTGTCATACATGTTATGACCTTTGGTTGCCCCCATTAGTGAAGATTATGAAGCTATTTGAGGCAAGCCGTTCATAAATGATTTATTTATTAAATTGTTCAAAGAATCCGTTTTTTTTGATGCCATACTACGGGAAGGGGGCAGGGGGCTCATTTATGTGCACTGAATTAATTCCCAAATTAATTGCGGGCAGACTTAACGGGGGATAAAAAGCTGAAAAATCCTAGGGCCTAACACCCATGGGTCCACTCCCACTCCCTGTAAACACCAGTGATGATGTACATAATTTATACTGTCAGTGTGCGTATTTGAAGAAGAAGAAGAGGAGGCAAAGCACAAGGGAAATGACTCATTGGCCTAGATGCATGTTTCCTTTTTAGGGTTTCTCTGCATGATTTAATCTCTTGCTCGTTCCCTCATCCTATCTGCTGGTTGAGGATATCCTACGTCTTTAACAAGGAAGAGTCAAGTAAGGTAGAGATTTGCACATCTGGTTTATCTAGCTATATTCTACACAGACATAGACACATTTACATTTACATTTACCCAGTGCTTTCACAAGCACTGTATGAAGGCATACCTCATCACCTCTTCTGACATTTGGTTGATCAAATGAGAATAATTGAGGCATTGTGTCCTGAGACGGTCTGAAATGTTCCTCTGGCAGAGCGTTCCAAACCTCTCCGCCCTTTTGCCGCCCACATAAAAATCACATGCTTTTGAATAAAGGCCCTGGGAGTCCTGGCTATAAATGTAACGGTGAATCATAGTGTCCTCCATCTCAATGTCCTGAAATCGGGTATGACATCATTGTAGTCTTTAAAGAACATTGCATTTTGAGGGTAGTGTGGATGTCTCACCTGGGTGCCTTGCTCTGAGAAGTTGACCTATACCAGCAGGTAGGCAGACCTCATCAACCTCATGCTGGTTGACAGTAGCGCTGGGCTGACCCGATGATTGAGGCTGTTGCCCATAACAATCCCCACCAATATCTTGATAGTTTGATTGGTCATCTCCAATTCTGGTTATTTTAGATACAAAAATCACAGCCAAATATGCTATTTAGGATTAAATACAACTGCAATTTTTAAACATTTTGTGTAACCCTTACTGAAGGTAAATGTGGTAGTGTTATTAAATTGTATTGTCTTAGAAAATGTCTTTTTTGTGACGATTACCTCCTGTGATTCGCAAAGTCAACCAATGGCATGATGTGAGTGTGTATTCCAAACATCAGCAATAAAACGATGTGAGTTTGTATTCCAAACATCAGCAATTTCATGTTTCACTCAAGGACATCTTATACAAGGCATTGTTAAGACCATCCTGCTTTATTTCCGTAGGCCTTTGCTGGATAAACTCTTGCCCCATCTGGTAATCTGGCCATTAAGATGCTTATCTTAGGATAGAGTCCCTTCTATCTACATGGGAAAGGGTCTAACCTATAACTTAGAAACAGCAATGAGTTGCACAATATGTTATTGTGAATATGCAGGTACATGTCTTCTACACACAATTTGGATGGGGCTGAATATTCTCAGTTTGGTCACAAACAATACTTTTAGCATACTACACCTGGGAATGTTTGTATAAACGCTAGATTTAAACAAACATGGCCACCGTCCTCCATCTCCCTGGGTTTCAAATATTCACAGATATTTTTTGTACTTGGCAACTCATTGCCATTTCTATCCAAACGGCTCTAGGTTACAGGTTGGAAGCATTTCCTATGGAGTTATATGGGACTCTATGATAAGATAAGAATGTCAATGGCTATGGAGTACCAGATGGGGCTAGAACTCAAAATTACAAGAGAGCCTCAGAGAAGAATAAGACTGTTGTCCTGGGTCAGCAGACTCCCTCTGTCTCTCAGGATGACCCGTAGCAAAGCAGTGAATGAGGGGAAACTTGACTCTCCAGCTCGCCCTAGTTTGCTTCTCATGAAGTGGCGAAAGCAGTGATCACGTGAGGGCAGAGTCAGCGTGACTCTGCTATTCCCAGCACCGGAGCTTGTGCCGTGCATGTGCCATCACTGCCTATCTGTTCATTTGTCTCTCTTCAATATTTGATGCCACCAAACTCTACATGCGGCTCCCCTCCCTCTTTCCCTGCACGATGCTTGCTACAGAGCATGCAGGTAGGTTTCCATTCATCTTTCCACCACTCTCTGATGAGAAAGTCCTGTTGGGCTGTGGAGCTGTGTTTTCAAACGGCACAAGCCAAAGCTCATCCTCCCTAACCTGACCTAACCACACTCCTCTAATATGCACTAGCACACACATCCATCACACCCCTCTATAGGCACCACCACAAACATCCAACATGCCCCTCTATAAGCACTACCACACACATCCATCAAGACTCTCTATAGGCACTACCACACACATCCTTCACTTCCCTCTATAGGCACTACCACACACATCCATCATTCACACCCCTCCGTATGCACTACCACACACAACCTTCTATATGCACTACCACACAAATCTACACTACCCTCTCTATGCAATACCACACACATCTACACTACCCTCTATGCACTACCACACACATCTACACTACCCTCTGTATGCACTACCACACACATCCATCAAGCCCCTCTGTATTCACTACAAAACATCCACATCGGTCTTTGTATGTGTGACCCAGTCTATTCTAGTCTATTCATGTACCCTAATGTTTATTACATGTATGTTGACACCTTTGTAAAGTTAGATTGTTCAGCTTGCAGGCACTTGCTTTGATGTCAATGGCATAGTTACGAATAACCCAACATGAGACACACGCAGTCACACAAATACATACATGAGTGCATGTATGTATTTCAATATCAATGTTTGAATTGATCTTGGCAGAAGCACAACAGTTAATATGGAGGCTGAAATGCCAGCCACGACACAGTGGGTGTAAATCATGGTTAATCCATACTGGCTCCCCACGTGTCCTCAATCTCACACACCACGTTGCTCTCAAAGCTACACTTTGTACCACACCACTGAGGCCTACTTTGTGTTAATGCATGTGTTTCACATGCATTTGTTTTCACTAACAATCATTTTGTATTGGTGCAACGATGCTTGATTTGGTCGCCACCTTGTTATTCTTTAACTCTGTTGCTTGAAGCCTTTCTGTGATTGGGTAAGGCTGTACGCTTCTGCAGATATGATGAAATTCAGTATGTTGTAATCTGAGTGTTTAGGACCTTGTCAAACATTCAAGCCCCACTGTGGACCCTTGGGGTCACAGGTCAGGTATATTTCTCAGAGTAGAAAATTCATTGTTTATTAATAGTAGTTTCCATAGGGCCAATCTTTTATTTTTTAACAGGCCTGCCAAAACATGAGAGAAGGCAAGGACATAACGATATTTATAATGATAAAATGTGGCTTGTGTTATTACTACTTTTTATTGGGCAGCAGTGGATCTTGAGGTTAGATCCCAGGCTCTTCCAAGCCAAGTGTTAGTGTTAGTGTAGATAATTTTCAACAATTGTAATGCGCTTTAGAGGGGACACGGGTCTGAAAAGTGCTAAAAATGCAGTTAATTTATAATTGACTTGCATGTAACCCCTGGTTTGGAAGTACTGAACATAAAGCTAAACCTAGCAGGCTAAACATTAAAACTGCTACTAAGAGTAGGTATTGCTATTCAATCTCGATATCTCTCTTTATAAATGAAAATGTTGTGAATTTTAATGGAGGTCTGATTGTTTGGAGTAAAAATACTTTGCTTTGTTTATGGAGTTTACCAGCTGACATCATCTGTCTCTCCATGCAGTGAGTATGTGGCCCTATCATAGTGATGCAGTCTGTTGTTCTCATCTCATGTTTGTTCCTATATGGACACACCCTGCGCCCACCTGTGGTTATAACTTATAACCTTTATATGGACAAACCTTTACCTTGATCTGCACTCCTCCCTCCATTCTTTCATGTTCTATAAAGCCGTGTGTATCTTCTTGATATAACCTAGACAATTATATACCTGAACAATATGTTTGAGATGCACTCCCAGTCTGGAATCGTTAAATGTAGAAGACTAAAATTCCAGTTTGTGTTGTGTTGCCTTTTCTTTGCTGCTGTTTTTTATCTTTTCTTTTTGTTGGTAATTCACTTGGAGAAATCAAATGTAGTAGTTTAGAATACTCCATTGAACCTTTTTCATAGGGTGATTTGGCACAGTAGATGATGGTTCATATTTATTGGTCTTTTTATAATGCTTATTAGCCTATTTTATTTTTCAATCCTGTTGACCAAAAGAGTTATTATAAGTGAAAGAAATATCTTCACTGGAAAATTAAAGATATATTAGGATGGCATAACTCAATAAGTCAATCTAATGGCAATCACGCTCTTTACAAAACCCTAACGGCACAACTTCCCACCTATTAGACTCATCACTCATACTATGCTGAGCCAACAGGATTAGTGGGCATGATGTGCTAGGTTGTCAACACCACCTTCATCACATCAATTTAGCTGTGAAGGAGCTAAATCTGAATGCATTGTACTGTAGTCTACATAAGCAAATGCTGGTTATGGTTCTCTATGGATACTTTTCTATAACGATAAGTAAAGATCTAGTTAATCACCAGCCCTGGGGTCAACATGGTGATTTTTTAATAATAAGCAACCCAGGCTACGTTGATTTGCTGGACCACATGCTGGGACACAAAAAAGACTGCAAAATGTCCCAGATTACCCAGAATGTTTTTAATATCTTTTGGGGGGGTGTCTTCTCACATGTGTGTCACACACGTGTTGACTCACTGGACATTCACACACACACTGTGTGTGGATGTCCAGTGAGTCATTTGGAGGAGATTGTGCCTCCAGGTTACAGGCTTCTAAAATGATGAGTCTTTCCAGCTCGCCCCTTCACTCCTCCACCAGTACGGTAAAGATAAGTGAAATACTGTGCTCCACTTGCAGTGCAGATCCTGCTTTTCGCCCATTAAATACTTTTAAATGAGATCCAAGTCACCAAACTTGGTCAAGGCTTATTTCTTTAATTATTGACTGAGCAAGTAGAGCAATGCAGAAATGTGTTGTCTTCTTAGTTGTGATACTTTATCTGTTTCTCTTAGGCCTGCTCCCATCCAACATTAAACATGAGGAAATACACAGACATAATACTATAAAGTCTGTTTTTATCTCTCTGGGTTTGCTTATTTACCCCTTAAACACAAGCACGAACGCACACATACACATACAGGTGTAATGCTGTGTGTGGTAACAGCCCATTAAGTCATGTAGTTATTTTTCTCATGTTCTCTAATCTATAGCATGTGATGGGCATATACAGACATTTGCGTCTATTTGTCCATGCATTTCGTCACAGTTTGTTTGTCACACAGTATGCCACAAAATCCATGTGTATGTGGGGTATTCATTCAATCATATTAACATGTTTTCATTGTAATCTCTAAATGGGACACTTGCCAGGGCTCCTGTGTCTGCATGTGTAAATATGACTCGCACCTCTCAAGACAAGTCGAGGGCTGTTTCCCCTGAGCTTGGGCTTCCATACGAAAAGTGTGTGTGTGTGTGTGTGTGTGTGTGTGTGTGTGTGTGTGTGTGTGTGTGTGTGTGTGTGTGTGTGTGTGTGTGTGTGTGTGTGTGTGTGTGTGTGTGTGTGTGTGTGTGTGTGTGTGCTCGTGACATGTGTAGATCCCGGTTATACTTCTACTTCTCTCTATTTCTTTTACTTCTGTTTTTGTGTGTGTGTGTCACTGTCTCCTTAATGCACTGAAAACATGTAGGCTAATGGGACCCACATGCTATTAGTGTGGTCATTTGGAATGGGCCAGTATAGGGATTAAGTAAGGGATAATGTATAGAACGGTCATTATCAGGAAATAAGCCCAGACAGGGCGAACAGGACACCGACGCGAAGCAGAGGTGTCTTGCTTCACCCTGAAGGGGCTTATTTAAGATAATGACCAGCGACGTTCTATACATTATCCCGCTTATTACACGGTTACTTGCCAAAACGAAAAAATAACTTCACATGCTGTGTCTTTCTACAATTACCATTCGTAGTGTTGATCAGCAGAGAAATAGTCCGACCAAGACGTTGATGTCGCTTAGCAACCAAATCCGCTGGCGTTGATAAGTTACCGGACTACTTGCGGAGCGATACGAAAGACGTGAAAAAAACAATTTTCCTTGACATGACATTTTAATGAGTGCTGGTGGTGACAGTGGAGTGGCAGAGAACAAGAACCTCTGGTTGCATAATTGTTTTGGTATATCGGTCATAGATTCATGAATACATCATGAGGACAGAGCTGTAACTGTAAACCGGAGCAACAAAGGCCAACCGGTTGGAGAAGAACACTGTTGCAGCACAACAACCTGTGGCTATCTCGGTACCTCATCTCTTACCACTGCCAAGGAAAGTGCAACATGGGAATTCATTTTTAAAAAGCTACTGTTAACTCTGCCATAATCCACTGACGCCCACATTGATATTAGCGGTGGAACGCAATGTAATCTGGGTATGCAAACTTTCATAGAGCTGTGTGTGTGTTCCTGTGTGAGGGAGCTTGTGGTGTGTCTCGATGACGTCGCTAATCTCGGGCGAAATGAGCCGTCTCTAAATCCCACTTACGTGTGTGTGGGTTATATGAAAAGTATGACAGTCACTACTAAAATAAAATACTACACCATGGAACCTGTAGGATAACTGGAACACACCTTTTGGCTTTTCCTGTCTTTTCTATCTCTGGATTTTCATCCCGGGGGATTTGAAGCAGCACTTTTCCGATCATAAAAATATCTGCAACACACCTCCCAGCTTTATGAATCATTCCCACCCCAATCGGAGGGGCCTCAGCACTCTCAAGTTACCAAACCTTTGCCTTTCTTTTTCAAACTCTTTTTTTCTGTGCAAATGTTTACACTGAAAACATCAAACCACATTAAGACAGCTGTGATTTGTCTCTTATAGCCATTGCAATTAAAACAAAACAGAAATAAACAATGTAAATGAATGTGATGTACAAAATCACAAATATGAATATGCTCCAGTAGCTGATCTCCAAACACTTATACTTTATTTTAAAGGGGAGGTGAACCCACAATCCCAATTCCTTTTTTTAATGTTTTATACATGCCTCTCAATTTGCAATGTTGATGGCCATGTCCGAGAGAGGGTTAAGCTTTCCAGACACTTACTGTAATAGCACGGTGTGTGGCACACATGCAACATCGCTCATAAACAACGACGGAAGTAGCTTATTAATTAATGCTGCATTAGAACATGCTGCATAGAACCATCAACTCTGATGGTTTGAACACATAGGATTTCCATTATTGTGGAAGCTGAGTAAAGTATAATTGACACAACGATGTATGTGTTTCAGGAACATAAAGTTGAATCTCATTCCGATTACAAGCCTACACACATCTCTGTTGTGGAGTCATTGTTGTGCAAGCACTGCAGTACATGTGCCTGTATAGACACAAACCAAGGATCCCTGCTCTGATTCAGCCCTCTGTCTGGCATTGTTTCAGCTGTTCCTCTCATTCCTGTACATGCTTGTTCTCCCTGGGCTCTGAATGTGTTCAGAAGTATGGAAGTTAGTTTGTTTATATGTGTATTTGTCTGACACTCTTACTCCTCTTATTGATGTCTGCTCCTTCCCCACCTGTGTCCTCCCATCCACATTCACTGCTTATGTTTCTCCATTGTTGTTATTGTGAGTATTTAAAAGTATTTGCTCATATCCTGCATGTCAAAGCATTTTGTGAACGTTGTTTTTTAAAGGTGCTGAATAATGAATGTTTAATATCATTATTCTTCCATTTCTCCATCATGACGTCTCTGTCTGACTGCCCCATCACCCAGTCTTTTTTCATGCTGTCTCTGCACCGTCTCCATTGCTGTAGTCTTCCTCATAACAACTCAATGCTGTCTGGCAAATTATCCTACACTGGGTTCGATTAACCAAGTGATTGTTTGGTACGATGCAAACCATTGGTTAAAGGTGAATCGCTTTCCCTCTGGAGGATATGCTGATGTGGTGCAGTACACGTGTGGAATCGGATCCATTGAACTTAAACTGACCCTAGGACCCTGAGGGAGGGTTCATGGTTCTCAATGTATGGACTCAAATTCAGATCACTGCGGTTGATGAGTGTGCTGTGCTCTATTCCTTTAACAAAGAAATTACTATTTAGGTGGTTCTTTATGTCTGTTCGTGGTCTGCAGGGGACTTGCCCTTTCCTCCATGTCCTTCCTCAAGCCACCCACCTCTTATAGTCTCCTCTTTCCTCATGCTCCACCGCAAATGAAAAGTAGTCAGCAGAGAAGGAGTAGCGTGTGGACGAGTGAAGACAGAGCGAGGCGGGGAGGGAGGGGAAGCGGGAGGAGAGATGTGGTCACAACTTTCCCAGAGGCTCCTGCAAGCGTCAGTTTGTGTTATAAATCATTCAGGGACACTTGCAGGGCAGCACAATACATTTTTATCCCACCCCACCCCTCCCCTCGCCATCTCCTCTTTTATTATTGAAAGCGGTTCCTCTCAACACCCAATCTGCCACTTGGCTCGATGAGGAAGAGAGACGGGGATGAAAGTAATGAAAACAGAAGGACTGGCCCTCATTGGATACCGTGGCAGAGGGGAAACCATGGGTAGTGGCGTGGCACTTATGGTGATATTAAACCAGGAAGTAATCAGCTCATACAGAGGTCACATGGTTTCCCAAATGTTGTAAAGTGTGTGTGTGTGTGTGTGTGTGTGTGTGTGTGTGTGTGTGTGTGTGTGTGTGTGTGTGTGTGTGTGTGTGTGTGTGTGTGTGTGTGTGTGTGTGTGTGGTTACCTCCCCACCTGCTTTTAAAGTGGTGCAGGGCCCAGTCGCCACCAGCGTTCCACTGTCACAACAATTTGCTCAGAGTTGACATGGGTTTATGTGTGTGTGTGTGCAATTGTTCTTAATGTAGGGTTCTCTTACGATGACAGCAATGTATAGTTTGTTAACTTACTGTCTACATACTTTTTTCAGAACTAGATAATTTACATTTATAATCTATAAATTATAATAATACATTTGTCTTCTTGTAGTTAAGCGTGAGCATTTGGGTAGGTCGGAGTTGATGCGTTTCCCATTCCGACTTTCCATTTACGACTGCAGCATTATACCACTCGTGTTTATGATGTTCTTTGTCTGTGTAGTAAATTAGCTTGTCACGTGATGGGATTGGATCGGTGCATGGACTTGCCTACTTGCTGAAATGATTTTAGGCACTTTCAGAGGAATTTGATATGGTTGATCCGAAATAATCAGTTTGATTCATGAATTTATAGCTTTTCTTATTTTGTATGAAGTTGTTTCCTCATATATTGTGTGTGCGTGCGCGTCTCTATGAGCTTGCATGGACTTTACCTGTGTCTCCCTATTTAAATCGTATGGAACAGTTATCGTTGGAACCGTTATCGTTTATTGCCCATTGACGAGAATCACCACTATCACATTAAGGGCATTTTTATGGGACTTGAAATCAGCATCTAACCTACTGACAGACGATAGAATACGCAGCATGGTATTAATAATGAGGTTGACCTATTTAACACAGCAGCCATCACACACACACACACACACACACACACACACACACACACACACACACACACACACACACACACACACACACACACACACACACACACACACACACACACACACACACACACACACACACGCCTTAGATTCAAATGCTCTTCCTTTCTCAAACGTGTGACAATGTCTTTTCCCATACTTTGGCCTTTGATAGGTAAGGGCTTTATGATAATGAAAGGATGTTTTGGCAGGATCTCAGGCTTTGAGCAAGGGAAACATGCGTACGCACACACAGCGATCCCAGCCTCAGAGCTCTAATCTCTCTCTCTCTGTCTGTCTGTCTGTGTAACATCCTAGCAGTAGTGTGGACTAGATTATTACATAATTTCTCTCCTTCTTTTATACCGATATAGTCCTTCACAGTTCTTTGTGACTCACTCTGGCAGGATTCAGATATTTTTTTTAATGTTTGATTAAAGCTGAACAGTGTATGACTCCCGATGTCTTCCTAATTCATGTTCCTGCCTAAAGCTCGGAGAGGAGGGGGGGGAGGCTGGTATAAGCTTCTAATGACACACACACACACACACACACACACACACACACACACACACACACACACACACACACACACACACACACACACACACACACACACACACACACACACACACACACACACACACACACACACAGAGTGGTGTCCAGAGAGCAGAATGAGAGAAGGAGAACTGTCCGCTCCATCCATCTGACTGTAACACGTTGCTCTCAGTGCACGACCAATGCATGTGTAGAAATGCTTCTCTCTGAGTCATCATGTTCGTGGCTGGGCTATCTGAACAAATCCACCATCCTCTAGCCTCACTCTTCCCTCTATGTCTCTCTTTCTGGTCTCTCTCAGTCTCTCTCCCTGGTTTCTCTCAGTTTCTGTCTATATCTCTCTTTCTGTTTTTGATCCTCCTTTAGATTCAAGAAATGTCTCAATGGGTGTTCTCTCGTGCATGTACTGTCCCCCCACTTCCACTGCTAGCTGAATGCTGGTCTGTTGATCTGTTGATTGGTCCTTGTGGGTTTGATGAATGTAATATTCACAAGCCTTATGGGTTTCCTCCGACCAGGACTTGTGGACATTAATTAGTGATGGAAGCACAGGCATGGCAGAAGTGTGTTATGCGCTCATGAAAACTGTGGACCATCAAAATATCCCATAGGATCTGTTACAACAGATCCCTCACCATAACACCCTCCTATTGGTTCACGGCAACACATGCATGGGTGTTATAGCCACACGCACATGCACATGCACACTCACACTCACACACGCTATGCTGGGATCTTAGGAAGCGTAGCTCCAGCCTTACAACCTGTTGATGCCACATTACATCACCTCACACATCAGAGAGAGGCTTTAGAGCGGGACGCTGTGAGTCCCCAGAGGAAACATGTGACTTTGTTCGTTTGCTCCATTTTTATCTACATCTCTCACTCATCCAGCTCTTCCTTTTGCTTTGAAATGCATGCCGAAATCTCTCGCTCTCTCTCGCTCTCTCTCGCTCTCTCTTGCTCTCATATTTATGTATAAATCCTTTACTACTACTTCCTCTAGGCTCTATTAAATCATTGTGTCTCTGTTGAACCTATTCATGTGTTCATCTCGACTATGATGGGCCTCATTCCTCGACGGTCACCTCTCCTTGCTTGGATTTTAGCTCATCGGCAGAGCTAGACAGACAAGCTGACGCAATCGGATATACTGTGGGACAAACAGAGTGTTCAAACATGCACATACACCGAACATTTTTGTTTTTAATTCTTGGGTCCAGTAGATCATGGGAGCAGTTGTCGGTTTTCAGTGTTTACCCCATTTATATTTTTCTCTCTGAATATTTTTGATGAAAGAGGCCTCTTGTACCATCCACAGTCCAGCTCTGGGCCATATCAGTGGCCACAAGGCTGATGGAACGCCCTTGATGTGATCGCATACAAATTAATCAAAAACATTTTTATTGTACCGAGGGTGCATTCCAGCTGCAGGCCTATGTGTACATGCGCTTGGCAATTCTTTACTATACTATAGTTGTGAAACCTCACACCCTTTTCTTGGCACCTACTTGCAACAAAAATCTGTTGATGTCTGCCTGGAGCAGGATGTGGATAGAAGCTAAACACATTGCATGTGAGATTTTTATTAATTATGTCAATGGGTATACAAGGAAACCGTGTCTAATTTTAACATGCACTTTTGTATTCAAGCTTTATGAGTAGGGGAGAAATACATTTTGGGTGGTAGTGAATGTTACACCTCTTTCCTATACTGGCTCATCCGGTTCTGGTCCGCCCCACAACCGGAGTACCTTTTGTGTATACTTACAACACCCCGTATGTGTCCTAGATGAGGATAATACATCAAGGATCTGGTGGGCAAGTTTGAACAGAACAAAGGCCTGCGTGAGGATAGACAACCATTTAAGATTTATTGCTTGATTGATTGATTGATTTAGTCTCCAACATCTCTGTTTAAAACCTGCCCAACTAGTTCATGTATGTGTCCTATTCATAATGCCCTCATGTCCTAATCAACAGAAGTGGTTCTGTTTAAAACTCCCCTCTTCATTGCCTCTTGATATGGAGAGTAAATGTAGGCAATCATTTTAAATGCTGGAATACTTCCGACGGTTGAAAATGTTTTTGCAAGACCAAAATGATGGCATCCGAGAGACCCGTACTTGGAGCCGGCCACATCGCCGTCGGGGCGTTGCCCGTAAAGGCTTGTTCTGCTCAGTCCCAGGAATGATTCACCAGGGGAACAAATTCCTCTCAAGCAGCAGTACTCTGAAAGTTACTGAAAGAGTGGAGAGAGGAACAAGTCATTGTGCGCCTCCAGCCAGTCCAACACCTCGCCTGCTTCTGGGTCACTTCTACTTGAATCAGCGGTGTTTGGACTACGTTTCAGGGGTGGTGCAGCAGCACAGGTCGCCTTGTTCTCTTCTGCTGTTGTGTATGCAGGACGGGGGGGAAGGTGTATTTGAGGTCTGCATGATGGCTGGGTTTGCTGTAGGAGCAGGCGGCTCAGAATGATGCTGATGGTTAGTGTCTGAGCCTGTGTGGCCCTGTGTCTTACTGTCTCAGCCTATACGTCAGCCCTGCCTTGAATGGGGCTGGCCTGTGTGCACGGTTGCTTCACGGTTGAGACTGGGACAGGAAGTGTGTGTGTGTGTGTGTGTGTGTGTGTGTGTGTGTGTGTGTGTGTGTGTGTGTGTGTGTGTGTGTGTGTGTGTGTGTGTGTGTGTGTGTGTGTGTGTGTGTGTGTGTGTGTGTTCAGTCAGTGGTAAGGCTAACCCTAACAGTGTATGCCTGCTGTGTGTGGCCCATTGGCCTTTAGTCTGTCTGTGTTATGGCCACTGTGTGTGTTTGCATGCATGATTGTTAAACTGCATATGTGAAAAGGATGCACGAATGACTCAGCTTTAGTGTGTGGTGGGGGTCGCAGGGAGAGGGATGCTGTGACTTTCTGCTTGCATGAGCAACAGGACCAGACAGTCAGCCGTTTATTTAATTATTTTCAACCACCATTCTGTACATATTCCACTGAACACAGTTAACACACTGAAAAAATATGTGTTTATACAGTATACCTGGATGGTGGGTTCCTTATAATAAAGATCACTTTGGTATCCAACTAGTAGAATCTTTCTCTCTCTTGGTTGTTGGAGTCTGGTGTAATGCTTGCTGCTGAATGAAGCAGTCTAGTTTAGTTGTCTTGTTGAAACAACACAGCAGATATGGACATGATGGCTGTAGACACTAGGCCGAGATACACATTTTCTAGAAGGGACCAAATATCTGGCTCAGTATGTCAAATAATATATATTGTATTAAATTCATTATTTTGCATTGCATTATATCACATTGAATGAATGCACAATATATAACAAGGCATCTCCAAAGCGACTTTGAATAAGATGCAACCCAGAAATTCAAGGATCATGTGGGTTCATAAAATTACTCAAATGCACAAACTACCTAAAGTGCTACATTTGAGAAAAAAGAGATGGATAATGATTTATCTACTTTTGTATATGTTCTAATTTATGTTTGTACAAAGAATTTACGTGTGTTACCCGTGTGTGTGTTGATGGCTATTCTCTGGATGTGTGAGTAAAGGTCCTTCTCTCTCCTCCCAGGTCCAGCTGGCCAATGGTGGACCTATGGTGGCCATCATGGACGTCCGGTGGTGCTAGCATCAGTGTGTGTGTGAGCGCCCTCCTCGCTGCGTAGCGCATGCGCATCCCATGATGCCGTCGTCAACGCGGAAAGGGGCGGTGAAGGACCCGGAGCTGGCTGATCTCTTCTTCAAAGATGACCCCCAGGACGTGTTCTGTGACCTGCACGAGATCGGACATGGGAGCTTCGGGGCGGTCTACTTTGTGAGGAACTTTTTCACTGCATCGCCTTCACCCATTATATTGGTGTCATCAACTGTAAAGATATTAGGCGTAGCGTCCGGGACGCCACCCATTGGCTAACACACTTACCTTTTGAGGTTGTAGGTTTGCTTTCAAATTGTATTCCACCAGCAGCAGTAACAATACATATTTGGCACATTGAGGTCGGGAATCGAATGGCCCCCTCACAACAGTCTATGGCCAAAATGCATTAATATTCAAACCTTAATAACCTTTTAAAGCGATAGAACTGCCAAACAGGACCTCAAAAATAATTAATATGGAGATTACCTAGCCATCTAAACCAAATCGAAAAAACAATTATTGGATTTGTATTACAAGAATGAAATCACATGTTTCCCATTTATTTAGAATGATGACTAGAGGAACTACATGTTAGGCTCTGCAGTAAACCAACTCAAGTTATTTTTAAGGAACTTCTTGCTAGTCTCTACCGTGACAACCTAAAGCTCTTCAGAGGAACTACATGTTAGGCTCTCCAGTGAACCACCTTAAGATCGTTAAAGGAACTAAATGCTAGTCTCTCCAGGCCTGAATAAAAGGCTATCAAATAAAATGCCTATTGTTCAGAGTTTCCAATCAGAAAATGGAAGGGAGAAAGGGTGTAAAATGGAAATGCTGGAAATGAACTGGAAGTCAAATATTAACCAAAACATGGTCTGGTGAGGTGATGACCTCAACAGCAGGCATATAGGGTTTCAGTGTACATTGAGTGTACATACAACGTTCTCCCTAGTCATGAGTCAAGCAACTGAATGGCTCTTGTTTCACATTTGAATCAAATTAGAAATAAATGAGTGAGACAAGTGTGAGTCACAATTGGGATAGGATATTATTATGATATAATGATTATTTATTATGAATACAGATCTGCTCTCACCATTGCATTTCTTATTCCTTTCATCACTAATTACTCTTCACCCCTTTGACTCCAGAGCCGGGGGAAAGGGCGCATCAGTGGAACATTCTGTGTTCAGAAATTAAAATTCCTGCCTTCGCTTTGCAGCACTCATGCACTGAGCCAGCTGATTTCACTTATTCACTATACGTCTGCGTTGTCCTAATGAGCCAAAGCCAGATGTTGAACTGGAAATACAGGCACGTTTTACGTTTTTAAACCAGAATCTCTGTCCTTTGGTAGTATGGCTGGAGAGGGTGATCCTTCCAGAACTTCATGGCATTCAATTAAGCACTAGAGACTGAGGAGCTCATCTCCTCCAAAACTTGCATTCTCTTGACCCCTTTCCTCACTACCTCTCAAAATTCAATTCAATTGAAAAAAGCTTTATTGCCCTGAGAAACAAATGGTAACACTGCCAAAGCAGGTTAACATTTTGGAGGTCAAAACATAAAATGTTAAATACAAAGTATATATTCATATCAAATATTAGAATACTAACTATATATAAAGTAAAATGTGAAATACTATAAAAAGCCAGTTTCTCCTATAAACCCTCCTCTCCTCTTCGCTCCTCTCACATAACACATGCACACCCCCTTCTCAGCATGGCCAGATGCAAGACTGGGTGTTAAGCCTCTACTCCTCCTCCCAAGGACAGCTGTTCTCATAGTGGTGGGGGGAGAGAAGCTGGCAATAGAGAGGGCAGGATTTTGTAGGCTGGCAGGGCACTACTTTTCTCATCTATCGTTTGAGACACACACACACACACACGCACGCACGCACGCACGCGCACACACACACACACACACACACACACACACACAGCCCTTGCGTCAAGCTGGTGTAGTTCATTTGGTCCAGTATTTAGCCCTTTGAGATGATGATGCACATGTCCTGCATCTGCTCATGATGTATCTGCTCACACTTGCACTGTCTAGCCTGTTTGCTACATACACATGTACGGCATGCTAGGGAGCTAGCTTCAGCTAGGACCTACACATGTACTGTATGCTAGTGAGCCAGCTTCGGCTAGGACCTACACATGTGCTGTATGCAAGTGAGCCAGCTACAGCTAGGACATACACATGTGCTGTATGCTAGTGAGAAAGCTAGGAATTACATATGTACTGTGTGCTAGTGAGCAAGCTACAGCGAGGACATACACATGTGCTGTATGCTAGTGAGCCAGCTGCAGCTATGACATACACGTACTGTGTGCTAGGTTCAGACCAAAGTTGACTCATAAATCATGAATAATTCAAATACTGGAAAGAATTAGGGATGCTATGGTTGTCCTGACTCTCTTCTTGAATTATTTAAACAAAACCATTGTTATTAACAAGGTTTCAGTTTTATTTTGTGTCGCATAAAAGGTGTCATTGCTGATGCCTATGTGCTGTTCAAGTGTCATTATTCATAACATTTATTGTGTATTCATCTCGTAGATATGCGTTTAACAGGGGACATAGAGACACATTTGTTGACAAATGAGTTCTGTTTTGGTTGTGGAATGTTGATTATACTAGTGTTAAATGTTTGAGTTCAAAGTTTAAAACAGAGCTGATGGGTAATGGGTAATGGGTAAATGGGAGTTAGAGCACTCAAGGTAAAAAGCTGAAGAAGAGATTTGTGAGTTCATATGAGTTGGGTGTTAATTCATTTGCTTGTCATTGCAAATAAGACAGATGCACTGTACATACAGTGTGCTCCTGTTTGCAGGAAACACTTTATTAATTATTTAAACGGGAAAAGTCTGTTCTATAACTGTGTCTGCAGCACGTCACATTACCCCCAGACCTCACATCAAACATCAGAGCAGTGTTGAATCAATTAACCCTCTGTAATCATCGATATTCCCCCCCCCCCCCCCCCCCCACTCACCCCTAGCCCTAACTGCACTTCAATATTTCAGAACACAATGCGTGATACACTAATCAGCCGATCCGCACATTCCACCGCTGGGAATAGCCAACCCATAATGACAGGCTGGTCCTTGGCCTCAACAGGGCATTGAATGGGATGGGAGTTCTCTGTTGCCTTGGTGCCGTAATTCCATTTGATTCTGCACATAAAATTCCCATTTCTGGGGTGGACGTGGACGTGGGTTAGGGCTAAGCTGCATCGTTGCTAACCCTGAGGCCATATGCCCTCAGGGTTAACACTGCAGGTTTAACAAGGGGGGCTCTGGATAAAGTAAAGCAGCTCAAGCCTCCACAGTAGCTACGAGCCAGCTCTTATTTGTTAGCAGTCTGCGATGTTCAGGGTCACTGCTTAACTTTCAATGTGCGGCTCCACATTGAAAGCCTATTTTGTTTTACTGCGTTAGCGGCAGATTGCTTTTTTACTTTACGACGTCTAGTCCCCCATGTTGATGATTTAGCAAATAAATGTTCCGTTGAAATGTTTTGCCTTTGTGATTTTGGATACATGCAATGGCACCTGTCGGCAAAACGCAATAGTTGCATATCTTTTTGTTACAGATATCAATATGTATTATAGAGATTGTCAATAGGGAATTTAGTTTGGTTTAAGTTTATTTTTCCAGTGTATTCTGCATTTTCCCCTTAACAAAAACATATATGTACTTGCTTATTAATCATGCATCTGGGTGCGTACACACTGCTTATATATGAATTTGAAATAGTGGATGAATTTACATCCACTATTGTATTTGTCAAAATACAGATATGCTCTTACAATATCTTTTTCAATCAATATCTCACATTGGCATTGGACACAGCATTTCTCATTGTAATATGCAGTATTAATTTTTGACCCATTTTCATTGAATACTTTCCCAGCAAGATAATGTCCTTTCCTATAATAATAGGAAAGGTTAAAGGTCGAGGGGTTGTTCTGAGGTCAGATGTTCATGGAAGTGTTCATTCCCCTGTGTTTGTTTGACCATCTCTCTTCATCCATTCTCCACCAGGCCCGAAACTCCTACTCCAATGAGGTGGTGGCCATCAAGAAGATGTCCTACAATGGGAAGCAGACTACTGAAGTGAGAAGCACACACACACACACACACACACACACACACACACACACACACACACACACACACACACACACACACACACACACATAATATATTAAATATTATTATCAACAATAAATCAATTCTAGTACATTGAAAAGTTTGGGATAAACATCTGTACCTGCCATGATGGAAAGACTAGTTGAATGATAGAAAACTGTTGTATACAACATAATTATGTAATTGCATCTAATTTGTTGCATCTTCAGAAGTGGCAGGACATCATAAAGGAGGTGAAGTTCTTGGAGCAGCTACGCCACCCAAACACCATCGAGTACAAAGGCTGCTACCTAAAGGACAACACTGCCTGGGTACGTCAGGGTAGTCTCTCTCCCTCTCCCTCTCCCTATCTCTCCCTTAATATACGTGTTACTACTGTATCCATCTGTCATCGCTCTCATCTTGCTGCAGCATTCTCACTACTTACTTTCTATTCTACTTTTTATTTTACTTTTCCCCCCATAATCGTATCCGTCATATCCCGTTTAGGTTTCCTCTTATGACATACAGTTTACATTTTGTTTTATTAATGTGTTTATCTCTGCTTTTGGTGTTTGCGTTTGTTAGCTTTTGTTTGTTAGAAATGTAAATTGCATTATGAATGACAAAAAGAGGTCAATAGTTGATAAAAAACAATGATAACTAATGATAATCGATTTGATTTGAATGACAATTGAATATGAGTGTAGGCTCTACGGTTAATCTTGTTAATTTGATTGAATAGGCTGCATTTTGCGAGGATCTGGTTACCTATGTTGTCTATGTATCTTTTACAGCTGGTGATGGAGTACTGCCTCGGCTCCGCATCAGATCTGCTAGAGGGTACACACACACACACACACACACACACACACACACACACACACACACACACACACACACACACACACACACACACACACACACACACACACACACACACACTGTTATAAGCATTTAACATATAAAATGGAATATGTTAAATCTTTCCTTTTCTAAACCATCTTACCTTGAAGACGAGATGCATTCCCGTCCCTTCCACTGTATTGCTGATAGCGATACACAAGATAAAATACGGTCATGACGATGGTGTTCATCATCTTAGACTCTAAACCTTCCGAGATGAGTCAGTTAAAAATGTCCTTTTTTCTTTTGCTTTCGTTTTCAACCTCTGCTATAGACTTGCCCACGCAAGGCAATGTTATAGGTCATTATGTCGGTATAGAAGAGATGTATGAGAGATAGTCTGTTATTGTTAAGCTTTATCCCATGCTGTGTTCCCACTGTCCACCACAGTTACAATTCACTGCTATCTTACAATCAACCACTTGGTCATCTTTATTATTGAGGTAGCTTTAAGTAGCAAATATATTGTCAAAGCTAAATTAATACAGTAGTCGCACTGTAACACTTGTTGACACCCAACCACAGCATATTTGGAAAACAAACTCACAAATGATGTATTGCTTTTTGGCAGCAAGTCATTCTGACAATCTTTCACTGGATTTTCTGTCTTCTCCCAATAGTTCACAAGAAACCACTCCAAGAGGTGGAGATCGCCGCCATTACCCATGGTGCCTTGCTGGGACTGGCTTACCTACATTCCCATAATATGATTCACAGGTGAGGCATCCTTCGTTTGTGTCCCAATAGGAATATAAATGTGAACATAATATGGGTCCAAGACGGACAACAGCCCAAAGTCTATTGCCCTCTATTCTAATTCAGCTGTAAAACTGTCACACGGCTCCATTCCATGCAATACTAAGTGATTTACAACCGATCTTTATCATAGATGACGACATCCTTATCACTGTTGTTGACCCATGAAATATAAAAATTATTGGTTTCATTTGTTACGCAAGCTATCAAAGATAGCTTTATTGCCAAGTATGTATGCACGTACAAGGAGGTTTTTCTGTTATATTGGCGCAGTGTAGAAAAGGATATAACGGATATATAAATGCATCTTTGCTATAAAAATACCAAGGAGGCAACGTATCTCTATTTACTTGGTGTGTCTATTGCTCTATTGCTCTTGCTCTAATATTGTCCTCTTATGGACTTGTATCATGTCATCAATGTGGAAAATGAGAAAAACGTGGGTGTAAAAAGACACAAATTATTATCACAAATTATGAAATTGGTCAGCCTGTCCAATTGTCGGATTTTGAGCAAATGTGTAAACCCAATTTAACAGTAACATCAATGCGTTAAGTGCTTTTGCTTTACATGTTGTTTATTAATGTCCTTTACCCCGAGCTCTATAAACATACGCCCATGGTGGACTTTATGTCTTAGCATAATGAGAGCGTTGCTACAGAGGTGCATCTCAATGTCTACTGAATCCTGTGCTGCTTCTGTGCTCCCTCGCGATGCAGAGATGTGAAGGCTGGTAACATCCTGCTGACTGAGATGGGCCAGGTGAAACTGGCTGACTTTGGGTCCGCATCCATCGCCTCCCCTGCCAACTCCTTCGTAGGAACCCCTTACTGGTACGGGACACAATAACCTGATTTACATTTCATACTAGAAACCCCTTACTGGCATAGGACACAATAAACTAAATGTACATTTCATACTAGGGACCCCTTACTGGTACGGGACACAATGAATACAATTTACACTTCACACTTGAGACCCCTTACATTTCATACTAGTAACCCCTTACTGGTACAGGATACAATATCGGGTTTTCACACTTTTTTACATTTTCATCTTGGTTGTGCTTGATCTCTGATATCTTTGCATTATGCAAGCGATGGCGATAATCTGTGTTTCAGTTTTGGGAAAATAACATAAGGACAAAGCAACAATAATTGATGATGTTAATATTCCTTTATTGCCTAAATGCTCTAAGAGGACCGTGTGTTTGTCTCCAGGATGGCTCCTGAAGTGATCCTAGCCATGGATGAGGGTCAATACGAGGGGAAGGTGGACATCTGGTCCCTTGGGATCACCTGCATCGAACTTGGTGAGTTAATGCCAACATAACCATGTTGTACCACACTTTGATTTAATTTGACTGACAACCCTGATAAATAGCAGTCATTCCACCTGCGGTGTTTGTAGTTGACAAACCAATTAAACTAAGACATGATAATGAATCAATTATTCTACTTTTAATGAATGTAGTTGTGGCAACAATTTTTGAGAAGTGGAAATTTTACTTCCTGGTCCAACAGCCCTGTCCTGTTTGCACAACAAACAAGGCATCAAGATGGACTGAATCACTATTCTCTAGAACATCTCTCTATATTTCCCTTCCTCTCTTTGTCCATCTCTTCCCATTCTCTAGCGGAACGCAAGCCGCCATTGTTCAATATGAATGCCATGAGTGCCTTATATCACATTGCCCAGAACGACTCTCCCACACTGCTGTCCAACGAATGGTGAGTTGAAGGTCAACACGTGTTTACTATCCCTGCATTTGTTGTTCCTTCTCTGTTGAATCCGGGCCCCTGTTTAGTGATCATTTATGGTCTGTGCACTCCTTTTTTCTTAAGAACCTCCAAAATGAGTCTGTGCTAAACACGTATAATAACTGTATTGGTATGTGTTGAGGAAATGTATAGCCATCTCCAGTGATTCATCAACAGGCCAGGCATCTTAAGGTCTGATGATCCCTTGACTGTATGGCCATTAGGGCTCTGATCTGAGTCATCTTCAACCCTCTGATCTCTGCCCAGGTCCTGATGTGTAACCATTCCCTTAAGTTCCTGGTGTCATTACCTCCCCCTACCTTAATGAGGCGGTGCATCCATCCTAAACATAACGGTTGTCATTTTATCAATGTTACCGGCCATTTTTTTAAATATGCGTTCATGGTATAATGAGACGGAAGCATAGAAGCTTGTTAATGATTGTCACATAAGAGGACAATGTACAGCATGGGATTTAGCCTAGAGCTGTGTTCCATATATACACATCCTATCATGCCAAGTGGCAGTGTTCCATATTGTATAAATGTACATGTATGGTGGTGGTGGAGGAGGAGATAGTGGAGGTGGATGTGGTGGTTCTGGTGCCTGGTGGTGGTGGTTGTGGGTGAGATGATCATTGAGCTTTCATCAAAAGCTTCAGTGAGAGCATTCCATTCAATTGATCATTGAGTCGCAATTTAAACCTGTTTCTTAGAAATATTAATGAACATGTTATACTGCACAAGTACCATGTCAGTTGAATTTCCCATCTACATGTTAATTATTCATTATTTTAAGTTCAAAACAAAACTACAAATGGTTCAATAAAAATAATGGAACCAAAATCAGACATATATCTTTTCACCATATTACTAAGATGTTCCCATTAATCAGAAGCATATGAATCTACTGCTGTGTTTTCACCAGCACCATGCTATTATGAAGCTTTATGTTTTGTCTGGGCTGTCACCAAATTTACTACAGCTGGAATGAGCCGTGGCTGTGATGATTTCACCTTTCCTCACATCCACTGGAGCTGCTGCTCACACCTATCACATGTTGCGAATTATGTTAGTGTGTAGGGTGCACTCATTAAACATTCACCCTGTATGTAATACGGTAGGATGCAGACCAATCAGAAGAGAGCACTCTTCTGGTGGTGTGGAAAGAATGCTGAGCTGGTCTCACGGTCTTTCTACATCCGAGGCATGTAGCGTCACGCGTTCTCCTGCCTGTCATCACCCCGAGACAATAAAATAAATTTCTTCTATTTGTTCAACCATTTCTAATGCTTCCCATTAAACACAATGTGAGTGGCACCCATTGAGCTGCCGGGACGAGAACCCTGCGTTAATATTTAGAGGAACTGGGAACGCAGAGCTGCTTTACTCACCAGATTCAGCCTTGTGCACCCCAGATATTACTGTGAATCCAGGCCTTGTGCTTTAGTGTCGAGCTGTCTGGTGTGTGCTGGGGTGTACAGCTATTGTTAATCGTGCTTTGAGAAGCCTAGGGCGTATCGTCATCTTCGTCTTCATCTTCATCTTCAGCATGGCTAGACCGGTTTAGGCAATAGAGGCTTTTATAGAATTACCAGACAACCTTCACTTCACTCATATGAAGGGACTTAATTTTATATTATATTAGATTTACTCCTTTCATATATTTTTTTTGTTCATGTTATTCATGATATTACAATACACTATTATTGGCTCGTTGCCCTGACTTTGCTTCTTCCATTTTGTATTGTCGTAAATCTTTATCCTTTATTATAAGGGTTATAAGGTCTGTTAAAGCACTTTTGAACATGTTACCTCTGCTGTCTCAGCACACCGTGGTGGTCAGTGAGCCCTCGTGTCTCGACCCTGGCAGATGCAGACAGTACGGTAGATGTAGAGCAGACACGCTGGTTGAACTGCTAGGGCTGCCTGTTGGTGTGTCTCTCGGCAGACTTCATAGCGCTTGTACGTGTGGCGCCACAGCCTCATTTTTAGAGCATAGTCACTGGGACAATGTGTCGCGGCTCCAGTGGCCTACATTTACATCGCTCCACATATTTACATAATCCACATATCGTTCAGCGGTGACTACACTCAAGAGATTATGGGCGATTGAGCTGTCGTGATTTAGTGATGCTACTTAACCACGATTTCTGGTCTCATGGTCATCCTGGAACAGATAGTCGCATTGGTAAAACTTGAATGAATGGGGCTTTTGATATGGTGGAGTCAGAATTGTGTTTTGTTAAGTTATAGTCTACAGTGCTGCTATGGAAGTGCCCATATTATACAGTTACACTGTAATGACAGTGTCATTACAGAAGTAAGTGCTGTGTAGTAATTAATGTAACAGTACGCACTGAATATGTAATGATGTCAGGAGACAGCATGTCACTACACAGTGTGGTATGGCTACAGGCTGTTCCATAACATTCCATATCATGATCACAGTTTAGTACATGCTGTTACAGGTTGAAGCATTACATATAACTTGCGTGCTGTTACAGGTTGTAACATTGCAAATTACTGTGTAATGACACTGTAGCAAGAACACTGTCATGCAGATCCACGTCCTGTTGCTTCTCTCTCTCATCCTTAGCCACATGTCCTTCAGTGTGACCAACAGAATGATCCCCTCTCTCTCTCGCTCCCTGTCTGCCTCCAGGTCGGATCCCTTCCGGAGCTTCGTGGACTACTGCCTACTGAAGATTCCTCAGGACCGACCTTCATCAGGGGAGCTGTTGAAAGTGAGCACTCTGTTTAAGCCCCCCACTGTGACCTCACTTCCTGTCTCGGTCAGCCCGCGTGGATGAGTCACTCCATCCCACCCACGGCTCCCCGATTATAACACAGGCACACGCAAACACACAACGACATGCACACGCGTACAGACACACACACACACACACACACACACACACACACACACACACACACAAACACAGAGTTGTTGAATCTAACTAGGAATTGTGCACCCCATGGAGAATGAGTTGTTGTCTCTTTCTTTCTCTCGGTTGCTCACCATTTCCTCCTTCCTGTGTCACACCTTTATATGTTATGTGTATACTACACAATCATACCAACACATACTGAAGAGTACACCCAAATACAGCTGGCCCAATCGCCTTTGTATACAAACTGAAACAAAACAAAACACCCTCCACTTCCCAACTTCTGGATGAAAAAATAAGTCTAATTTGTCTAATTGACAGGATGTTTTTAGCTTTTTGTAACAGAGTTATCACATTGGCTGTAAGGCCGCTATTTTCTGTCCGAACAGACCCCCTGGAGTGGGCCAAGCCATCCAAATGTGACCCGGGAGAGCAGAAGGGCTGGGTTTATAGGGTCAAGACAGGGTCTTCCTCACAGTTGCATCACCCCAGTGTTGGATTTCTGTGTACCAAGACCTCTGATCCACAGCCCAGTAGAAACTCCATTATAGTGGGTTAAATACCAAACACTCTTTGTTTCATGTAATGGGGCATGTTGTGTATAGCTTATGATTAATACTCTCACTTTGTACCACTCACGTATAAACACACACATCTGCCACACACACACACGTAGACACGGGCAAAACACACACGGCAAACACAGGCACACGGGCAACACACACACACACACACACACACACACACACACACACATACACACACACACACACACACACACACACACACACACACACACACACACACACACACACACACACACACACACACACACACACCCTCCTACCTCCAAGCTCTTTAATGGAGGGGAACCAGGTCACTAATCCGGGCCCTTGAGCTGTTCTTGCTTCAGGTTACACACACACACACACACACACACACACACACACACACACACACACACACACACACACACACACACACACACACACACACACACACACACACACACGCGCACACGCACACGCACACCAGTCCAGTCCTTACTGTGTAGCTCCAGTAAAACACTAATGGCAACAATCACACAGCTTCCTATTATTAATCACCAAGCAATGGAACCACCAGCCACTTCCTCATGATCTGTACACTTCTCTGGAGATAATCAAATCAAAGGTGAAATCGTCATCATAGTACAGTATTATATTACTGTAGTACTCCAGTGCAGAGCCCATTGTACTACAGTGTGGAGCCTGTAGTACTACAGTGTACAGCCCTTAGTACTACAGTGCAAAGGCCATACTACAATGCAGAGCTCATAGTCCTACAGTGTAGAGCTCATAGTACTAGTGTAGAGCTCATAGAGAGCTGTAGAGAATATAGTATATATATATATATATATATATATATAGAATAAGAGCGCAGAGCTCAAGCTACAATATAGAGGTCATAATAGTACAGATCAGAGTAGAGCTAATAGTACAGTGAAAAACCCATAGTACAACAATGTAGTGCTAATAGTATAACTGTGCAGCGTGATACACCGGGAGCTCTGTATTCATTCCCACCTGAGAGATGATGTAAGGGTGTCCTCTCCTCTCTCCATCTCCGTGTTGGACAAGCTTCACCAGGTCTCTAGCGTCCGTCGTCTCAGAAAGGAAAACTAGGTCTATTTTGAGCTGATGATGTCATCGGTCTGCCCTGACCGTCCCATTATGAAAGCATCTATCACAGCCAGTCCTGAAGGGAGAGAGGGATTATATGATCTAAAATGTGACCGCCGCAATGTATGTATTTATAGCTGTGGGATGAGTACGTGTCACCACACAGGCCTTTTAAGTCATATATATTTTATGAATGAACAAGCGGGAAGGTGTGTGCATGTGTGCGCACGTGAGTGTGTGTGTGTGTGTGGGTGTGTGAGTGAGTGAGTGTGTGTGTGTGTGGGGCATGTGCAAGCAGATGCATATGTGTAGTAGTATAGAATGGAGAGAAAGAGGCAAGGAGAGTGCAGGCTGAGCAACTAACAGGCGCCCTCTAGTGGCTGTTTGAATGATTGCGCGTCAATACACACGATAGTATTCAAAACATTTAGGGTACTGTACCTCTGAGCACCTCTGAAATGGTTTAACTAATCTACAAAAAATAGGAAAAAAAAAAGTGTACAAGAGAACTTTTTTGCACTTGAAATATCCCAAGATGGATCATTTCACTTCAGCACACTTCCTGCACATTGAGTTTTGTCTCTCCGTTAAATCTCTTTTCGCTCACACTCTGACCCCTGGCCCGACTCTTACCCTGACCCTCACTCTGACCTTGACCCTCTCTTGCTCTCCCCAGCATGACTTTGTGCGGCGGGAGCGGCCTCTGCGGGTGCTGATGGACCTGATCCAGCGCACCAAGGATGCGGTGCGGGAGCTGGACAACCTGCAGTACCGCAAGATGAAGAAGATCCTGTACCAGGAGAAGCACATCGGCCTGATGGGGGAGAGCCAGGAGGACGAGGAGGTAAGGCGATCGCAGGAGGAACCGGAGGAGGAGGGCTGAAGGCAAAGGTCAAACTTTGAGGTTCCAAAAATACAGCTCCTCCATATTGATGAGCTAATGAGCTGGACCCCAGGGGTACACCACTTCTAAAAACACATTTTTTATCTTTCTAGTTTCATCTCCAACAGTGGAAATAATTTGCCGCTGGTAAAATGTGTTGTATGTAATTGAATCTTGCACGTAAAACACTTAACTGCACATTGCTGGTTTCCCTTGAAGACACTACTGGACGGTTAAAACCTGCAGTCAACCTCTTTTGGCGTTTTAGAGATTGCAATACAGACCTCAGTCCCTCTCCCTGCAGTCGTGTGGTTCCTGATAGGTCTCTGTCCTCTCTCTGACCTGGCCCGGGCTTACACCATGGTGGGGGACAACTGTCCCTGTGACAGACTGCTTGAACACATCTCAGAAATGTGTCTCCAAGCTCGCAGTGTAGTTCCAGCCTCCTCTCCACATTCGCTCAGTGTCAGATGTAGTTTAGGTCGGGTGGTCAACAGACCTGTGAGCGTGATTAAGGTATTTTTGGTTTGCGCCGGATAGCACAGTCGACTATTAGGCCTTACCCTTCCAGTTGAATGCAAACACCGAGTTGGACATGTGTGAGGGTCTTCAAATGAATGGAGGCATTAAACCTGCCGGCCCCATCTCAGAGCCGTGCCTTCAGGCCATGTGGCCATGGCCTAATCAGTCCCAACCAGGGGCTATCAGACATCTGAGACCATCCATGTCAGCACACACACACACACACACACACACACACACACACACACACACACACACACACACACACACACACACACACACACACACACACACACACACACTCTCTCTCCGTCCTCCTCTCCCGTCTCCCGCCACCGTTCTACTCTAATTCCCCCTCTTCCTCTCCGTGTTTCCCTCCCGTGCTGCAGGACAGCGAGGCAGCGAGCTGCAAGAGGAACAGCCTGAGCAGTAACCACTCCATCCCCAGCACGTCGCTCAGCACGGGCAGCCAGAGCAGCAGTGTCAACAGCATGCAGGAGATGCTGGAGGACAGCTGCCCTGACATGACCATGATGCTGCACCAGGACTACGACAGCACCCTGGACTCCTCGCCCCAAGCCAAGAAGGTAGCGCCAAAGGGAGATGGGAGAAGGGAGCTAGGAGCTAGGAGACGGGGAGTGGTAGGGTAAACAGTTAGTTTAGTGTTTTCTGAGAGAGATGCGTGTGAGGGGGGAAAAAGGTGTGTTGGGGTGGGGTCACTGTCCAGCCGCACACCCAACAGTGATAACACTGAAAACACCTCAAGAAGACCAACAGCTGATCACTTGATGAGATCAATAGATGGTAAAGCTTCAAACACAAAATGGAACATAGATACCCAGATGAATATATGATGCACGCACCTGCACTTAAAAAAAGTTAAATAGCCGGCCACTTGTGAATGGTTTGCCTGTCAGACCCATGCTGACCCTCAAACCAACACTCGACAGACATTCCCCGTGAGTCTCCTGAATCCCACCCTGCTTTGAATCTCCAAATCCTATGTTAGAATGTTGAAGCCCCCCCCCCCCCCTCAGATGCTCTCACAACTCAGTAGTGTTTCAACAGATGTGTGCTTGTCTGCATTCAAGAACGCAGTTGATGCGCTCTCCATCAGTCACACACACACACACACACACACAGGCTGTCCCAGAGTAATAACTGTGCCATCAATTAATAGAAGATGACACACAGGCCCACACAGAGGGGGAGAAGCCCTCCAGGTTTTTCCAGACTGTATTAAAGAACACATGCAACCTTGTTGTCTCTGGGCTGAAACCATGGAAACGGATCGACGTACTCCTGGCTCTGCATCGCCTCAGCTTCCTCAGCGAGGCCATTCACAGCGGGAGAACAAAGACACATGTCTGCAGACACACACAGTGCCGCGTTGCTCGTTCATCCAGCACACACACACTCATGCACACACACACACACACACACGCACACGCACATGCACATGCGCACACACACACACACACACACACACACACACACACACACACACACACACACACACACACACACACACACACACACACACACACATGTTCTCCCACATCCCTCCCAGGCACAACCCATCTCTGTAGACAAAGGTCAAACAGGGCGCTTGATGCCTTGAGGATCTTTTGATGGAAGAAAACTAAAAAGACAGAGGCAAATTCGTCCTTTGTCGACTCTTTGTGGATTTGACATGAGCATGAATAACCGTGTCACGTCGGAAATTGGCAGCCATTGTGTCTTTATGAGTTTGGGGGAGTGTCTAGAACGAGGCAGATTGATATGTGAGAACAGGAAGAGACAAATAGATCATGTGCTGTACATCTTTGTAGTACCACTAGTTATCCCACATGGAATCGTCACTATAGTTTGTACTAAACACATACTTTTCTTTTCTTTATGTTAATGTTTGCATACATTTGTGTGTGTGCGTGTCTGTGTGTGTCTGTGTGTCTGTGTGTGTGTTCCAGGACCATTGGGATGAAGGGCTCCACAGGGACCAACGGCAGGAGAGGTCGTCTTCATCAGACCGGAGCAGCCAGGGACAGAACTACCGAAACCAGGGCCGCTTCGCCACCATTAAGTCAGCCTCGCTGGTGAGTTCAAACAGGAGTGCCTTTATTGATCATAACAACAACCTGGGAGGATCGAAAGGAACTACGTATCTAGGAACTATGTATCCAAAGAGAGCGTGATTGATATCCTTTCCATCTTCAGCAAAAGTACAAGTAGTTCAGGAAGGAAGCAAGGAGAAACATCTCATTTGTTGTGTTATGAAAGACTGCTTCTACGAAAGGATGCGGTTGTCATGGTTTCAGTTGGCTTGTGTACTGGAAGATCTAAAAGAACTGGGCAACATTGTATGAAAACAGATGAAACAAAATGAACCAAAAAAAGGCCGCTCAACAAAGAGGATGCGGAGCAGGAGTTGCCAGCATTAGTCTGGAGGTCCTTCAGTCTGAACTGTTGCTTCTCTGAAAAACACTTTGGCTCTTTTCCAAACATCGCTCAAAGACGTACGGGGGTTAAAAATGTTTCGATGAGCTTGCTTATCGAGACAGAGTAGCTTTCAGTCAGACAGTCCTGAGGCCCCCATCTCTCCTTTTAGTCTCTGTTATGTGTTTGAATTTCATAATACTCTTTCTACAGCCTTCACCACTCTCCTTTTCCTTGTTATTCTTTCATTCTTTAATTTATGTTCTGTATGTATGTATGTATGTATGTATCCATCTATGTATCTATCTATGTATGTATGTATGTATGTATGTATGTATCTATCTATCTATCTATCTATCTATCTCCCTCTCTCTTTCTTCCATTCTCATTCATTCTCTAGCTCTCTCTCTTTCTATCGCTCTTTGTCTCTCTCTCACTCTACACATCGCTCTATTACTCTTCTTACTCCCTTAATTCCCTTCCCTCCTCTGTCCATACACGGACACACACACACACACACACTCACTCAAGCATCCACGCACAGATACGTGCACGCACACACAGCATTTCCAGGTTGTACTCTGCATTCTGATGCTTGCTAGTGGATTTCTCATCCTTGTCTTCCTCAACAACCCCCTGCCCACCCTCTCCATTCCCATGTCTGTTGTCATGGTTACAGCGCTAGTAAGCAGGCGGCAATAGTAAATGTGGTGTGTGTGTGTGTGTGTGTGTGCAAATGTCTAAATACAAATGAACACGTGTTTTCCAAACAACACTACCCCTGTAGCTATCAAGTCCTTGTGTGTGTGTGTGTGTGTGTGTGTGTGTGTGTGTGTGTGTGTGTGTGTGTGTGTGTGTGTGTGTGTGTGTGTGTGTGTGTGTGTGTGTGTGTGTGTGTGTGTGTGTGCGTGCCAATGTTGTCATCTTTGACTATTTGTCATTAACCATTATCGGTAAGACACCCAGAAAGGCTTGTGAAAATCCATCCCCCATGCATTGGCCATCCTCTATACAATCTGAATATAATGTAAATAGAAATACCTTGCCCCTCACAGGAGACCAAGCAATGACATCATCGCTTGGAGAGAGAAAGGGAGAGCAAAATAGAGTTGAACCAGGGAATGGTGGATCGACGTGTAAACAACAGGGATTTGAAGAGAGAAGGGGACCATTAGTTTGATCACGTTTTTAATTGTCTTTTTTCTCTTTTTAACATATGCTGTATTTCATAGATGACTCTCAGCCTCCATTGTTTTATTGTGAAGTGATTAGGAAGCCTGGTAAATAAAGAGCTAAATTAAAAAAATGTAATCAACATTAAAATTAAATTCAAAGGGAAGTGAGGGGGTCTTGATGGAATCCTGAAGGACACAATGAAGATAGGATAGTGGACGGTGAAGTCCACAATCCAATAGCCTATGTGTTTTAAGTCAGATTACAGAACTGTGGAGTCAAATTAATCCTGTGTTGAGACCAATGAAGGAACGAATCCCAATGGAGCAATTTTAATCTTTTCTCCACTTGGTCCTGGAACAGCGGCGCATCAATATATCTGATGCAATAACCTCATGTTGAGGCCTGTTCTTTGCTTATTGGCAAGGGTTGAAGCCTTAATATGGGTATAACAAACAAACCACGATTCTAACCAGTATACTAGTGTTCACAAGGTGTCCTTCTAGATATGTGTGCATGCTGTTCCTGAACCAGGGAGATGAGACCATCAGCTCCACCTCCCTACCGCTCTCTGCTACATCCACAGGGAGAGAGCAGGCACGCAATATGAGTGTTTATAGATGATGCTGCTTCTTGGTAAAAGCCTGAAGACGTAACCACATTGAACAGAGCATTTGTAGAACATTTTGAATGCTGTCTCCAAAAAAGAAAAGTGTACTTTTTCCTCTTTTTTTGAAGAACATTCACTAGGAAATGAATCCACTTCTGCCATCGCTTTAACAAGCAGACTCAACCTTTGGCCTCTGGTCGATCTGTTCTGCCTGCTCAACTCAAAACCTTCTCCTCCACTTTCCTTGTTCCTGGGAAAATTAAGAGGATCAGGACGGCGTTCGGGTGTGAGCCCTGTGCGGGGGGTGAAAAAAGGGAACGATCACATGACCTGACTTGGCGCCTTGTTTGCGGAAAGTGACTGGGATTAGGAGAAGCCATTACAGTAGGGGTATTGATTCAGAAGCAGATTACGGCTCTAGTCCACCTATCCCCCATCCCACCCCTCCCTAATGTCACCATGCCCCCTCCCCTCCCAGCCACCAACCCCCAACGCCCCCCCCCCCACGGTGCTGACTCCTTCTCAATGAGGTATTCATGTGACCCACCTGCTGCCCGCCTCTCAGCACTGGCGCCACTGAAGAGCGGCTCTGTGCTCCCGTTGGCCCGTGGACCCAACAGCCTCATTCACAGTTCACACGCCTGCCTCTGCCGCCACCGCCGCTGCCCGGGGTGTGCACCGGTTAGGGTGCCGTTGGACTGGGCGAGAGAGAGAGAGGGGGGCGCAAGGTGGAGGGGGGGGGGGGGGATCCTTGTATGACGGTGGGGGTGGGGGTCTTGGGTGGCATCAGAGCTCAGACTGGGGTCTGACGGGCGTAGGATGCACCACACAGCCTCTGGATGCTGGCGCGCTGGGCTAACGTTGCCATCATGTTTGGCCTAAAGAGCTCGGGGGGGAGTTATGAGAAGATGAGGAGCGAGTATTACCTGGATGTGGAGAACCCCTTCTGCGCCCAGGTCGGTGTGAGGGCGCCTTGGCCCCCTTTGGTTTGTTTGTTTGTTTGTTTGTTTGTTTGTTTTGTTGTGGGGAAAGCTTTGGAGTGACAGCTCAACCGCTTACCTCGAAGGCGCTGCAGAGGGATTGAAATGCAACCCGTTCTTAGAACTGATGGAAGCCTATTGCATGTCTCAGTTTGAGTTCATTATTTCATTTTAGTTAATTTGTTCATTGTTTATTTGTTGTTCCATAGAACCTGCTACTCATTGCGGTGTGTGTGTGTGTGTGTGTGTGTGTGTGTGTGTGTGTGTGTGTGTGTGTGTGTGTGTGTGTGTGTGTGTGTGTGTGTGTGTGTGTGTGTGTGTGTGTGTGTGTGTGTGAGTGATCTTTGGTTGCTATGTGTGTCGGTGAAATCAAAAGGCTTTTGTTGGAATCCATAATGAGTTCAGTTTCTGAAGAATTTTGTTCATGGCACCTATATGACGTGTGTTCAAAGTTTCAAACCTACAGACAATAATTCAATTGTATAGTTTAAGGCAACAGAACTCAAAATTGCCAGTTAACCTGTCATTCATTGTTTCTGGAGAACCATCGTAGGGAGGGTCCAGCCGGGTCTAGTTTGTCTTCATCTCACACCTCTTCAGTCTGAAGCAGTTAACCCGTGATGCTGTAGGACATTGGGAATATACCCAGTATGGGAATTCAGTGGTTTTAACTCATTCAACAGTTTTTTAGGTTTAGAAATGAAGAAAGCTGCCAGGTTTAGATTATAATGCTTTTAGATTGCAAACAAAGCTTTGCTATGATTGGAGACTTTGGGAGGTCAGTGCCAAGCAGGTCAAATACTTTAAAGCTTAGCACCAAGATGAAGAACCTGAAGCCCAGCCCAAGCTAGATTGGGCTTCAACGCTCAACTCCACAGGAACACATTGTCAATGCTGGCAACGCTGAACACTCATCATCGAGGTGTGTGTCCTCCATCATTAACCCTGTATGCCCTAACCCATGGTTTTCCACCCCCACCGCCAGGTAACCAAGCAGATCCACGAACATGAGCAGGAGAGCGAGCTGCGGGAGCAGATGTCCGGCTACAAGCGCATGCGACGGCAGCACCAGAAGCAGCTGATCGCCCTGGAGAACAAGCTGAAAGCTGAGATGGACGAGCACCGGCTGAAGCTCCAGAAGGAGGTGGAGACCCAGGCCAACAACGCCTACATCGAGCTGGAGAAGCTGGCCAAGCGGCACATCGTGCACACGGAGAAGGAGGTGAGGGGAGGCTGGTGGCTGATAATGACAAGAGTATGCAGGAGCAGTAAAGGCCATCGCAGCTGGGAATGTTCTGAGACTTTAGCCAGCCAACAGATCCATCAATAACATCGGATGAATTCCTCTGGCTGGGCGTAAATAAATGTTGCATAAGGAACGAAAACATACAGAGGGGAAGGTTAGCCAGTTAATGGTAAATTCACATTCACGTCAATATTCGACATGCCCTGCGTTAGTAAGAAGAAGTGAGTCCCACCTGTCCCAACAAGTGAGTCCCAGCACAGAGGCTTGTTCCATTGGCACGGGGCGAAGGGTTTGTTCATGGTTCAGTAATGTACACCGTGCCACCGTATTTGGGTGAATTAAGGAAGGTGGCAGGGTTTATTTCCCACTGCTCGCCATCTTGTTTCAACTATCCAACTAGGGTACTAAAAAATAAATTCATGATACCGATGGTGATTGCACTAGAAAATCTCACCTGGCACACACAGCGGTAGCTACCACTAAGTGCTAATGAAGTTAGTGGTAGCTAACAATATAAGCTACTGCTATGTGCTAGGGAAGTAAGTGCTAGCTACCGCTATGTGCTAGGGAAGTAAGTAGCATCTCCCACTATGTGCTAGTAAAGATGGAGGTAGGTAAGGCTTTATGCTAGTGAAGATACTGGTACCACTAAGTGCTAGTGAACGTGTGTGACTCCCCCACTGCTGCCCCCCCCCCCCCCCCCATTACAGCCTGGATCAAGTGTAGTCTGTAGGTCAGAGGTCCCGTAGGGCAGCGGCCCCCAACCTGTTTTACGCCATGGACCGGTACTATGTCAATATTTTCGCGGACCGGTGTTACACCGTATTCTGTTACCCATCATAAAGTGTGACACCAGGGGTCGCTGTTGCATATTTTCTGCAACGTGCACGAGCGTAAAGTGTAGACGGCCATGAAGTCGTTGTGTAGAAACATGGACGTGCTTAAAGTCGGGATAGGTTTATTCGTATTTTTACACCGGCTGATAGCCCATTGAGTGGATGAAGCAAAGCACTTAATTTGCCTCTGTGGTGGCATCATGGGTCTTTCTTTCTTGCAGGGCTGTAGTCAAGACCACCTTTGTGGAGTCCAATACCAGGGCTTGTTGAGTCTGAATCCAAAGAGGTTCGAGTCCAAGTCAAGAAAGAGTCCACATTATTTAATTAACTTAGTATAGCATTTTCACTTGATATTGTACTCAACACTCTCCAAAGACAAAACAGCATGTAACCCCCACCCCGTGAACGGTGTTGTACCGTATTTGTGATGATCAAAAAGCAAGTGTAGTGTATCCACACTGGATCAAATTAGGTCACATGGTTTACTTTAAGAATAGCCTTTTCACTTAAAAGTCACATAAAGCTTAAGCGAATCAAAACGATGAGCAGCATGGATCATGTATCACGCGCAGAGCGGGTAGATGTGGAGATGTGTTGTGGCTGGCTAACATACAATTGGTTACCAGGCACCAATGTCAATGCCCGTTCTATTTTGAATTAATTAAACAAATCCCCTTTTTCTGAACGAGCTTGCTTAATGAATGTTTAGGTTTTGAAGGAGGAGTTACTTTTCACGGCAACAATGAAACAAAAACAAGAAAAGTTATTTATTCTTTATTCGCGACACGGTACCACATGAGTCACGACCCCGTACCGGGTCCCAACCCCAAGGTTGCGGACCGCTGGTCTATAGGGGTTGAAAACCAACTGCATAGCTCTCTGATAAGCATGCATCACAAGGAACCGGTGATAGAAAATCTGCTCAAGGGAACCGCCTGCTGGCTTCACATGCACAAACATCCATATGCACAACACGTGACCAGAACAGATGACTACACTAGAACTACTACTACTACTACTACTACTACTACTACTACTACTACTACTACGTATTTAGGAGGTGCTTGGATCACTGCTCACTGATCAAGTTAATTGCTGCTATTTAAATATAAGGGAGGGTACTGTAGAATTATCTTATCTTAATGTGAACATATGATTTTGGTTTCACTTCACTACATCACCACACCCTACAACTACTTCAGAGTTCATATGAGGCATTGAATGAAATAATCACATGTGAACCTTGGTGGTGTATTAGCCTCCTCAGTTAGCCTGCATTGGTTAGCATGCCAATTTAGCCTACCCTAAACTAGCCCTCACCGTGTGTGTGTGTGTGTGTGTGTGTGTGTGTGTGTGTGTGTGTGTGTGTGTGTGTGTGTGTGTGTGTGTGTGTGTGTGTGTGTGTGTGTGTGTGTGTGTGTGTGTGTGTGTGTGTGTGTGTGTGCGCTCTCCTCTCCTCTCCTCTCTCAGATGAAGACCACGCTGGCGGATGAGAAGAAGTTCCAGCAGCAGATCGTGGCCCAGCAGAGGAAGGAGCTGACCACCTTCCTGGACACCCAGAAGAAACAGTACAAGCTCTGCAAGGAGAAGATCAAGGAGGTCTGCACACTGTTTGGCCTTTCTCTCTTGTTGTTGTTCTTCCACAAGCTCATTCCTCATGCGTCTCCGCCTTCTCTGTCGCTCGGAACACGCAGTCCCGTGTGCCGTGTCTCCAACGGGCCCTCCTCCAGGCACACACACACACACACACCAACACACTCTGTTTTTGGAAGCCTCCGTTGACTCATCCTGCACCTACAGACACGTGCATGTAAACACACACATGAAGAGCAACGCACACACATGAACAGCAACACACACTGACGCACACACATGAACAGCAACACACACTGACGCACACACATGAACAGCAACACACACTGACGCACACACATGAACAGCAACACACACTGACGCACACACATGAACAGCAACACACACTGACGCACACACATGAACAGCAACACACACTGACGCACACACATGAACAGCGACACACACTGACACACACACATGAACAGCGACACACACACACACACACACACACACACACACACACACACACACACACACGAATGGCAACGCTTACACATGAATGGCAATGCTTACACACATTAACAGCAACACACATGAACAGCAATGCACACACATGAACAGTAACACACGCACGCGCATGAACAGCAACACACACGTGCACATATTGGCGCATGGCGTATATGTGAAGCAGAACAGATAATGAGTGCAGATAATGCTGTGTGAGTGTGATGCACCGTTTGGGATGACATGAGACTCAAATGAGGGCAACAAAGAATCTATGGCTGGCAGAGACCCGGCCAATTAGAATCAAAGACTCTCTCTCCAACCAATCAGGTTTTTATATACTATACTACTATATATATATATATATATATATATTCTTTTGTTTGTTAATATATCTAATATTTTCTAAAGTGACATAATCCGTTCTCTTATAGGAAAAGGGAATGTTTTACACATTACTTAAAGGAAAAGAGAATGTTTCACACATTACTTATAGGAAGAGGGAGGGAGGGGGAGACAGAGAGAGAGGGAACAGAGTGGCCCAACTCTATATGAAGTCTTCTAATCAGGTCATGATATAAACAGCTGTCGATCACACAAGAGACACATCAAAAAGGTTGAAATTAATTCAGTTTCAGTTAACGTCAAGAATCAAGTCATAATCTCTACAAAACCTTAACATACCATTACAGTGTTTTTGCTGAAACAACAATGTGCGTGAGAGTTTGAACTAGTCATCATAGAGTGAAAGTGATTTAGCAACATTTTGAACAAATAATCTGCATAAATGACCAGACAGACTCCCTGCCCGCGTTCTTGATAGAGATGTTTTTTCAGATCAGTCAATCAGGTTTGATTTGAAAGTGAGGATGGAGTCTTTCTTTGTTAGAGGACAACAGACTACAACAAACCCAAGAACACTCACCTTACCTAATCCCTCACAATCTCAGCAAGTCTTGTCTCAAACTGTTTGACTTGAAATAAACACTGAGCAGGACGTAATCCATATTTTACAGACACCAACTATCTGCAGATATCAAATCCTGACGTTATCCTTCACATGGTATCGTTGACCAATAGAACGCAGCGGTAGAACGAACATGCCCATTTTCGTTTAGTTTTAGCTTCAAGTCTAAAGCTTGACGAAACCTCTTTAACAACAAGCGTCTCTCTTCATCTCTCCAATCTTGTCTCTAACCCCGACCTGCAACCTCAACCGCCGACCCCCACCCCCTCCCCACACACCCACCCCACCCCCTGTCCCCCCAGGAGATGAACGAGGACCACAGCACACCCAAGAAGGAGAAGCAGGAGCGCCTGTCCAAGCACAAGGAGAACATGCAGCACTCCCAGGCGGAGGAGGAGGCGCTGCTCCTGGGCCAGCAGAGGGTCTTCTATGAGCGGAACTGCCGCACCTTCAAGCGCAAGGTCATGCAGAAGAGACACGACTTTGAGCAGGAGCAGATCCGCGAGGTGGGGGGAGCCGGCGTCTCACACAACGAGGACGTTTAGTCATGAGACATGGAGGGATGGATGGAGGGATGGATGGATGGATGGGTGGACGGAACGGTTAACTTGGGCATTCAACTGCAGCCGAATGGAAGTTGGCAAAAACAAATAGTTTTTCTCACGCAATTTGCCGCATACCACATTTTAAGGTGTTTACTTGGGTAAAGAGGAATAAGGAATAAGCATATTAGCGAATAAGCAAGGCGGCAATGCAATAATCTGCAAATCCCCTTGTGTGAAACACAAGAAAATTGAACAAAGGGTTCTGTTGCGCAATCGGCCAGCACTTTTAATGAGGTTTTCGACAATATCCCTTAAGCTTTGGCTGACACAATTAGTATCGGTATCTGATGTTTATTATGAATATATATCAATAATATATAAGATATTATATACAATTTTTTGATCAATTGAACATTCAACATCTCAGTAATCTCATTGGCTGTTTAGAGCAAATTCATTGGTGGTGGTGGTCAATATGGGCACTGCATGCAAATATAACACAATAGTGGGTAGGGAAATTCTAATATAGACAAAATTTGCAAATGTACAAAGAATAGAAAATGAAAAGTAGAATAAATGAAGTAATATTTATGTATTCATTTATAGCCCTGTTACGTTGCTGTGAACAAAACAAAATCATTGTTCCCATCCTGATCAGCGTTCCCTCCTCACCCATCCCTTCAGGAGCTCAACAAGAAGAAGACCCAGAAGGAGATGGAGCACGCCATGCTGATCCGCCACGACGAGTCCACCCAGGAGCTGGAGCAGCGGCAGCTCAAGACCCTGCAGAAGCTGCGCATGGACCTGATCCGGCTGCAGCACCAGACCGAGCTGGAGAACCAGATAGAGTACAACAACCGGCGGGAGCGCGAGCTCCACCGCAAGCACGTGCTGGAGCTCCGGCAGCAGCCCAAGAACCTCAAGGTGAGCGGGCCCCGGCGCCGGTCCGACTCCAGCCTGAACAACGGGCCCCCAGCGGGGTCTGGTCCTAGAGACCGTGGATCCGGATGCTTGGAAGACAGCACTGCCTAGGGAACTTAACTGCTATGTTTGCATGGATCATTGGGACCTTCTGTCAATTTTGAGTAATCAAGAAATTGTACACTGATTTGTATTATGACGCGGTCACAAATATGAGACTAGAAGGACACTGAAGGGCTGTAATAAAGTAGCTTGTAGTGTCAATAGATGATTTAACGCTCTTTACTTTTAGGGTAGTACAGGGAGCATACTTTAACTAACATGTGGATTACACTAGCTAACATGTGTATAACACTAACCAGTGTGAGTAAAACCCTAACTAACGTGAGTATAACACTTATTAACATGAGTATAACACTACCTAAAATGAGTATTAAAATAACTAACATGATTATACCACTAACTATCTAATTCAACTTGTTTCCATCATCCTCATGATCTCTGAAACATTGCCCCCCCCGCTCTGATTCGCCCCCCCCCCTCTCTAGTCTCTGGAGCTGCAGATCAAGAAGCAGTTCCAGGACACATGCAAGGTGCAGACCAAGCAGTACAAGGCGCTGCGCCACCACCAGATGGAGGTCACCCCCAAGTCGGAGCACAAGGCCGTGCTGAAGGCCCTGAAGGAGGAGCAGACGCGCAAGCTGGCCATCCTGGCCGAGCAGTACGAGCAGAGCATCAACGAGATGATGGCCTCGCAGGCGGTGAGCTGGCCCAGGGTGGTGGTGGTGGTGGTGGTGGTGGTGGTGGCGGGGGTGCGTTGGTGGGTGGTTGGGGATGGTTGGTGGGTGGTGGTGGTGTTGGTGGTGGGGGTACACCACCATGTTGTTTGTAGTTTCTGGCCCTAGTGTTTAGCTGCATGCTTGCTATTTTTTATGGAGTGGTTCATGAATAAATGAACATGTACAAAGAAACAACATCATTGTTTTATCACTTCTTTTTTTAATTCAGTAAAACAGTCTCTGGGCTAAAGAAAGGTTTAGAAATGAGTGAAAGGGATTCCAATTGTTGCTCAATCTTGTTTTGTTTTTGGTTTCTTCTGTGTCCTCTCTCTCTATCTCTATCTCTCTTTCCCACTCTCCATCTCCCACTCTCTCCCATTCTCTCTCTCACGCCACCTCTCTCTCTCGCTCGCTCTCTGCCGTGACTGTCCCCTTTCCCGCCATTTCTTCTTTCCCTCCCTTGGTCCTCCATCTTGTCCGTCCCAACCCTTCCACTGGGCTTCCCTTATCATTCTCCTTGGCCTTCTCCCCTTTCTCCTCTTTCTTCTCTCTCTCTCTCTCCATCCCTCCATCTCTCTGTGCGTTGTGTGCGCTGTGCGTGTGGTTTGGACGGTTGGGCCCACGCCAGCTGCGACTGGACGAGGCCCAGGAAGCGGAGTGCCAGGCTCTGAGGCAGCAGCTGCAGCAGGAGATGGAGCTGCTCAACGCCTACCAGAGCAAGATCAAGATGCAGACGGAGGCGCAGCACGACCGCGAACAGCAGAAGCTGGAGCAGAAGGTGTCGCTGCGCCGCGCTCACCTGGAACAAAAGGTGAGCGTCTGGAGGGCGGAGGGCTAGTGGGCGGGACCGGAGGGATGGGAGGCAGGTATGAATGAGAGAGAGGGAGAGATATGAATGGGAGGGAGAGTGGGTGGAAGGATGGAGGGACGTTTTTAACAGAAGCATTCAGATCCAGGTCATTAAGGAGCAGGTAGGGGTTAGAGGGCATCTTGCTCAAGGATGCCTACACATAGGCTGAGGACATCGGTCTACGGGATCGAACTCAGAACCTTTCGCTGGGAGTTTAATACTTTGTAGCCACTTGTCTCCTACCCCCTAGGCCAGTGGTTCTCAAACTTTTTCTACTAAGATATTTTTTCAACTGAGTATCCCCTTCACTGACGCATAACATTTTTGGGAGAAAGAAAAATTAAATTAACATAAATGTGCATTTGGCAGTGTAAACATGAACAGTAAAAGGGTACTAGGGTAATACTACAATTTAGTGAGAAACATGGGCCTGTGCTTCATGCTTCTGTTGGCTCATTTCTCCCCACAAAAGAAGCACAACGCCATTGTTGGGTTGTTCTCCTTTCTCCATGTTTTCAGATTTACGTTTCAACCACTTGATTTTCTATTGTCTAGCTTTCAAAATGTAAACTTGCTGAGGGTGAAAAAAAATTCTAGTTTTTATTTTGAATTCGAATTTGAGTAATTTCTTTTTTGAGTACCCCCTGCAGTAGTCCAAAGTACCCCTATGGGTACGCATACCCCCATTTGAGAACCACTGCCCTAAGGAATAAGGAGGGACGGGGTGGTTCCAGGAGGGAGGACTGAGGAAGGCTTGGTCGGTGGCTGATCATAGGCAGCAGATGCAACTCTCAGTTCCTTTGTGTACCGAACGTTACTTAAATACTGTTTTTATTTGATACCTGATTACCTCGAACGATGTGAGGTGCATATCAGCTGTTCAGTGTACAACATGTACAACATGTCTACATAATAACCTTGGTAACAGCCCTCTCTCAGTCAGGGTTTTCTCATACAGCCTACACACACACACACAGTTCCCTCACCGCAGGTGGTGGTGAGACTGGCATGCTTTCTTCATTGGAGAGCAGATGTCATTTGTATCTGCACATCTTATCTAATCCTCATTGGACAGCTAATGTTCCCAGTACATTTACATGACATCCATGTGAGCATGTATGGGGACAATGTCCTCAACCGCCTGAGATGTGACTGGGTACATGTATGAATACAATCTTATGCATATGATCGAGGTCTCATTGCATCAGTAGTCAGCCTCATAAAACTGAGGTGAGATTAAATGTCCACACCGAAATAGAAAGTAACTCTGTTTAAATGTAATGTACTTACCAACCACCGTGCTAACGATCCTTGCATCCCCATTTGTATTGATAAATGACCTCATGATCTTTTATCAAATGATATTCTTATTGTAGGCCTACTTGTTGTGTAATGTCAGTCTTTTAAACAACTATGTGCACACACTAAACACTTGCCAGGACACGTCCTACTTTAGCCATCATTAAGTAATCTTCCTTTCGGAGCAATAACACGAAATGTGGTGAGATTAGATTTCAACAAGAGTTGCTTTCTGAGCCACAGACGTCATCGCTGCAGTCTAGTAGACAGCCGACAACAAAGAGAAGGAGCCCGAGCCGCTCAGGAGTCCAATTGACCCGGTGGTGCCGTCTCCACCTGCGGTGTGTTGTCGCCACCTGCTGGCTGCGTGGGGCTCTGCGCCCCCGAGATAAGGATGATGTCATGCTTCTAGAAGCAGTATTCCTCCGTTCTTGGTCAGAGAAGGTGGTGGAGTTTTCTGGGCATGCTCAGTCGTTCCCTGAGATTACCGTATTGCGTTTCGCGTTCCTTTGTCTGCACCTGGCGAGTGCTTCGATGACGTCAGGGTTGTTGCCTTCAGGAAGTGTTACTGTAAACTACATCAGACAGGTGGATAGTAGGGCATAGATAACGTATGAACATGATGGTTCTGGAACATACCCCAGACAGGCAGGGGTTACGGTGTAGATAACCATCATGTTGATGGTCCCCCCCCCCCCCCCCAGATTGAAGAGGAGCTGGTTTCCCTTCAGAAGGAGCGCACAGACCGCATCAAGCACCTGCTGGAGCGCCAGGAGAGGGAGGGGGACAGCTTCGACATGGAGAGCCTGCGGCTGGGCTTCGGGAACCTAGGGGCCCTGGAGTACCCCAAGGACGACTACAGATGAGGGCCGACGTCCGCCACACAACCCGCCCCCCCAACCCTCCTCCTCCGACGCATCGTCCAGCCCGGCGAGGCGCTTTGTCCTGAAGACGTCCGAGCCACGCGCCTCTAGGACCAGCCGGTGGCTCTGTCCTGCCGGGTCTGCGAGAGGCGATCACAGATTCTAGAGCCCAAAATCTCACTCACTCACTCACTCACACTCACACAACACACACACACACACACACACACACACACACACACACACACACACACACACACACACACACACACACACACACACACACACACACACACACACACACACACACACACACACACACACACACACACAAACAACTGTATGCCCCCTTGCGGCGTTACATGACAACCCTAATGCTGGATAAAATATTGTAGTTGTCATGTCTTTTGTAAAATGGAGAATGATAACATTGTCAGTGTTCTTTGTTTCTTGTGCGATGAAAACACTTCCACAGCTGGAGGGAGGGCTGAAGGAGATGCTGTCTTGTTGAGCAGTGACTCTTGTTAGGGAAACTTTATTTGGTTTGTCTCAATCAGTACAAAGAAAGAGGAGGCAAGAGCACACACATTAACAAAACCCTGATCTCAAGCAATGACCAATCGTACTGCAAACAGTTTGGAGCTGCTTCAAATGCTTTTTTTTTTTGGTATTTAGTCATCACAATTTTTTTATATAACGTTTGAATAATTTGATACAAGTTAAATTGTCTGTGAGTCGGTACATTTTTACTAAATGTGATTTCCTTTTGAGTGGATTACTGATTACTGGCTGCGGCACTGAGGGGTTGGGTCTATGCTACTTCTACGTATTTCATTGTAGTTTCACTGCACTGGCCGCCAATGTGAGTCATATTACATGTGAACTCCAACTCCCAGCAGGCACAAGGGCTTCGGGGGGGGGGGGGGGGGGGGGGGGGGAGCGAGGGGACATGTATTTTGTGTATAGAAGGATTTATGAGAGCTTTTACTTATTTTCGTAATGTATTTTAAATGTTACGCAAATCTGATTTTTAAAGATTTCTTTTTCCTCCTCACATTCCTGTATAGTAATTGATGTCAAGTAATCTGATGATAGGATTTTAATTTGGAAATTCAGTGTGAAATCTTTTTTTTTTTCATTCTTGCTTTAACCACAATTCAAGCTGTGTATTTTCTTATACGCCCAACCAGTATGATGCTTTATTAATGCATGCACTTTAATTTCATTTCCAGGTTAAAGGAAAGCATGACTGTCAGGAGATTTTAATTATATTTGTAAATAAAGTGCTCATCTCACCGATAGTTGGGTTTCATTTTTGGATTAAGAGATTAAAAGAATTGGAAGAAAACGGGACTCTTATCCCACCCCAATACACGGAAGACCAGTCCAACACCACTGGTAGGTTGGTTTTCTTTAGATGTCTCCCTCTAGCGGTTAAACACGTGCTGCTGCATGTATAAGCCGTTAATGTCTGATGTTTATCCGGTACCTGCTGATGTGATGTCAGTGTGCGAAATACCCTTCAATATTCGGGGGGGGTCCCCATCTCCCGATTGTTGCGCAATATCGATCTAAATTTTTCTCATGCAGTAGGCCTATAGCATACTTAGCAGACGTCATGCGCAAAGTCAAAGTACTTTGTGGGCGGTTCTATGGCGCTGTTGCTATTATGACGGCGAGATAAATGAGCTTTGCGCCCGGCGCAAATCTAAAATGGGTTGGGCTGAAACCCGTAGGTGTTTTGGGCGTAACATGCAATAAACCAATGAGAGTGGCATCTCCCATCCCCTTTAAGAGCCAGCGTATTTAGACTTGACGAGTTGATTTGACAGCGCGTTTGCAGTCTCCGCTGAGACAGATGCATGAACACAAGAATTTCAAACTTCAAATGGCTCAGTTTATGGCCAAATAATAGGCATAATTAACACATGGAATAGCGTTTTCTTCTTCAACTTCAGAAACACTGATTCGTCATGTAAATTGCGGAAAAGACAACTTAAAACATATGCGGACGCGGTCCTCGATGGCCGCAACTGTGGGTCTATTTAATTATATGTGGCAATACATTAACAAACATCGTTTGTTACCAGTATTGTATACATTATCGTTGTCGACTTGTGTTCATATGCATGTGTCCCCCTGTTAATATACATCGCCATGGACTGCATTATGCGTTACGTGTTTAATTTGCGTGTGGGGGAGGGGAGTTAATAGAATACGGTTGGTTATTGTTAAATACTATTTGTTATAGTAACTTTGACCCTGGGTCTCCATTAAAATACAATCCTCTTGTAAAATACAAACGGTAGGCTACTATTACTTGATTCATTCTATAACATTTGCACAAACATGAGCTCACCATGGTAGTGCTGAAACAACATTTATTGCGAACCGCGGGTTTAACAGTGGAAATGACTTAGCATTTAGAAACAAAGCATTCGACTGAGGCGTTGTCCGCGGGAGGGGACATCCTTGTTCTACTGCTTGATACGATGGGGATGGGGGTTCTCCTCCCGAACCCCTAGTGCTGGATGAGGTTGCATATTCGCGTCGCTGGCCTGGCTCCAGGCTACTTCCCCGCCAGCTGTTCATAGAGCTTGGGCACGTAGTCATCCCAGGCTGCCTGGTAGCAAATGCCCGCCACGGGTGCCGTGAGGCCGTACTTCTGCCTGAAGCTCTGCAGCCGGAACTTTCCACGGTTGTCTCCGCATCGGTTGGTCAGCGCTGGCTCCGTGCAGGACAGAGGGCCGGACTGCTCGTAGACCAGCCACAGGTACCTGTGGAGGCCTGCGTGTGGTGGGGTGGTGGAGGGGGGGGAGAGAGACCAGGGAATCGTGAGTGGATGACTGCGGTGTCATTGGTGGGAAATTACCAAACATGTTGAAGTACTAACGTTTTCTATTTAGGAGTATTGAATTCAAATTGATGCTTATAAGCAAGCTAAATCATCCAAATTCAATGGATGGACATTGGAAACAAATGTATATTGAATGGGTTGACAAAATGCCTGAATATTCATTATGGGATGACAGCAGACATGTTTCTTCAATGGGCTAACAAGTAAAAGGCTTGATCGGACAGAAACCCAAAGCACTGGCAGCTGACCAGCTCTGTGTGTTCCCACCTGTGCCTTTGGGAGGGCCAGAGCCCACGTAGTCAGACATGACGCAGCCGCTGGACACATCGTTCCCCTTCATGTTCACCACCAGGAAGTGGTGCCACTCCCTGTGGGGAAGACGTGAAGATGGAGACAGTGTAGATTAGAGGCAGTGGCTTTCCAGATTCTAGGGGTAGCCTAGGAGTCCAGGCCAACAAAAAACACATACATTCAAGTAATTGTATTTATATTGGAGATTTATTATGGGTGGCCAGTCACATTTTTGTCGGGGCATGTGTAGCTAACAAGCATATGAAAAATGATTTTCTGAAATGCTGAAAATACACATTTTTACGAAGTTCCTACGAATGCAGTTTTGTTTTGATTGTCCTAATAGGTCACCTGAACTTCGGATCACTTCTGCTTGGAGCGTCTGGGTCGGTCAGGGCCAGAGTGTAAAGCTTGCTGGCATCACATCCTTCCCATTCGATGGAAGTCGGTCGGTTCTGCACCTTTACGTCATTCAGGAGCCAAACGAAACAACGATATCGATGTGCGTATGATGTGGGTCAATCGAGAAAGCTTATGCAACTTCTCTTATCACTCATGATCTCCAAACAAAGCATGGCCACTGACAGCATAGCATGCACAAGATTCTCATTCTGACTTAATGTACGCCGTTTACACGGAAGCATAGGTTCAATTCCACATGTACTTTTGAGCCAAGGCAGCATGTTAGCTTCGCAAGCTAACGACAACAAACCTGGGTTGGCGTAAGCACTTTTCCCAACTCATCTATTTCAACCGAGCCGTACTTAACCACCAGGACCTGTCCAGGCTTGTCTTCCACTTCGGTTAATGCCAGGGGTCCGGTCCACTCACTCAGGTCGACAGGCATTTTTAACCAAGTACAGTTCCTAAATTGAGCACACTTCTGTTCTGTTCTTTCAGTCAGAACCAGTAGTGCCTACGTCAGCCACAAGAGGGCACCGTGCAGTCAGTTAAGTGCATATAAATCAATCATCGTCATGTGGACTTATCATGCATATATGTGCGGTTTGTTTTTACAACCTTGAGGCGATATATTCTACCTTCGCAAAATGCGAACAATGATGAATCCTGTCATTGCAGGAATTAATGGAGTTCACTCTGGCCGATTTGACAATTTCTAAATTGACAGCAAAGAGAAAAGGAGGCAGGGCGGCTGAGGGCGCAGACGGAGCCCTACTGTACCTTTAACCAGGTGAAACCAGGGTGTGGTTTTGTATCACCAAAGTTTCCGGAATAACGTGCTTCGGTAAATAAGTAATGGAGATCTACAGCCAGTACCACCGACATGTCAAATGTGCGAATGTGTGTATGTAGTATAGCCTGGCGTGGAGGTTTTATTTGATAATGGGCAGACGACGAATGCAACTTGTGTGTATAGAGCGCCAGTAGACCTGTCCGACAGGCTGGAAGAGCGACTCTTTGTTGAATACTCTCGATATGTAGGGAAGCGATCATGAGGGTCGTTATCGCTGCGGCTTTCCTTCAACTTATTTTGTATATCTCGGGTGAGTGTCAAACTCTGATTTGAGACAATTGACCTGTATATTATATGCTGAACTCATATATATTAACACACATTCTACATGCATTTCTCCATCTCTCTGGTTTCAGGTGAACACACCAACGTTGAGTCTCTTGCAATTGGACAGTGTCTTATCCTGCACAATGGAAGTGTCGCTGTCAACGGATTTATTCCAGTTAATGGCAGCTACCTGTGCAATGCCACGTCTCAAGACAACCCAACTCAGGCAAGTGTTGAACTGCATGTCATTGGTAAGTACCCCCCCCCCCCCATCTCTCTCTCACACACACACACACACACACACTAGTGCTTTGTTTACATTGAACATAAGTCAATCTTAATACATTCTAACAGTGCTGACAAGACAGCCACTCCGTCCAAGGCCCCTCAGTGAGGATGGCTCCCTGGCTGGAGGGTGCGTGGTCTTGGAGAACGGTAGTCTTTCTCTGCATGGGGTGTTCCTGGATGGTGTGGGGAGCTACAGCTGCCTCACCACCTCTCCAAACAACATGATCCAAACTGTTTCGTTACAGGTTCTTGGTAAGTGTGTGTTTTTGGAATTTCCTTCCTTGTGCTGTGACTTAACCTATAGTTAATTGATTGTTGTATATTGCCAGGCTATGGATGGTCTCCATTAGTCCTTCGTACTTTGTATTATCTCAAACATTTTTAAAGGTTAGGGCTAGGTTACCTAGCCCCATTTTTTACATTGTAACATTGTATTATATATATTATATTATATTATATGTTATATTTATTGAGTGTTGGATCATAAAGGACGCTAGATTTGCCCTCAAACAATAAAAAGGCGCAGTAAACATCTGAAGCAATCCTCTGGTTTCAAGGTGCCGAGGAAAGGTTGTCCGTGTCCATTGTTCCCACGGTCCTTCTCCCCAACGGCACGCTGGTGGCGGACCGCGGCCAGAGCGTGTCCTTCAACTGCTCCAGCTCATCTGCCCCGCCTTCTCGGACTCTGTCCTGGGGCTACTGGGGGGCCGGACCCAGCAATGCAACGCTGGCGTCAGGCAGTGGGGCCTGGCTGGGCCTACGCATCCCGGACATCCAGCCCAGTGCCCAGGGGGAGTACTGGTGTGAATCCCGGAGCAACGTGTCCTCCCGCAGAACCAACTGCAGCACCAAGCTCCTCGTCTACTGTGAGTGGAAGAATCTGGACTTTCTCAAAGTCAGGGAGGTTCTAAAACAGAGATCCTTAACGTACCTAAACAAAGAGCTCAAACACCCACTATTTTGTACAGATGTTGACCTTAGTAGCAACAATGGGCAAAATCACAGGAAATGACTTGCATTGCACTTATTTAGAGATTTATTTCCTATTTGTTTGATTTCTCTTTGATAATAATTTATTGTGCTTTTGCACATTGTTAGACCTCTTGATGACCCTCCTCTGTGCAACAGATGGATGTTCTAGCGGTTTGTTTAGGTACATGAAGCTTTGTTAAGCAATTAGTTTGTTATGCGTTTAGAACCTCCCAAATGTGGGCCCCCTAATGTGACTTTTGTTGTTGTTTTGGTCCTGACTAGACGCCCCGGCGCAGCACCCTGACTGTATGTGGGAGCTGGGCCCGGACCCATCTCAGGTCCAGTTCAACTGCACTTGGTCCGGGGCGTACCCCACACCCATGCTACGCTGGGTCGAGATCCACAACGGGCCGGGCACCCTGGACAAAGACCACCTCTACGTCTCTAGCCAGGCCGACAGCCTGGTGGTCACTCTGAACAGGTCCGTGCTGTTTGACGGCCAGATACTAAAGTGCATCGCAGAGCACCCAACGCTGCCGCCGGAAGGACACAAGTCTTGTCTCCTGAATCTCAGTAAGTAGGCATGCTTGAGTTGTTTTCGTTTTACTATTGCAATGCTGTTTGATTTCACACAACAAGGTGGTCTTGCAGCCAAATGTTCCACTAAAATACTTCTCCAGGATTTCTCCAGGCAAGAAAATGCATAACATGTGATTGTGAGATGAATGTCATGGATCCTGTTGGTAATGTGGTGTCTAACTAGGTCAAATGACCTCAAACCTCCTCTTGGGGTAATTGTGTCTGTAATTATTTGGCCCTGTTATCTTTGAGAAGACCTCTTTATTGGGACTAAACCATTTTTAAATGGTTTGGTACCAACACTGACAAAACCTATGCAAGTCTTCCTGGCGGAGTTGAAAAAAAGATCAGCATGTATCCTTTTCATTCGCAGTTTTCTTCTTATGCAACTCTCCTGACCTCACCCCACGGGTTCACATCCTGCTTTTCTTCCTCATTTTCAGAGCTTCCGTTCCCTGAGGGGAACCCACTGGTCACAGCCCTGGAAAAGACCAACGTCACTCTGATCTGCACGGAGGCCAGCTCCGTCCCACCCGCCAACACCACCTGGAGGAGGGGGGTGGAGCAGGTGGAGATCAAGCCCGGGTCCAAGTACTGGGTGGCCGGGTCAGGCACGGAACTGCGCCTGACCATCTACAACTTGAGCAAGGAGGACGAGGGCATCTACTTCTGCCGAAGCGAGAACCCCCTGGCAGTCCGCGAGCTGGAGGTCTACCTGACCGTGAAGGGTGTGTGTGTGTGTGTGTGTGTGTGTGTGTGTGTGTGTGTGTGTGTGTGTGTGTGTGTGTGTGTGTGTGTGTGTGTGTGTGTGTGTGTGTGTGTGTGTGTGTGTGTGTGTGTGTGTGTGTGTGTGTGTTCTTAAAAACCATTGTATTATCATTCGTTAGCGTTAGCCGTTGTGTTTGAATCCAGCGGGATCACATTCTGACTCTTGAGCATGTGGATGCAGGTGTCAGGGGGCGGAGCCTCCTCTGGAATGCGGATCAACCTGCCACCGCACCCAGGTCCTGCATCACAGCGTCTCATGTGTTCTCTGCGTTCAATTGTCTCCGCAGCCACATCCGCCTACACCGGGGCCATTATCGGCCTCTTCATCGCAGCGCTCGTCGTCGGCACTGGTGTCATCACGGCTAAACTGGTGTACTCCAGCAGTGACCGGATCTGCCTTAGTATGTGTGAGACACACACACACACATACACACACACACACACACACACAGAGCTACCACAAGCAGAGCTAACAAAAATACATGTATAACATGTAACAACATTTTCACACTAATCATTGTGAAATCTTTTCTCAATCACTCTCTCCTTCTTGTCACTTTTATTGCAGGAAATGGCTTTGGGTGAGTTTGCCACACCACACAATAAATCAGAGGTTAATCATTATCATTTTAAAGCTTCAATTTGCTTACCACCTTCATACACGTCTGTTGGTGTTTTTCCCCAGGAGGATGGAGGAAGACAGGGGAGACGTCATAAGTCTGGTGGACTCTGAGGAGGAGGTCTTCGAGGACACAGTGCCGCGACTCCCCCCTGTGACAAACGGGCATCACACCACCCACGCCGAGATACACCCCGTTCCTGTCGGTGCGTACCCGCAGCTCCCCTCCATGCCTCTCTGTCCTATAGGTGGTATTCATGGCATGACATCCAGTACAATGTTAAAGGGAAATGATTGCTGAGAGAAGTGCAATGCGTAATGGAAAATGAACCTTTCCATTGTCTAAGGTGACGGCGAGGATATAGACTCCATTGAGACGAGTGCCCAGCAGAGGGAAAACATTGTGATTGAAGACCCGCTACAGTTAATAAAGTTCTAAGACTGGCTGTTTTTTTATTTTGTATTTTTATTGGATACTGTTTATGTAACTGTGAAACTTTACACTGAAACTGGTAAACTGTAAAAAGGTAAACTTTGGTAAACTCTGGTAAACTTTATTTTTTTTACCTTTCTTGTGATTTTTGTGAGTATTTTAATTATTGGTACGGTGGGTTGGTACAAATTATTTCCTTGAAATTGTATGAATTTCCCTAAAATGGTGACAGTTTTTTTTATTTTTTATTCCAGGTTAAAATGTGATCTTTTTTTATTCTCCGATATCACTCTGACTCTCTAGTTTAGTATATAATACCATCAAGTAATACAATATGAATGGTGGGAACTTCACACTAGGTTATTTACATTATCCCTATCGGGTAATTAGCAGAGGTAGACCTACTGTTCCGCTGTCTGTGTGCCTGACTGTCCGTGTGTTGTGTCATATTCTAGACTTCCAACCTTCTAGTAGGCTACTATAATTCAATAGTTCTTGTTCTGGAGTCCTGTTTCTTCACATTGTATGACCTACTGTCAGAAGCTAGAGCTATGTGCTCTACAGCGCACCTTTTCTAGACCTTTTTCACCTTCTCTATGTGTAACTATGCCAGACGTCAAAATCGAACATCAATTTGGCCATTCAAATTCATTAAACAATAAAATACATCCTGATCGTTTTTAACTTGGTCTAATTATTTTGAGAAACGTTCACAGCCTAGTGGACGTTAGGTCAATTAAAATAGGAGATGTATATTTTTCTTAAGTTTAATTATTTATAAATATTTCCATCGTTAGGTTAGGATCGGACAGAGCTATTTGGAGAGATATGCATGTTAACTGCTCCCGGGATAGAGGGTGGGACTTTCAGTTACATGGGTTTCGCGGCGAGGGAGGGACTTTCGAAAGAGAGCAATCCGTTTCCTTTGACCTTTCGTATATTGCTTGGGCACATTTTCCGTTAAAAACACCGTAATTATTCACATTGTCGTTATTATTGTCATGTTTTTAGAGTTATCGGTAGCTCATAGGAAGTAGAAGACCGGAAACTGCGTTACGGTAGACCGGGAAAACGCTACATTTCAGGATCCTCATTCTCGATAGGCTAGATGTACGTACACTTGCGGAACTGGGCGAAGAAAATGTTGCGTAATAGACGCGTAAGAACCAGATCATATAAACAAGGTTCGAACAGGAAGTCGGGTCAGAGTAATTTTTAAGAAGGTGTTAATGGTTCGGATTCTTTGGCTTGTATGGCATTTGTTATTGGTAAAATGCGACGTACAGAACTACCGATCGGGTGTTGAGAACCCAACTATTTGAACGACATGGTCTCGAGTGAATAATTCAGGAAGTCAGCTATAAAACTGGCAGGAATGTGATATTTCTGGCTGTCAAGGATAAACAATGTGTTCCGCAGAGAGAAATATAGACCTTCAACCCATATGTAAGTGCAATTACATTTATTAGGTAATTACGTTACCATCACAAGTAGGCTACGTATATGTTAACACTTCTACGTCAACAACATTTAATCTCATGTTCAGATCTTCCAATGCTTAACTAACTATGGTAATACATGTACTGCTTGATGATTGGAATAAAACCCTTTAGTCCATAAATAATATAAATGTTTTCGCAATGGTTCCACCGTATTCTATATCCACGTAGCGTCCGATCCAAGTCTCATCCTGGAGCTGAAGACCAGGCGCCCTCCGTCGCTGGAGGGACGGGCGGGCTGTGAGACGTGGAGTGTGGACTTTTCTCCGGACGGAGCGTGGTTCGCCTGGTCGATGGGACACGGGATCGTATGGGTCGTCGCTTGGCCCCTTGACTCCGAGTACTGTACTCTCATAAGCCATAACAAATGTTTAAATTAAAAACATGCCCTTCCATTTCGTGTCTCATGTATATTATACCTTGTCTGGTGACTTCCCACCCACAGGGAGAGCCAGGCAGGTGAACTGGACAGAGCCGACAAGAGCTTCAGCTGCGGGGAGCCGGTGTGGGGACTTGCCTTTGGACCCAGACCAGCCAAGTCCCCCGCGTTGTCCCATAAAAACACACAGCGTAAAGGAGATCGGTTACTTCTGGCCACGGGCCTTGAGAATGGAGCGATCAAAATCTGGAATGTTCTTACGGGTGAGATCCTATTTATTTTTAACTAATGCTTGAAGAGATCGTTGACCTATATGCATTACTGGCTACTTATTACTCGTTTTCTTTGTTTTTATTTACATCAAGGTGGTCTTCTGTTTGATCTCCGTGGCCACGAGGGAGTCGTACGAAATCTGGTATTTCCTCAGAATGGAAAACTAACCCTTGTTTCTACTTCTCGCGACAGGACGTTGAGAATATGGGACTTGAAACATAAAGGTTAGTAATTTAGTAATGCATTGCAATCAGGGCTGTCAATTCTTTGTATTCATTAACTTCCTGTTCAAATTCCTTGTCAAAGCCCAGATAGTTTTTGTGATTTGCATCACATTGCAGTCCACCGTTATGTTATTTCAGTGTATTGAATGTGTTGTGTACTCATGGGTTCAGTTCCAAAGGTGCAGGTTCTGTCGGGCCACAAGGACTGGATCAGCTGCTGCTGCGTCTCTCCTGACTGCAGCATGGTGGCTTCAGTCGGCCGCTTCGACAGAGTGAGTGGCTTGCATTTCATTGCTAGGTTGAATACGTACTCACACAAAAACACTCCCGGCCGGGCGAGTGTGACATATCAACAAACCTGTGTGAGTTGCTGAGTGGGATAAGCATCTGTCCTGATGATCTCAGTCCTTCCCTAAATGGCTAGGTATTTATAGAATATTGAAACAAATTGCCGCTAAAACCAATCTTTCTCCATTGTTTTTAACACACAAGAATTGACCACAGCACAAGTGAATTTGTACCCTCTTTAAGCCTCTTTTGTTCCTCAGATGGTGTGTCTGTGGAGCCTGCGGTCGTACACGTTCATCAGGAACCTGACGGGGGCGCCACACAAGACCTTCTACCTGCTGGCATCCTGCCACTTCTCCCCCGACGGCGCGCTGCTGGCCACTGCTGCCTTCAGCGGCTCCAGCTGGTGGATCGACCTGTGGGACCCTTACACTGCAGATAAGCTGGCCACACTAATGTACGTTCTGCACGTTCACACCATAGAAGAGCTTGTGTATGTTCTGCACACTCACACCGTAGAAGAGCTGGTATATGTTCTGCACGCTCACACCGTAGAAGAGCTCTTCATCTGGGGTGGTGCATCCCCCCCCCCCCCCAACCAAAAATATCATTGGTGCTACCCTGACAGCCTTCGCTACTAAATTGGACATAAATAGAAGAAGTAGTGAAGTATATATTCCCCTCAGCGCTCGCAAAAGGTGAAGTTACTCATCACAACACTGGTTGGTTTGTTAGGAGGCAATTTAAATGTGAGGAAGTTACAGGTCAGCACGTTAGACATCATAAAGGTCACACCTCATGACAGGATGGTTGGTATGATGATGAACAACATACAGGAATGTGTTTGGTTTCTGTATATGGACATCTGTACTATCTGGAACTATAAGCAGGCATGAAGTATCACAAGATCCCCTGAGCATTTCAGAACACACCTGGTGCATTGACTGTGAGACATGCGGTCTCCTCTTAAGTCATTTCCATGGCCGAAGCCAGACTTTTTTTTTCTTTCTATCCACAGCAACTACTGTGAAATTTACGGGCAGAACCAGATCTCGGCGATCCGATTCTCACATGACGGTCTACACCTTGCAATAGTCACAGAGGACAGGTAATGGATGTGGACATATTTTGGCGTCAGTTTGTTCCAACACATGGAATGAAGGCCTCAGTAGAGCTGTGTGTGCGTGTGGCTGCAGGGCGCTTCGTATCTGGGAGCTGGGTCAGAAGGGGATGGTGATGCAGACCAAAGAGGACCGGGCCTCCAACGGACTCTGCTGTAAATTCCACCCGCTGGGCGGAGTGGTGGCCACCGGGTAATGGCCGTCCTTATTCATAGACAACCAGTACCAAAAACACTTACCTATTTATTGCAGTATAAAAAAATCCTTATTTAGAGAACCTGTACCAAAAACACATCATTATTCAAAGACAAGTACGAAAAAACATATATTTTCCATAAGAATGTTGCAAAGCTGTGCAACTCACTGAACGAAAGGGAGGATTTATGGAAACATTTTATTTTATTCTTTTCATATACATTTTTGGCCCTGTCCTTCCAGTCACTTTAAGAAAAGGTTTTTCTCACAAAAGCCAATGCAAAATGTATGTCTTCTTCATCCTGTTCTCGACAAGAAGCAGCAAGCCTTCTGTCTGTCCTCTTCATCCTGTTGTCTGATCTCCCCAGGACCAGAGATGGCCACGTACGGTTCTGGAAGGTGCCCGCCGTGGTGCCCAGCCTCTGCCACCTCTGTCGCTCCACCCTGCGTCTCTCGGTCTCCACCCACCAGATGGAGGCGCTGCCCATTCCCCGGAGAATCCTAGAGTACCTCACCTACCGCAACATTCCCGCCCGCCTGCAGACCCCGTGTTCCCCGGAAGACGACTGGGGCAGCTAAAGGACTGAAGGCCTGAGGGATGGAGGTCAGGGCTAAGAGCACATCCATGAGGTTGGGTTGGCACGGTCTTGGGCTGTGTGTATGCGGGTTACTCTTCTAGCCACTATGACTTGGTAATCGTTATTAGCACAAGCAGGGAAGCATCATATCGTCATAGCCGTTTTTGGCGTATCTTTAACTTAAGTCGGTTGTAGTTAGCTTGGACTTCAGAACCACACATGCTCTCTGAGAACACTGACATCATACTAAGCTCCTGGGCTCCTTCTGCTGAGGCTGTTCATTGATGTAATGACGGCTAGGGGTGGTCAAGTCAGGGGTGGAGAAAACTATGGTTCACTCATCTTTGTTCAAAGTCAGCGCTTTACAATTTAGTGGGTTTACATACTCTTAGAGTGGGAGTGTTTTAGTTGAATGACCAGATTTTATTGCTTTTCAGCTTATGCACTCATTGCAATTTATCGAGATGTACTCCATAATTAATTGCACTAAACAAATTCTTGATATTCACACGCACTTAATATTTCTATGATTATTTATTGTGTAAATAAGATATACAATTATATCAAATCGTTTGTTTACATTCTAATAGAATAAAGGCCATATTTTGGTTATTTACCTCATAATCTACTTGTAAATAAAATAACTTGGGCAGGACAAAGTAGGAAAAGTTTATTTTAGCTATTCAATATTTAAAGAACTGTAACAAAGTGTAATTGTATTAAAGATGAGGAGGACATTTTGTAAGCTTCCTCGTCTTATTAGTTCACCATCTTGCAGATAAATGATAAATCATCTTGCAACATTCCAGTCCATTTGTTTGCTTAAACACATTCAGTCACCTTCATGTCTACCTAATAAATCACTGGAACCTCAATGGAAGGTTTCCCTTCCATCCCAGTTTTCTGATAGAGTGCTGCTTCATAGGCGTATCGTGAAAAAACGAAACAAACACAACCTAGACATCAACTCTGTCTGGGCACATTTGGTAAAATGACATCAATGGTCCAACTTCAAAAAAAAAATAAAGAAGTCTTATTGTCTTATTGTGGATGTTGAAGACCGCATGACTTCAAAACATGCTATGAAGCAGGAACCAGCCAAGAGTGATGGTTCCCCTGTCAGGCTATGTCAACAATAGTAGACAGCGTAGACTACTAGAGTCTAGGAGTCTCCTCTAGGAGGCCTCACTGACCACTAGGTCTCGCACGGCCTGGAACGCTGCCACCATGGAGCTCAGCTGGATCTTCTCATTGGTTCCTGAGGCCAGCCTGTGTCTGAAAAGTGTGTGTGTGTGTGTGTAAAAAAAATACATTGTTAATTCATGTACCCTTGTTATTGTGCTGTTTGTTTTGATGTTCCTCAAGTTGTTGTCTTGCATTAGTCTGTATGTAAAACAATATGTCTCACAAACAATATGTTTTAATTGTGTTATGTTTGACGAGTTTAACTTGTGTCTGAGTAATGCAACTTACTCCACGTCAGCGAGTTTGATGAGAAGACCCATCCGTATGGCTGGGGGGAAATCCACTGCAAGGGGAAAAGGGAAACAAAAAGGGTTTTTCAGAATGGTTAACCTCACAAACACCACTCTGAAAATGTCTTTGTCACTGGAACATGATATAGATTGTGAATTTATAAAGACAAAATATAACGTGTGAGGAAATAAAAACAAATGACCACTGTGGTGCTTTCTTAAATGTTCCCCAATATGAAAAAATATATACGAATCCCACCGCTTCATTTACATCTTAAAACTTCTCTTAAGCAAAAACACACACAACTCCCCCTGCAACAAGAGGGCCAGTAGTCATGGCAACAGCAGGGGGTCTCCCAGGAAACCGCAGCAGGGAAACAACAAGAGCTAGAATGCAGACGGTAACAAACAAAGCCAGGTCTGTTCTGTACAGTACACTCTAGCTAATGTTACGGCTCACATCCAAACAGCCTGGTCTGCTCTGTACAGTACTCTAGCTAATGTTACGGCTCACATCCAAACAGGTCTGCTCTGTACAGTACACCCTTGCTAATGCTAGAAAACAGCTCACATCCATATGGAGCTAGGTCTGCTCACACACCACACACAATGAGTCTGGTTGTTGTCTGGTCGGGTCCGACTCAGTAGACTCTTGGGCTGGGTGAAGCTGCACACCACATTGGGTGATCATGGTACCCAGGAGAAATCAGCCATCAGCACACACACACACACACAGGAGAGCTTTGACATGTTACCACCTCACCCCACCTGAGCTGCATGCAGCAAACCTTCAAACTCTGCCTTCAAATAAACTGGTCTCAACATCATCTCCCTGTGTCCCAGTAAAGCCACCTAGGTGACCTGTGTTACATAATGTTAAAGTAACTACCTAATCCCATAATTAATTCATAAGAGGCCCATTAAAGTCCAATAAATGACCTTTCTACCGTCCAACCCGACTTGTCCCTGATCAGTCTGAACCTTACCTCGGTGTACCAGCAGGTGGACTTCAGTAAGGATGTCATGGAGGGCCAAGCCTTTCAAGGTCTTCAGCTGGAGGATCTCTGTCAGGACAGTGCTAAGGCCCATTATGCAGCAGCGCTTACAGATTTGTCATGCTTTAACCCTCCAAATATTAGACTCCAACTCCCATGCAGAAACCTTCTTGACGGTGAATCCATTTAGCTCCATGCTGTTTGTGGCTTTTTATTTGGTCTACTGTTGTACTCTGGTTTTCCTGCACAATAATGTACGTCTGTACAATTCTGCAGGAACCCATTGGTCCCCATGTCTTCTCACAACAGGCTGAAGGATACGTTGGTAGGCGGTGGTGAAGTCTTTGTTGAGCGACCAGTCGAGGATGTTGGCAATGTCGGAGCGGAGGGGGTGACCGGTGCACGTGTACACCGTCTCCTCTGTGACCTTTCCGTATGCCATACTGGTGCTCTGGGAGGTCAAAACACAAATGTTTCTGTTCAAATATATAGTAAATACAAAAGGCAGTGTCAAACCACACACTATAAACCCCTGCAATTAAAATAAGGCTAGTGGTTAACTCCCAAGCTGAAAGGTCAATGTTCAGGTAGGCCTCCCTGAGCAGGACACTGGAAATATTTCTAAAATGTCACTATGGATAGGAGTGTCCTCTAAATGACTCCACAATGGTCGTCTGTGGTAGAAAGCCTTTCATCGTACCTGCAGTATGTTGAGTGATCTTCTCATGTCGCCGGACGACAGAGTCACGATGCCCTTCATGCCATCGGGAGTTATGTCGATGCTGCCAGAACAACAAGGTTGTCAACGCTTTGTAGAAATACCTTTCTGAAAGCTCCATCAAGCTCCATTAGTTTATCCTCGACCCCTTGCAGTTCCTGGTTTCTCGCCCAGACTGTGCCGTCTAGCCCTGCTACAACATAGTAGGACTTCTGGATCCCAGATTAGATCATTATTAAGCGATTCAGTGCTTCCTGGATCAACCCATTTATTTGATTTCCTATGATCAAACTCGCAGGATAAAATAACAACCCTCCCCTGCCACACTTAAGCCCTCATTCTACTTCTGCATAAAATAGTCACCGTGGATCTCTATGTGGGTTTCTAGGTTGGGGGTGGTACTAGGTTAAGGGTGAATAGACTAGTGGAGGTTAGGGTGAGTAGACAAGAGGAGGTTAACGTTAGGCTGAATAGACTAGAGGATGTTAGTAGGTTAGGGTTAATAGACTAGAGGAGGTTAGGCTGACTATGCTAGTGGAGGTTAGGGTGAATAGACTGGGGGAGGTTAGGCTGACTAGGCTAGTGGAGGTTAGGCTGACTAGGCTAGTGGAGGTTAGGCTGACTAGGCTAGTGGAGGTTAGGCTGACTAGGCTAGTGGAGGTTAGGCTGACTAGGCTAGTGGAGGTTAGGCTGACTAAGCTAGTGGAGGTTAGGCTGGCTAGTGGAGGCCAAGATCATGGTGAGACCACCCACCTCTCCTGCTGGATGACGTACTCCAGACGGGGGATCATCTGGTCTTGGGACAACGGGGCGAAGCGGAAGCGTGTGCAGCGGGACTGCAGGGCAGGGATGATCTTGGACAGGTAGTTGCCGATGAGGCAGAACCGCGTATTCTCTGTGTATTTCTCAATCACTGAAGCACCACATCAGAATTGTCAACAGAATATTACAAAATAAGTACAACTAAAGAAATCAATGGAATATCAGCTCCAGCAGAGACCTTAAAATGTATCCCATCTGTAATGTGCACAAACTCGTAGTCCTAGCGGGCCAAACACCCATAAACAAGGTAGGTTACATTTTTGTGTTACAAGGCCTACCTGGTGGTACCCTTGAGCAAGATGCTCTATTATGCTCTATATAGCAACTATTCCCCTAATGATTAATGATGCGATCCAAGGGGAAATCCTCTGCAATTCGCTTCTGAAAAAAGTGTTTGCTATATGACCAAGCAAAAACTAAAGTGACTTCCAAAGGAGGGAATGTCATCTCAACTTGATTTTCATGTTTATAAATAAATATCAATGATATGTTGTATAGGTGGATCTTCCTATGTCACCAAACGTTAATGGGTCATTGGGTTATTTCCGCCCAGAGCCTTAATACAACAGCACATGCATATGATCCCCCTTGTACCCTTTTCTTTGGCTCTCTTGTGGAAGAGTGTCAACTCACTTCACTTTGCAAAAAATAAAAACTTGCAAACGTACTGTAAGATAACAGCAATGCAAAGGTAGGTAAAGCGACACGGTCCTTTCATTCCGCCAGAGCCACAGCCACAGCCTGCAGAGTGGCTACTCAGCAGGCAGGGTAGGGCACAGCAGGAGCTGCTCGGCCAAGCAGATGGCTTACCTCGCCGCAATGCATTCTGGGCATCCTGGGTCATGGCATCCGCTTCGTCCAGTATCACCAGTTTAAAGCCTTTTCTGTTTTGATGAAAAATAAAAAATAAAAGACACACACAAAACGGGTAATTTATTTTATATTTGAAAGAAAAGTCAGTTTGACCCCTGTTTGGAGAATAGCCTAATTCTAAAAGTAAGAGGGATGATTACTCAAACAATTAAGTTAATATGATAAATCTTACTTAAATATGGTCCTGGTGCTGGCAAAACTCAGGATAGGACCCCGCACCACGTCAATACCTCTGTCATCGGAGGCATTCAGCTACAAATCACAACCATTCAAACGTTAAGGCCAAATTAAACGTCAAAACAAAAACCCAACCAAATATGTCCTAAACCTAGAGGTTAAAACGGAGAGAATTGTTCACCTCCAGCACCATGGAGTTAAACTCCTTCTCCTTGTACAGCTGTTTGGCACAGGCCAGGATGGTGGAGGTCTTCCCTGTGCCGGGCGGCCCATAGAACAGCAGGTGGGGGAGCTTGTCCTGGCTGATAAACCGCTGGACTGGAGCACAGACCCAGAGGAAACTATCACATATAGCCATCATATAAATACATCTCTATGTTATACACACACGTTTCTTCTTTAGAGAAGAGTGGATACAGAAGGAGAGGGGGGTGGATAGATCAACAGAGAGACAGGGACTTCAGAGTCTTACTAGTGTAATGTAAAATATATGTACTTTCTAGTGAAATATAAGATATAGCATGTACTTTATAGTGTAATGTAAAACATAACATGCACTTTATAGTTTAATAGAATATATAACATGTACTTTATAGTGTAATATAAGATATAACATGTACGTTATAGTGTAATATAAAACATAGCATGAACTTACTAGTGTAGTATACAAGATAATATGTCCTTCCTGTTGTAATAAAAGGGATAACATGTACTTACTGGTGGTTAAAATATCCTGGTGCGATATCAGATCATCCAGAGTCTGGGGTCTGTATTTTTCAACCCTTCAAAGCAGTGAAACAAACGGAAAAAAGGGTTCACATCACACAACCAGTGCAGTGTATCGCAGGTCATAATGATAACCTAGATATGGTATCTGTAGACACATGTCTGAAGTTTGAACAAAGTAAAGCAGAGTAAGGAAGCTAAGAGGCTAACTTCAACCTGTCAGCCTCCTGCAGCCGACAGCTAACTAGTTAGCACCATCACGAACACATCTAGTCCTCGTCACCCTCACCATGGTAGATTCCTGGCCTTCAGAGTATCTTTGCTAGTATTGGCCATCGCCGTAATAATCACGGAACTTTATGAATGCTTTATTAATTGTGAAGTTATGAGCACCCAGAAAGCATTGGAACTGCTCTGCTTTCAGAGACGTTTGGCGCGCTGTGCGTGTGACGTCACTGCGCTAAGCCAATTAGGTACTCTGTTGATGTCGTGGGCGGGTCTATAATGATACATTCAGAAAGCAGCTGTATTCTGACTACACCGGGACATAAATTAAGTAGTGTCTGTGGGTCAGTATTTTGGGCATTCTTGTTTTAGAATACGATGGATTTTATGTAAATCAGATCTTACATGAACGCCATTGGTCGACTTGTTGAATTCAACAGGCTGCAACCGTTTTTGCAAACCAATATTGCCCACTCATCCCAAATGGGATTATACTTTTAAACGTAGGCCTAGTCTGAACTGTATGGGCCTACAAACCTAGGCCTAAATAACCTAACACGTATACACACACACACACACACACACACACACACACACACACACACACACACACACACACACACACACACACACACACACACACACACACACACATTGAGCTAATGCTCTTGTAACGGGTGGGAGGTATATTTGCCGTAATAACATGTGTATGCTCATGTAACTACGACTCATATATTTACATGAGCATGCACAGGTAACAGACACTGCAATGTGTTCAGACACAATGGTGACAGGTAGGAAATGTCATATGTCTCACGGCCTTATAGGACGTGAAAATGGGATGACACGCCAGCATAACATCATTCAGATCCCGTATTCTTACCTCCCACTCACACATTAAACAGAGAACCATGTATATTTGTGTGACATAATGTAGGCTATAATTGCTACCCAAAGTTTTAGATCGATCTAGGATACTAATAAAGGCCTTCATGTATACCTACATGTTTCACTGTAGGTATTTAAATGTGTGATGTAATATGTATCACACAACAAGTATGTTAAATGTAAGTAGGCCCTATTGTAAGTTACTATTATTATTTAATACAAAAGGTAGATCGGTCGTCTCGCGAGATCAGCGCGTCGCGGTGGTGCTTCTCCCATCCAGCTTCCCTGGGTGATGCGATGCTGTTGCCGTGGATTTGATTGACAGAAATCATGTCGGTGTGGTGGGATGCTGCTCTGCCACGGGGAACGGGGAGTCCTTGCATGCAATTCACACAGAACCTTTAAAATGAAAAGGCCTCCTCAGCGCGAGCTTCTAGCGATACACTGAACTGTTTATTTTTTATCTTTATTTATTTATTTTTCTTTCCCATATCCACTTACAACGGAGCGACGCTCAATGGATGCTGAGACAAACCGTGTTCAGATTGTATTTGTGCTCAATCTCTTCATATTGCGGTTGATATAGCATACAATCAAAGACATCTTTATGAAACCGCAGGAACTACAAGGACTGTTGCAATGGAGTCGCCTCGCTCTCGGCTTAAATCCGCTTTAGAGAGATAAAACACCGCTGGTCGTTTCATGGCGTTTGGCAGGCTGAATTATTTTGTGGGTCTTTCCACATTTGTTTTATAAACAGATTTCAACTGCAGAAACCGCACCGCTGCTCGCAAACTATGGACGAAGAGATGACAAAAAGCGAAGAGCAGCATCTTACTTTGCAAAAAGCCTTGCAGCAGTGCGAGTTGGTGCAGAATATGATCGACATCAGCATTTCCAGTTTGGAAGGTTTACGAACCAAATGTGCCACATCCAACGACTTGACACAACAGGAGATCCGGACGCTAGAGGTAAGCAGCATTCGCGTTGAAAACGACAACATTTTGCGATGCATCCTCACTACGAAAATCAATATGGGTTTGTCACGTCTGCCCGTCTCTGCGAGGCCACGGTGTGCATATTGTGCTGGGCATCTTTTCTTTAATAACGTGTTAACCCGTGGTCAAATGGGGGGGGGGGGGGGCATTGCGTGTGTTACGGTACATTTCCACGTACAAGCCGTGTACCGTGGTGCGAGGCAGTGTTTTGTGCAGTGTAATAAATCAAGACGCGGGTCTGCAGTGGGCCGTCATCCTGCAGGTGGCAGGAGAAGGTGTTCGCTCCACTCGGCTCTATCACAATGTTCTATCTGCGAGCCTCGCCACGGCCTAGCAAGCCGTGTTTACAATGAACAGCACCCTCAGGATCCATCTGCCTGTGCCTTTATTCACACGGCAACCGCAGAACGGGCCGTATTAGTCTACTAATGCAAGTAGGGGCATAGATTAGCCTACTCTAATCGCTGTCTTTTTTTTAAATTATTATTATTGCTGTGCGTTTAATTGGCCGGCAGGGTTTTCGGTGAATGTCCTTACCCACGGTATTCTGTCGTAGTTGGGATATGAAACACATACAATCCGAGACCACTAGGATGTTTAGGTAGGCCATATAGATAGGCTATATGCGTGCTTCTCAAACAACACGCAAGCAAGCCCAAGTGTTTTGTAGGCTACTTAAGGCCGCCTAGGTGTCCTGTCTTATTGGGGTAACCCCCTCCCTCTCCCTCTCTCCCTCTCTCCCTCTCTCTCTCTCTCTCTCTCTCTCTCTCTCTCTCTCTCTCTCTCTCTCTCTCTCTCTCTCTCTCTCTCTCCCTCGCTCTCCCTCAAACATTCTTTGTGTCCAGGGTAATTCAAAGGTAAAAGGTAGGCAACCCTAAAGTAGCTAGATTATAAAGTATAATAAAGTTTGTAATTTTATCTTGATGATGCATGGAAATCTATAATAGTTGTAGTAACTATATTGTAGTTAAGAGGAGATCGTAATATTTAAATGCATACTATATATAGTGTACAGCAGGCCAACATGTTTACTATAGTAGGCCTTCATGTCTGATATAGAATTGTACTTCAAATGTATACTGTAGTATAGTAGGCCGACATGTAGGAAATAGTATTGTAGGCCAAATGCACTGTAGCATAGTAGGCATAAGAGTATACTATAGAATAGTAGTATGAGCATGTAATGATCTCCCACTTCAATTTAATTAGAAACATATTCAACGGTTGACTTATAAACCTGTTCACATTAGTTTCATGAACTTGATTTAGCTGCAACAATGATTGCCACATATAAGTTCCTGGTTACAAGACCAGATTATCAGTTTCCCAAATGGAAATGTAAATGCTTTCTTTCTATATTCTTGCAATGTGCACATTGTGATACTGAAATGTAAGTTCTTAGACATATTTTGAGATACATTATATGCGTTGACACATTTTAAAGACATGGCATCTTGTCCAGTGGTTCCCAATCAGTTTTCCTTGAAGCGTGACTGTTGACCACTTCTGGATAGGGATCATTGTGTGCCTTCGCCCCAACCACTGGTCTACACACATCTCTTTACTGTGAAGGGATGTGTGTCAACAGTTGAGTTATATGAGACTCAACTTATGTGCTTCTCTGCTCAGATAGCTAAAGACATTAGCTAACTTCATTAGTGTGTGTGTCATATTCAAAACATTGCCGTTATTAAAATAAATCACAAATCATTCGGTTGTAGTAAATCTGAATCCACACAGCTATTATAATTATTTTAATTATTATGATTATTATGTTTATTATGATTATTGTTATTATTATAAGTAGTAGTGGTATTGGTTGTGGTGAGTGGTTGTCTCTTATTAGCAAGTTTTCAAGTACCTTCAATGTAGGTAAGTCCTAGTTGGACCATTAAACATCTACTTCAGAACCATGGACAGCAACTGACACCAACTAGCTTCCATCTCTCTTTAAGTTACTCTTTGTGTGCCTGAAGTTTGCTACGTAGCAAAAGGAGTTTCAACACATATTGCACAGGAATGTTTTATGATCTTTGAATCTTATTGACAGTGAATGGGACTCGTCCTCAGTGGGATGGGAAAGGAGAGGAATAGTCGTTGTAGTCGTGAGAGTGCTGAAGAAATAGCATCTTGATAAAAATACAAACTGTGCTTATCATACACACACACACACACACACACACACACACACACACACACACACACACACACGCACACTGGAGCTGGCCACAGGTATAGCCACAGTCTGCATGACAATAAGAATCATGGCAGATAACATGCATACAGATTCCATCTATCCATCATTTAAAAATATATACATTTTACTACTTTTTTTTCCATGCAATTTTAGTTATTTAAGGATATTTGAGAGAACCCTAACCCTAAAAATAAATAGACAGCAAACCAAATACAAGGTATGTTACACTTTCAATCTATATCAAATGTATGTATGTAGTAAAAATGAGCTCTAAATAGAAACAGAGAGGAGGTCATACTACTGAAGTTATTAATGTTCAATATATATTGAACTGTCATATTATTCCCCTAATGCTTTGTTGAGGGAATAATCTGAGGGAAATGCAATGGAGGACCATATTCTCAGGATGGTTGTACTTTCTGCTCTAAGGCGAAGCAGTTCACATTATACCAATATGACTAAGAGAGCTACTGCTGGTGGATGACACACTGAAAATGATTCAGCAGAAACCAAACACTGAATTAAACACTTGAAATCAAATCTGTAATTAGTTGTAGTTTGTATATGTGTAAAATAATTAGGCCTGCTAGCTTATTGCATATTATCTTATTTCACCTCATCAATGTTCTTAGTTTTTGGTTTTTTAATGAAATTAAGTGTTTGAAAATACAGTGATATTCCCTGTCAGCAGATCACAGTTCGGCATAGTCATGCTAAATCATGCTAAATCGATGCTAATGTTTTTACACAACAGGTCCAGCATCACATTGCATTACATTTACATGAGCTCTAGTGTGTTATTGAGTATGTGTGTATTGCTCTGTCATACACACATAAATAAAGTTAGACTTTTGTGGGAGTGGATGGTGGCTTGGAGTGGAGTGTGCTGATAATAAAAGCCAACTAGTGCCAGTGAGCAATGATATTTTATTCTAGTATATTTTAATATCAGATAAGGCTGGCAGAATCTGTGAGATCTTTTAAATCACTTCTTAAAACCCACCCACTTTCGTTTAATTAAATATTTTAGAAAATGCTATCTTTTAAATCTGTGATATTAACTTTAAGTTAATTTTTATTTTATCTCACATTTCTTTTCATTTTATATCGTGGGTAATTATTGTTTTCTGCCCTCACTCCACATCTGTCCTTCTCTTGTTAATGTTAATGTCCTCCTTCTCTTGTTAATGTTTTCCTGCATTGTGATTTCATTGTTTTAAATATTCTTGTTGAAGCACTTTGTAAACTGCCTTTTTAAAGCTCCTATATAAACAAAGTGTACTTTGTTTGTACTGATTATTTTCCTCAAAAGAAAGGCATGCAAGGAATATGAAAAGGGCATTAACAATGTAGTATGAGAAGACATGACAATGACATCATCAAGACATCATTTTACTGTCCAGACTTTAATTGTAGTCTTGACTTGAGTCTCAGGAACGGCACATGAATACATCTATGAACTGGCTTCTTTTTTAATTCATGCCATCACTGAGTTAATCACTGACTTTCAGATTTCCTTCCTCCCCGGACATTTCCAGATTCAGATTTCTTTAATGTATTTGTATATGAACTGCATTTAATGAAATAATGCATGCATCGATGTACAGGTGGCCTGTTAGTGTCCTGTGTTGTTTTTGTGCAATAGGATGGTTGAATGGAGAGATTTATTGTGGGTCAGTGACTGTCGAAACTCACAGTCAAAGATTTCTATGTTGTTTCAACGCTTATGAAAACTACAGCCCTTTGCATTGCCAAATCCTGTTCACTAGTCACTAGTGCACGCTTTACAAACTTAGCAAAACGCCTGTATCAGAGGCTGTAAGTATCAGAAGATCTCTTTCACTGAGTTGTGGTTGAATAGCCCTCAGGCTTTGTGTGTTCTGGGTGACCACCAGCTTGAGTTTGGACGACCCTGTCACAGGTTACAGTCATGCAGTGCTGTAGTGAGCCGTGACCCCCCTGCGTTGCTGGCTAACCGTGCTACGTTGTGTCCCGGTCCCCAGGGGAAGCTGGTGAAGTACTTCAGCCGCCAGCTGTCCTGTAAGAGTAAAGTGGCCTTAGAGGAGCGCAGTGAGGAGCTGGACGGCTTCCCGCGCCTTGGACACTGGTTCCGCATCGTCAACATCAGGAAGGAGATCACACAGGTGGGCCACTCCTCGCTCTGCTACACTCTTATATTATTCTACAGTTATCCTACCTCTACTACACTTTATATATGATCACACTTATTAAAACCTTTATATGCTACATTTCTCCTTTCTCTACCACACTTTATATTAATAACACTTGCCCCTTTGTACTTCATACACTTCATTTCAGAAAGACACTATTAAGACACGTTAACATTTTCCTTTGTGTATAAATAAAGCACCATGTAAACTTAAAATATAAAAATGTAGATAAGGTACCACTCATTTCCTGTCTGGGATTAATAAAGTATCTCATGTTAGCTTTCTGACAACATTCAGCATGTGACGCTGAGTAATTGCAGAAGCTTTAACTTGTCCACCCAAGTTCGGCAGATTTACCTTCCCCATGTGCAGGAAGCAGAATATTTCTGGATTCAACCCATGTTATTGTCTTTTTATCAAATACTTTACAATGTTAAACTCAGGACTCGTTTAGATACTAATTCTAAGTAGCTTTTTTCAACACGTTTAAACTGGAAAATGTTAATGGTGGCTCATGATGATACAGATTGAAAACATACAATCTGAAATTTGATACGCTTGGGCAAACTTTAATGCTTGTGTACCATGTGTGTTTGTGTTTGCATACACGTTTTGTGTGTGTGTGTGTGTGCATGTGTAATGGTGTGTGTATGTGTGTGTATGTGTGTGTGTCTCTCTTCGGGGGGTCTACCAGGAGATGAGTCCAGGTGAGGTGACCCTGGAAGCTCTCCTGGGGCTGACGGAGGACCAGGTGTGTGAGGCCGTGCAGAAGTTTGGGGCCAACGAAGAGGAGTGCGCCCGGCTCAATGCCTCCCTGTCCTGCCTGAGAAAGGCCCACCAGACAGGTGGGAGGGGTCTCCACTCACTCACACACACACACACGCACACACACACTCACACACATTCATCATGAATGCATGCACACGCGCACACACACACACACACACACACACACACACACACACACACACACACACACACACACACACACACACACACACACACACACGCACACATACACACATACACATACACAAACACACACACACACACACACACACACACACAAAAAGATCCTATCTTAAAAAACGATTAGCAGTTAAGTTAAAAAGTGCAGGCAAAAATCACTGACTGACGAAATTACACTAAAAATAGGTGAGAAATAAATAGATAGTCTAGAGTGACATCAAGTGGAAGAAAATCAGAACTACACTGGAGCCAGGTCATATTGACACTTATTTAACTAACAAAAAACAGTATGCTCATTATGCTAACCATCCATTAATCATGTTCTAGGTGTGACCAGTCTAGCAATTTATATGTTGCTCTCACGTGCAAATAATCGTTCATCCTTGGCTGACGAAGTCCAGTTTCAACACAACTATATTGCTTCAGAGACAATATTTTCATGGTGTAAATTGATTACAAATTATTACAATATATTATGGATAAATAAAATAAGTAGGCCTACAATAAAGAATAGTATATATAGTGTATTTGTTAGTATTTATTTGTTTTAACAAGAGTATGCAATATATTAAGCTATTATGTTCTTGTTTGACCCATGGGTTAGACAGACAATACAAAAGCAATATGAAGAGAATATAATACTGTGGTTGTACAATAAAATACGATAAAATATACTTTGTGAATCCCAGAAGGGAAATTCAGGTAGCAGGATTAAATCCATCCCCCAACAAGACAATGTGATATGACATTTAGAGCATCATTTAGATTTGTCCCTCTGACAAAATGGATCCTTCAAGAATTGACTGCATCGTGCAGACATGACACAACACAAGAGCAGCTACAGCCTATCACTGGTTTAATATGAAGTTATAATAATAATATAACTAGTTAATAAGTTAACTGTTAACACATGTTTATGTCTGTGTTTATGAAGGTGAGGTGAGCCAACATGGAAAACAAGCAGTGCGTGTGAGCTACATGGTGTCATTAAAGTCACCTTATAAAAATACAATCAACTATTCACTGATACATTTTTATTCTTATAGGTTATGGTTTTGAAGTACTAGGTAGCCTCACAGACTGAAACACAGTTTGCTTTACTAATGTCTTGGAAGAAATGGGTGCCAGAGCCTTCTAGCTGGAGTCTTGAACCTGGCAATGGTTCAGATGCAGAGAGATGTAGAATTTAGTAGCAGAGAAGTGAGGTTGCAGATTGCAACCAACTGAACACCCAAAGGATGTTTCTTGGACACCTTTTTATTACGCCATAGTGTGTTAGGCTGTGTGGAGCTCAGTCTGGCCAGCGGTTGATTTTGATGTCCGTTTCCAAGAGAGGGTAAAGCTACTGGGACAGTAGAATTTAATATACAACATTGATTATTATACTGCTGTTATAAATGCGTTCTCTCTAGAGCCACTTGTCTAGAAACATGGTGGTGGATGATGGCAGCCTCCGTGGAAGGACGCCCGCTCCCTCTCTATCTTTCAATCACTCTTATTTTCAGGAGATTAAACCTTTTCTTCTGAATATTATGATCCACCTCTGTCAAGTCTGTTTCGCTAGATGTCACTCAATTCTACACACAACCCATTTTATTATGGTAGTTTTATGGTATTATTTAATTTATATATCTCATTGATTATTTTATATGAGAAACATCGTAAAATGTTTGTGCTTTGTTTGTGCTTTAAATAACGTCATACTTTTCAGCCTGTTACAAATCAATAATTACATTTTCTTTTCTCTCCTCTTAATTATTTCTTATTTCTTATTTATTTAAATAATACGAGCCAAGGAAACAAACAGAAAAGGGAGTAATATATATATATATATATATATATATATATATATATAGCAGAGCCGCAAGGTGGCGCTGGAAACTATGGATTGAGTTTGTCTATGTATCTTTATAATGGTGTAGCTAACAGTTCAACCACATGGGGGCAGTAAGGTATCACGGTCTAGCAGCACTTTCTTGTAAACACCTTTAATAAACTCAGATGAAGCAGCCCGTCATACACTAATGAAGCTAAATGTACTACCGTTATACCCCACACTTTTCGAACAAGAGTTAATTTTTTAAAAACTGATGATAAATTGCGGTTACCAGAAGAATGGACAGACATTTGACATTGTTAGAGCCTAATCAATTGTTCTCCACAGAAACCCATCGAGGTTTAACATCTCCGTTCTAAAATCACCCAGACCACCCTGTCACTCGCGCTACTGAGCTTTCTGCTACTGAGGGTATTATGTTTGTGTGGTTGTGCTTCTGTGTGTGTGTCTGTGTGTGTGTGTGTGTGTGTGTGTGTGTGAGTGGGTGTGTGTGTGTGTGCCTGCCTGCCTGTGTGTGTATGCGTGCGTGCATGTGAGTGTGTGCGTTTATCTGTGTGTTTGTATGTGCGTGTGTGTTTGCTCCTGCCTGTCTTTCTGTCTCATTGATTTGATTGGAGGGTAGGAGGCGGACAAAGAGACAGACAGCTATCCCCCTGAGGAGTCCGTCCGGCGGTCTTATCCGCCCATGACTCAGTCCAGCTGGGTCTGCTGTGATGCATGCTGGGAACTGGGAAATAGCTGTCGCCTCTGCCGGGGGAAGTACTACTGACCAGATTAGTGAGCCTCAGGGTCTCTGGACAACACTGCTGTCTCCCCCCTCATTGGGGAGGACTTGGACATCGGTGTGTGTGTCTTGTCTCCGATCCTTCTCTCTCTCTCTCTGTCTCTCTCTCTCTCTCTCTCTCTCTCTCTCTCTCTCTCGCTCTCTACCTCTCCTTTTCTCTTCATCTCTCTCTCCTGCTCTCGCCATCTCCCCCTCTTTCTCCCTCCCTCTCTCTCTCCACCTGTCTCTCCCTGGCTCTCCAGCGTCTGGCCCCCCCAGAGGAGCGACTAATGGTCTCTCTATAGAGGGACCTGGCAGGGAGTTGTGTGGCTGCACCGCGGGAACGCCGCACAGGGCGGTCGAGAGGCACTCGCAGCCAGGGGAACAGAGCCCGGCGCTCTACCCAGAGCACAGATCCACAGCAGGGCTTTGGCTTTCAAACTACAAGCGCACAGCCACCTGGCACGGTGTGGTCTAGGTGTGGTGTGTTCTAGTGCGCGTACGCATTGCATCGGAGTCCTTGTTGTTTTTCGTCTGTCTTTCGGTGGAGGGGCGCGCGGGGGGGAGGGGCTATACTGGGGTGATTCCCAGTATAGCAGCGAGGAACATGTGCTCTCATGTCGGCTGCTGCTCATCAAGGGGTTACACAGCTCAGCGGGGGGGGGGGGGGCTCTCTCTCCTACAAGGCTCTGTCTTCGTACGCCCACACCCCCACCAGGAGTGAGGAGGTTCTCTCCTTGTCCCTGGATCCTATCTATTAATGAGTTATCATGTTCTCTCTCTCTCTCTCTCTCTCTCTCTCTCTCTCTTTCTCTCTCTCTCTCTCTCTCTCTCTCTCTCTCTCTCTCTAGAGGTAAAGGTCTGCCGTGGTCTACGTGCGGACGGTAGAGTTAGCCAGCGTGACAGGAGACACATGAGCTATTACGGATTTATGTTAAGAAGCATCTGCTGTGAGTAACACAAGTCGGGATGGAGCAGCCTGTACAAGGGGACGATGGACGATGTTGATGAGGGGGGATTCACGCAATTAATATGCAGAATGAGAAGAAGAACATATTGAATGCCCCCGCCCCCTTTCCCAAAAAAGTAGGGTTTAATTTTGGGCACGAGTGAAAACCCGGTGCCAGCCAAATGCTGCTGATGAACTGGCGGCTTTTAGGATTTCAATCCACGAGTTGCTGCTGCTGCCGAGAATGAGTCATAGCATCTAGAGGCTGTTGATCGAGGCCCTTCACGCTCTCTCTCTCTCTGCCTCTCTCTCTCTCTGTCTCTCTCACTGTCTTTCTGTCTCTCTCTGTCTCTGTCACTGTCTCTCTCTGTGTCTCTCTGTCTCTACACCCTCTATGTCTCCCTGTCTCTCTCGCTGTCTCCGTATCTCTCTCTTTCTTTCTCTCTGTTTCTCCCTCTCTATGTCTCGCTCTCTCCTCTCTCTCTATCTCTCTCTTTCTGTCTCTCTTTCTCTGTCACTTTCTCTCTCAGTATCTCTCTGTCTTTACACTCTCTGTCTCCCTGTCTCTCTCTGTCTCTGTTTCTTTCTCTCTGTTTCTCTCTCTATCTGTCTCCCTGTCTCTCTCTGTCTCTTTCTGTCTCCCTGTCTCTCTTTCGCTGTTTTTCTGTCTCTGTCTCTCTGTCTATATCTCTCTTTCTCTTCTCTCTTTTATCTCTCTTTTTTTCACGCCTGCTCGCACAAATCCGTCACTCGCTCTGTCCCTATCCTCTCTCGCTCTCTCTCTCTCTCTCTAAAAAAGGCCAGTGGGAGAGTGACGAAGGGAAGGAGAAGGTGAGAAGAGAGGATGGGCGTGAAGTGAAGGGAGCGGTGGTGGGTTATAAGGGCAAAGAAAGATTGACCAAAAAACAGCTGAAAGGAGACGAAGAGACAATGAAGAGACGAAACCCAGGCGAGGGAGAGCGAGAGAGAGAGAGACTTAAAGAGCAGGCCCACGGAGGAAGGAAAGAGGCAGAGGGGAAGCATTGAGCGAGCCCCCACGCAGACCCCTTAAAGAACCCTGGGTGGGCGCCGAAACCTGATCGGCCAGTTTGGCTAATTATCCCAATCAATGTAAACTTTGTGTCCTACTGCTTAAGGCAGCAGAACCCCCACAACACCTCAGAGAGTTGACTTTGAACATTAGAACATGAGTGTGTATTGAGCATGCCTATCGTGCCCTTTCAACGAATCCTGTTTACGTTGGCGGTAAACTAAACAAAGAAGCCAGCAAGACGGCACCCCAGGGTGGCATTTCTACCGCCATTGATCCGCCAAGAGGAACAACCGGGACGGAGAAGTGGAGAAGCATTTGCATAGAGCACTGCAGAGGAGCGTCACTGGCGAGGCTGCAGTGTGGTTCCGTTGAGCCTGAAGTGGGCTTGTGGGTGCAGGGATGATGGGGCTCTGCGTGGACATGGCTGTTCAGCATGCCCCACCTCTGCTCCTGTTGAACCCAGCTTTACAGAGGAACAGGGAGGCCGCTATGTAGGCCACTGGTTCCCATCCTCTGGCAGACCACTTGATTATTAGCATGGCCTTTTGCGGGCCACATTGTATACAAAACTATGGAATAGATTAATGGATGTGCGCAATGAGTGTATTCCGTTAACGCTTAATGGGGACAGTTATGAAAACAACACTTTTCCTGAGATTTGGGGTGTTGTTTTGGGTCTCTGGCGTTGCCACACGCATACAAACATGCTTTTTTGAGTGAGATATGCATTTCTGAAAGTACCCCATCTACAGTTACCAAACGAGAAAGTCAGTTTCGGCGCCTACTCCGTAGGAAGCAGGCACATTTGCATATTACCACCCACTTCCCCATCCCCCTCCAATCAGAGCATAGATACGATTTTGTGGACCAGTGGACGAGGGCTGGGCGGAGATGTTCGCGCATTTCAGAAGCAGGGAGATTCCTTTCCATACAAAAATAGATAGTAGTGGTAGTCTGCCAGAGCTGCCGGACTGCCATCGAGCTCCTCCCGCTGAAGCTGCAGGACGGCCGCCGAAGCACCCCCGCCAGACTTCCGTAGCGGAGCTCCGGCGGGGGGAGCTCGGCGGCAGTCCGGCAGCTCAGCTCCGAGAGTACAATCCCTTTCTCCTCCATGTCGCGGTTTAAAGTTTCCTTTCCCCCAATTCTTCTCAACCATGTCCATGTCTTTACTTGTTGTGGAAGTACCAGAGACGTCAGAAGCAGTCTTTATGATTCATAATATCATCCAAGGCGCACATAGCTTTTGGCCGTGGTATTCGATATTATATTATGTAGATACCTATATATTATTATTATTATTATATAATATTATATAGATAAAGAGCTCATGAAAAAATAAAAAAAAAGATAATGTATTAAGAAAGAAATTGAAGCAGAAATAAATGCAGTGGCCCAGTTTTCAAACGTTACAGCACACATCATTAGTCATGTAGTCTATGACTCACAGCTACTCATCAAAAAGGCTAGCATGATCATATGTTCATATTTATTAATGAAACGTAAACATGATGCTATGCGCTCATTCAGTGATAGTGAGCTATTATGTGTTCCATACCCTGGAACCCCCTGATGAGGGGGAAGGAAAAATAATTGCAAGATAACAGGATGTATGGATCCATACGATTACTGTTGTATTGATTGACCGGATCTTATAGCATACTTATAGCATGGTTTGCAGTAGCAAACCATGTTTAGTGTTGGTTTGGAGTTTGCTAACTTCCTCAGAAACAGGTTGTTAATACCAAGCTGACCCAACTCAAAAGATTGTTTGACAAACAAAAAGGAATAACAACAAAAAAACATGAATTCATTCTCCATCTCATATCCGTAGGCAGCGTGTTGTTAGCTGTCCCTTGCATGAATCCACGGGAGGAAAAATACATTCAAAACCATTTTTTTTTGTTTTGTTGCTATTTTCATAAAGCTGTCACTAAGAAACAGGCACTTGATAAATTCATTACTTTTGCTTATAGCGTCTGATTTAAAACCAGCCTCTCCAGCTTGATAACTTGTCCAAACAGTTGAGAATAAGTGTGCATTGACTTTATTCTCTTCTGGAAAAAGGCTGTTCTGTGCACCATCCTTCACGGCGTCCATTTCCATGTGGTGTGCAATTATTTATGTTTAGTGATTTTCCTCTTTTAATTTTTTAAACCGTTGCAGTTGGAAATGAAGAGTCTGACAGAGTTACGGTGTTCTGGGAGTCTGGCCATCTGTAATGCTCTCTCTCTCTCTCTCTTTGTGCGTCTCCTGATATTAAGTTGCCCATTGCTGATCATTTTGGGGGAGATTTATGTGCAGTCATGCCAATCTGTTATTTATTTATTCATGCTAATTTCTGAGTGGCTTGTTAGAGCTGTCATTCCTGCTGATGAAGGACCCCTCATTTAGCCTCCTCCTCATCCTCCTCTTTGTCCGCCTCCTCCTCTCCCTTCTCTTCATCCCTCTCTTCCTATAATCCTCTTTCTCTTCCTCATCTTCCTCACATTCCTTCTCACCATCCTCTTCCTCCTCCTCCTCCTTCTTTCCATCCTCCTCCCTCCTCCTTCTCCTCTATCTTCTCCTCTTCCTCCTGTCCATTCTCTTCCTCCTCCTCATCATCATCTTCCTCCGCTCCATCGTCTTACACGATATCCTCTTCCTTCTCCTCTTCCTGCTGTCCGTCCTCCACTCTTCCTCCTCCTCCTCATCATCTTCCTTCTCTCCATCATCGTCCGTTCCCTACTCTTCCTCCGCTCATCCAAGAGAAAGAGGAGGAAGAGGAGGAGCAAGGGGATGGACTCCTGTCCATCTCTTCCTTCATCTCTCTTCCTTTTCCTAATCCTTGACCTTCTCTCCATCCTTTACCACATTTGTAGAAGAGACCTCTTGCTCTTCCTCCTCAATTTTCCATCCTTCTTGAAGGGGGTTTCAGGAGGTCCCAATTCCCTGAAGTTGACTTGACTCTGATGGGGTACTTGGGTTAAAACGGAACGACTGAGGATACATGCATAAACAATGCAATTAAAAAACAGAGCTAAACTGGGGTCAAGGTTACCTCTAGTACCATAGAACAAGTACAGGCTGGGGACAATCAAAGCACCAAATCGAAACGGGTCTCTACAGATTTATATGAATCCATGCTTTTATTTTTTGTTTTTAACATGTTTATTTTCATGTATTTAAAATGAAGGATACTAGCAAAACTATTGGTAAAGTCATCCATGGTCTACCTGGTTCAAATGTTTTAGCCAATCCTGAACTGTGGGAATGTAAAGAATGTAACTTTCTTCTATAGTCGATAGAAGATCTCATCCTCCTGCTCTGCTGTGTTCCCCTGGTTCTTCTAGACTGTGATGTCGATAGTATTAAGTGGTGCGGTGGGGAAGCTGTTTGTGGTTTTCCTTCCCATGGCTCCAGCAGACGGGTCTTCAATATGCTGGAGACGAAAACCTTGGATTGAAATGTGTCGCTGCTGGAGGACATTTGCTGTTCGGGGACGCCCGCTCTGTGGTCAATGGACATTCGGAAATAGTTTCTGAGCGTTTGCAGTTTATTTAGTCGGTATGAGATACGTTTGTCACTCCAGAAGGAGCTGGGTCAATTCCACCGTTTTTGATTTCTTGTTTGCTGAGGGATCATCGGCAATGTGCAGCGATGATGTCTTTCAGAGGAAACAACGGGTGCAGTTGTGTGCATTCTGTGTCTTTTCCATCAGATCAATAAACACAACCCCTTTTGTGTCTTCTCCCCACAGAACAACTTGAAGAGGATGCAATGCATAGTAATGGAGGTAAAGCAATGTTATACAAGCCCCATTTCCTGAATAAGTCTCTCCCAACTGTTCCACCCCCCATCCTTCTTCTTTGCGTCTCCATGGCAACCATGGCATTGTTTAATGTTTAGTTTAGTGTTTTGACATATATCTTTTATTTATCATTTATGCTCATGCTATGATAAAACATAGCTTCATGAAGCTGCAGGACCACGACTTTGCGGTTGACAACACTAACCTTAGTGGTGGCGTGTGGGGCTTTGTCGCGTGCAGTGAATTGCTATTTTTAGTCTGATGGAATATAACAATATTAAAATGGAAATCAACTAATTGGAAATGAGTCATGTTGTTAAGAATTGGATCCCGTAGGTTGATCCCTATGCCGTTAATACATAACTGCAGGACCCCATTATTACATTTAACTTCATACAGGACCATGCCATTACGTTTAACCTCATGGAGGGGGAAGTTATTACTCTGAACCTCACGCAGGGTGCTGTCATTCAAATGGTTCAAAGTAGAACGATTAGTATTATCTCTGGTGACGAGGCGCTGGCCAGTGAGCATGCTGGATGGGAGCGGTACGTGTGCCAATGTGTCTGGTTCTGGTTCTTCCGCTCCAGGCAGCCAGGCCAAGCAGGACTGGTCCATCCAGTGGCCCACCTCGGAGTCCGGAAAGGAGAACTCCCCGGTGTGCCAGCCGGAGCTGAGCCAGTGGATCCGCTTCCAGCTGTCCCAGAGCCCCAAGGTGCAGGCCAAATACAACCAGCACGTGTGCCAGAGCCCCCAGGGCCCGGGGCCGTCTCTGTACTCGGACCGGCTGACGGTGGACAGCCCCGTCCTGGGCCTCTTCCCGTCCCTGGACTGCGGCAACCGCTCCTTGCCCCCGTCGCCCCGCCAGAGGCACTTTTGTCACACTCCTCCCCGGACTCCCCTGGTGGTCAACACCATGACCCCGCCCGGCACGCCCCCCATGCGGCGCCGCAACAAGGTGAAGGCCCCCGGGACGCCCCCTCCACCCAGCCGCAAGCTCATCCACCTGCTGCCCGGCTTCACCGCGCTGCACCGCAGCAAGTCCCACGAGTTCCAGCTGGGAAACCGCCTGGAAGACACCCAGACGCCAAAGTGAGTCCTCTGCTTCTCGTTTGTGTGTGTGTGTGTGTGTGTGTGTGTGTGTGTGTGTGTGTGTGAGTGCGTGGTTAAGTCTCTGCTCTCTGAAGCAGCCCACTCATTAGATTGTTGTTGTTGTTCTATGTGATCGCTGGACAAATGGACCGTGGTTAGGGGTTGGAATGACATTACGGTATTGACGTGCAGCAGCAGTACGCAACGCTGCTGCTCTGTTAAAGCCGGCGCTACATCACAAACACAAACCGCTGTCTGCTCCCGGCGCAGCGTTTCAAACACGCAGCGCGGCTGGCTCGGCACGGGGCCGCGCGGTGACTTCCTCGGTCAACACTTCGTTAACATCAACAAGTCCGGAGTTAGATTAAAGGCCCTGCCTTTCCTGCTGTTGTCTGCCCGCTACATACAGTTCATGCTGTTGCTGCTGGGGCCACAATCACGTTATCTCATCCAAAGGATATCAGCACCCATCAAAGCAGGCCCGTGGACATGTTTCTGGAAATAGTGCTGGGAGGGTGGGGGGGGTGGTTCTGACCGTCCGTGGCCCGTGTCTGGTGTTATGTTGATCCGATTTAACCGCGGACAGGGCCCGCTGTCGGCCGGGTAATCAGGAACCAGAACCCCCCTCAGGATAGCAGCTCTCCTGCTGATAATGCCATTAGAGGCCGATAGTGAGCTATCGCTGCTCTGCTGGACAAGCTAATATTTGTGTCCCTTTACGACGACAACATCTGAGGTCTATTAGGTGTGTGTGAGAGCGTGCGTGTCCATGCATGCTAAGGCGTGTGTGAGGGAGAGTTTGTCTGCCTGGTAATGAGTGTGTTTGTGTGTGTGTGTGTGTGTGTCTGTGTTTGTGTGTGTGTGTGTGTGTGTGTTTGCATGGTGATGAGTGTGTGTGTATGTTTGTGTGTGCCTGCATGGTAAGGAGTGGATCACAGTTAAAGTTAATAGCTGTAAACGGGATTAGAGGATTGATTACCGTTCCCTGAGCGCTGATAGAGCCCAGGCTCAGAGCTGATCCAGTCTAATCAATGGCCGGTGGATGGGAGGATGCCTGGAAATGTTGCTGTCCACGTAGACTCCAGGACTGGCCTTCTGGCTTCTCTCTGGTCCCCCAACACCCCTGGCTGTACATCACATGACAGGGTGGGATGGCTGGAGGATGCAAAAGGTACCCAGTTCTCTTCTGGTATGTGTCTCAACAGGAGATGTATGAATATATAGAAACAGCTATAAGAATAACAATGCAAATCGGATGATGGTGTTTCTTCCATAGCAAGCAAACCCTATGAATTTCAAAGCTTTAAAAGTGAGTTATTTTTGTGTGAATTTTTATTGGTCTCCAGTGTTGGTAGAATCTCTCCCTGTCTCACAGCTGTTCCATTTAGACTTTCTGTTTGGTTGTTTATGAGGGTTTTTTGGATGAAATTCAACATGAAACAACTTCCCACTTTCAATAACACCCCCAGATATAATTTCACAATATAACCGGTCACAGAACAAAACCCCCAAAAACATTGTGTGAGGGTTTCACGGGTGGCTGCCGCCATACATATTACTACCCCTGTCTTTTTCTAGTTTCCAGTCCCTGCATTTTAATGAGCTGGCATCGGGCCTTAACAGCTCGTTTTCTGCCCCTTAATTGCCTGGCGGTGTGGCCGCGATGCAATAACCAGGCATTACCCCCATGACCTCAAGAGTCATTCCCCCTAATGAGATGTGACAGTCGACTGCAGTCTCACCACACAGCACAGACTGGGAGACACTGAAGGGAGTTGAGCAGCGAAAAAGATCCTAAAGATTCTGAGGTCAGGCTCCTCTGCTGCTGATGAAGAAGATTTCTCATTTTGGGAGTTAATTAATAAAATGACCGTGATGCTTCCGTTGAGGGGACAACAAAGTATTTTCAGTTTGCTCATGACGTCATATCTCAAAATAAAGTGTTGTGTTTCTGCCAAATCGAGAAAACGGGGGCTGACCAGACTGCTGGGAGAACCACGGCAAACAAACAAACACTGTTTACAGCTTGCCCGCCTTTAACGTGCCCACCCAAACCTCCACCCTTGACAATCGTGTTCATGGGCGACTTACATATCATACCTGTTTAAATGCGTAATTTAAATCATAAAGTAATACACATCGGCAGGTGACCACCAGTGTAAATGAATCCATTCCATAGGTGTACATTACCAAGGACATATCATGCTGTGCATGCCATGTTCTCTGTGTTTCTCTCAGCAGCTAGCTAGATACAGTATCTGCATGGGAATGTTCTGTTCTGCGTGCAAACGGCAGTGGAGCCATTTCGTGTACCTTTGAGTGCTTGCTTTGTTTGACCTTTCTTTTTCAGAAGCTACGGTACAACTTTGACACGTGAACAGATGCTAAATAAACTCTGAAGCTGTGCCCCGGTGACGGCTCGGGTCTCCGTATAATGGCTATAAATATACTGTCTCTACTGAGACAGCGTAGTACAACCAATCAGCAGCCAGTTGAGACGCATCACAAGTGACGCAGGCAGCTTTCTACTATGCCTGCGACATTTTTAGGTTCAACGGCACGGCATTTACGCTGTTAGGAAACTGAAATTAAATTATTGATTCAGTCGAGTGTAATGCAGCATTTCTGTCTCTACTACTGGTATTGTAGAAAACCTTAGAGACAGAGAGAAAGAGAGAGAGAGAGAGAGAGAGAGAGAGAGAGAGAGAGAGAGAGAGAGAGAGAGAGAGAGAGAGAGAGAGCTTATTATTTGAAGCAGTGAAACAGTTCACCGTGAGACTTGTAGAGTTTGTGATGAATTTAAAGCAGCCATCTCAAGATTTCAGTTGCTATGGGTAAAACCTGACCTTTCTCCTAACTTCTGTCTAATGACAGGATAAATAGAAGGAACCCGAGGAAGGAGATACATTTGAAAGTTTAGTAGTTTAAAATTATTATTATTGTTATTAGTTTAAAATTATTCTACAGCCACTCAAAAAATGCTTTCTCACAATTATCAAACTAAAACGATCCCCACGGTTTGTAAAGTCAGTCCGTCTCTGAGTCATCTGGCATTGAATGGTAATTGTTCATTGTTCACCTTGTACAGAAGATTATATTACAGTGCAATATAATCATCACACATTTCTGAGGCTTATGAATATACAAACTCTTCTGTCTCCTTGTTTAAACCCCCTGAAGCTATCCACTGGCTTCCGAGGGAATCGTAATTGAGCAGCAAACTCAAACACCAAATGTTGATATTTTTCATAACAGATGCAAAGAAAAGGTTAGCAGGTTATTTTTTTATTTTTATTGCATAATTATAGGGGGGTCCTTTCCTTCTGCCAGCACCTCCTCATGAACCAAGTCTTCACACTCCTCCTATATCAAAAAGCTCTTATAATAATAATAATAACAGGCTGCTATATACTCCAGTTATGATTTTCATCTCCAACATCTACAATAGTGCATATCTTTGCATGCTGGTGAATGGCGCTAATGCTGTGGTTTTTAGTAAGTATGATAATTTGAAGTACCCCCAATCATTTACAGCAGTGTGTCTTCATCGGTACTTAAGCGGGTTGTGGTTCCATTGGCGCGTCGCAGCTCCATTACCACTCATTATTTTAAACACAGAACAAGACCTAAAATGTACGTTGCCCGGTGCGGCACTCGGTGGCTTGTTTAGTGTGCAAGGCGCTTTACATTGAAGTTCTGCTGTTCCCACAAAGCACTTACAAAATATTGCAGTTTTTTGCTCTTTGAGGCATTTCTTTAATAAAACACGCGTTTTTACTAATTAGACCATAGCCTAAATTAAATGTCAGCCCTATTTAAAAATCGTACATGGTGCTGCAGCGCCACTATTACATTGTTTGGGGAGAACTAGGCCTGGGCGATATGGCTGAAAAACATATCACGATATAACTTGATCATATTGATCGATAACTATTGATAATTTTAATGACCTAATAAGGACAGGAATTACCATGCTGGATTTAAACATTTCTGTTTAACACTTAATATGACCTTCCACTGCTCTTCATTGATAAATACTCCAATGTATTGTAACTAAGTATGGAACCGTGTTTGTATAACAAACCCAGCTGCTAGATTTGGTGGTGCAGTCTCTTATCGATATATATTGAACATGTTTTATATTGATATTGATCAAAGGTCTATCATGATACGATCATTTATTGTTTTATTGCCCAGGCCTAGGGAGAACCCTATAATATATATATACATCATATGTATAGAATTTCTTTATAGCCACTTATTACACGGCTCTTCTCAATGCTGTGGAATGCTCCGTTCACTTGCATGGGCCTTCCCGATTTCCGGCGGTCAATTATTTTTCAATAATGACTGTTGCTAAGCATATAATGACCGCTGTCAAGGAAAGTGGATTTTTTCACATCTTTCATATCACTCCGCAAGTAGTCCTGTAACTTATCAACCCCAACGGATTTGGTTGCTAAGCAACGTCAACGTCTTTGGCGGACTATTCTGCTGATCAACACTGCTAATGCTGGTAACAAATAAATTGTAAAAAGACACTGTCAGTGGCGGACCTACCATTAAGGCAGAGTAGGCAATTGCCTTAGGCCCCCAACCAGTAGGGGGGCCCCCAACCAACCTCAAAAAAAAAAAAATATATATATAATTATATATTTTTTTAAGTACACAAACAGAGACGAAGCAAGATGAGTCTAAACCCGTAAAAATAAAATAAAGGGTTAGGAAAAGGGTTAGGAAATAAAGTTACCCAAGCAGCTCAAATAAAAGAAAAAAGCGAATAGACGCCGATAAGTATTTGGCAACGCTGCCAAAGATGACACACTTTTTTACGGCTATTGTTGGGGATACAGACAGGAACAACAACGTCCAAAGCATTGAACATACTGCTACAGCAGCAGCAGCTAGCTGTGAAGTGGCGCTATGTATATATATATATATATATATATATATATATATATATATATATATATATATGTTTGTTTGAAATGTTCAATCTCAAGTGCAATGCCAATTGCAACCTCACACATACAAAGTCAATTATTCCTCTTGGCAATATTTGCTAAGCAGATGGCTGTTTGTGATGTTTTGCTAAGTAGGCCTACATGACTGTTTGTGGGGGTTTACCCTAACTACTTGTCTTGCTGTTATACTGATATTGATTTGATCTTAAAAAAAAAAGAATAAACAGTGCTGGCATTTTGGCAAAGACAGGTTTTATCTGAAACCTTATTCTCTGTTGGGTTCCATTGTGACTATTAGTTTGTGTACTGCTACACTTTGTGTGTTCTCTGCTTTCCATCTTCATTTTGGAGTAAAGAAGTGTATGCAGGGTTTAAAGGGGAAGATTTTTTTTCTCATCTCCAACCTTTACTTCCGCCTGGATTAGCTTTACCTGCCTATCCACCATTCAGTCGGTACATTTTTTTTTCTCTGTTCTCTTTTAAAGATCGGATGAGGTGGGCCCCATACATATCTTCGCCTTGGGCCCCCAATTTGCTAAATCCACCACTGCACACTGTATGAAGTTATCTTTAGTTTTGGCAAGTATCCGTGTAATAAGCGGGATACGTCGCCGGTCATTATCTAAAATAAGCCCCTTCAGGGCGAAGCAAGACACCTCCGCTTCGCGTCAGTGTCCTGTTCGCCCTGTTGAGGCTTATTTCCTGATAATGACTGGCGTTCTATACATTATCCCTTACTTATGTCATCCCCTGCTTTACCAGAACTAACTCTACCAACTGTACCAAACTGGAAACCCTGACTCCAAAACAGTGATATGCACCTAAACGTGAATTTGGTGAACCATTCTACCCCCTAGTTTCCAGGCACAATGAATATGAGCTATAATGAATAGCTGTCTTCAGCTGGGACGTCAGCGTTGATTGAATAAGCAATTGTCAGCCAACGTGGGTGAGAGAGGATTATCGTTGGCCTGGATTGGTTTCAAGCAGATAAACTTGTTCTGCATTCATAACATGTCTAACTAATTGTGTGCAACATTGATGAGTTTTAACACTCAATACATCTAATAAAAAAGCCCTTTATGAGTCATCCAATGTTAAAGTTAATAGTGTTAGATTGTGGTTTACATTGGTGAGCGAACATTGGTGAATATACGGCTGTCACGGTCGTGCCGTGACAACCATTGCGATGTGATGTGATTTATTTTTCTGTATGTAGCTTCCTCTGAAATGATTTTTGTGAAGGAGAAGAAGAATGAGTGCCTGCCTTAGAACATTGCGGATGACTTCACAATGTTATTGCGTGCAAATACGTTACAGCTTCCCCTTTGGCTTCTGTAAGAACATTTCACCAAACATTTCTTAAACATTCAGAAAGAAACCCTACCAAGATAAAACATGTTTTTGTTGCATTTCCAGGACCCATTTGTTGTTTAAAAGGGACCCAAGTGTCCCTTTTAAAGTGTCCCCAAAGTGTCGCTCATTTTAATCCTCATGGCCCTTTTTAGGGGGTGGGGGGACATGGGGACCAACACATGTGGGGGAAAAGGCAAAGTGAGTTTTCAACTTGTCAAAGTCCCCCTCCATGAGAAAATTCACTGGAATTTTCTACTTTCATTTGTTTGCTTCAGCTACGCGCTCTGACAGCACGGCTGAGCCCATAATAACCATAATAACCCACCTTATGAGTATTTCACCAGCCCTTTATTCAGGAAGATCTATTCTTTCTTATTTCATCAGAATGTTTGGTAATAAATACCGAAGGTCTGGAGGGGTCGTCATGGAAGACGACATGATTCACCTGATTCTCTCTGTTTCTCCCTCTTTGTCTGTCTCTCCCTCTCTCTCTCTATTTGTTTTTTTCTCTCGCTCTCGCTCTGTCTCTCTCATTGTGTTTCTCTCAAACATGAGCGAGTGAGAATGTGCATCCAATAACTATTATCAGTGTTTGTTGTTTCAGAGACTCGCTGTGTGCACATCACATACCCCTAGCCAAACATTGTCGCCAAACCCGTCATCCATACACAAATCGGCTCTTCCAGAAAATACTGTCATTTTTTTTATTATTGGATTTCGAAATACGTGAGTTGAAAGGTGGGTGTGTGGGGGCGTAGTGACGCAGATGGAGCTGGGTGGATTGATAGAGATCAAGTGCTGAAGAGCCCTGAGGGCAGTGTGGAGACAGAAGATGGGGGGGGTGGGGGGCCCACTTGTATCTGAATGAGGTGCCAGCCCTGGGGTGCACACTGGCTCTCCATCTCATGTGTGAGGGGATCATTCTATCTATTTTCATTCCTGAAGAGGGCCATTCAAATCGTGTGTGTATAAGTTACATAAAACTACTTACTAATGAAAAACAGGACCAATTTATGATATCTTAAATTCGGAAAAATCTGAATTATAATTACGATACAAATGTGTGTGTTTCCCGTAAATATTCTGTTGTAAAAAACTGATGACACGCATAGGTCTCTCCCAGTGACCTTTGACCCTCATGGTTTATTTAGAATGTTAGCCTCTTCCAAGTTGGGTCAATAAGTCAGATGAGAACACTGAAATGTATGCATGGTTGTGTGTGAGTGAGTAAGTGATTGTGTGCATGAATTTTCAATTGGTTTGTGTGTTTGTGTGCGTCTGTGTATGTACGTGTGTGTGTTTGTGTGTGTGTGCATGTGTTCTAATCCTCTGTCCGCACCACAAACAAAATCAAATCACCGTCTGCCATCACCCCAAAGATTTCTGTGTCAAACTGATCCTCTGTCCTCAGAATAAGCGCTCTGCATTCGCACGCCACACGCCCCATTCCAAAGTAGGAGGGGGAGAGGAGAGGAGTTCTCGGGTAGTCACGTGGCTTGTTGTGCTGGGGAAACGCCTACAGGTTGCTTTAGCCTATTTCAAATCTCAAATCCTCCTAAATGATGCCTTTTTTTGATCCTCTTTTCCTTTACATTTGTACTGTGTTATTTTAATAATGCAAAAAGCAAAACTACGATATCACGTAGGATTGCTGCGTGGACGGCAGTGGCTTCAGATCCACTCATCAGCCTGTCTCAGATTGGACTGAGCTTCAACGTACTCTGAAAGCCTCCATAGTAAGAGAGTAGGCCTACTTCCAATATCCCAAAGCAAATAGTTGGTTTGAACATTGTGCACATTTTTGATGAAATAGCCCGAGAGAAATCTCAGGCTATGGTAGTGTGGGTGTGTGTGTGTCCATGGATGTTAGTGTGGGTGTGTGTGTGTGTGTGTCCATGGATGTTAGTGTGGGTGTGTGTGTGTGTGTGTGTGTGTGTCCATGGATGGTAGTGTGTGTGTGTATGTGTGAGTGTGTTTCCATGGATGGTAGTGTGTGTGTGTGTGTGTGTGTTCACTCACACATCCATGTTGATGCTCCGAGGGTCCGAGGCTCCGAGCCGTGCCATTAATGTCAAGTCAACTGAGATGGGGGGGGGTGCTCCTCCACATCATGTTACTTACTTAATGCTCCTCCACATCATGTTACCTACTCTCCCCCCCTCCGCCCGCAAACCATTCCTCCACAGTCCCAAATGAGTAGCGGCCCGGCACTCTGGAAATTGGAGTCATGATTATGAATTTATATGAGTGTTTAGGAGGATGGGATGTTCCGCAATGAATATTTGAGGGACCAAGGATTTAGCTTTTATTCTCAACCATCCAATGGCTTTTGTTTGTGTGTGTATGTGTGTGTGTATGTGTGTGTGCGTGTGTGTGTGGTAGAGGATAAGTAATGGCAGATGATTGCAAGGTATTTCATTTAATGGGTGACCACTGATCTCAGACGTTACTCTCTCAGTGTTTTCCTTTCTCCACCAATATAAGGGAAAGGGGCAGTGTGATTGGTGTAGGTTCCTGACACATAGCAGCTCCATTTGCGACATCACAAAAAATACCTGATATTACAAACACATATGACAATATTCAAGGTCTTCCAACGTACATTTGAGCTGCCTCAGATTATGCTCAACATTTAATGAGTGGCTCGACTGGTGCACAAAAGAGGGCTGCAGCCAAACAGTATGAGCACCTGAACACCCGCTTTGACAATAGTTCAACAATATAATTTCCGTGTAATCTCCATCTGGTGACGGAATGCTAGTCTGTGTGGTAAGTGTGGTAAGTGTGATCTGTGTGGTAATGAGGAGAAAGGTCCGTTGTACATAAATTACAGTTAAACACCTCATTATCACAAAAGCTGTTCTATGAATCATAGTTGGCACAATTGTTCACTAACAAGGAAGCTCAAGAAAGACTATTAAAGGTGATGATTAATTGCTCATGATTTGATGAGCCTTCCGCCTGTGGAGATCAACTTCGTGTGGAGTGGAGTGAGGAAAACTCATTTGTAAAGAAAACTTAGACATTGCTCAGACGCAATGAAGAATAACACCCACAATTCATAACAGAAAACCTTTCAAAAAGCGCTGTCACAGTGTAAATCCACACATTGCCTCACTTCCATCACTGAGAGTGTCAGTGATAGATGTGAACAAGTATAAAAGATATAGAACAAAGCATGGAACAAAACACTGATTCTAGATATTAAATTAAGCTCTTTCTCTTCTGTTGTGACAGTGTGCTGCCAGTCGGCTAGCAAGGCAGTCATCAGTTACATTTGTCATTCCCAGTGTTGAATGAGCCTATTTTCCTCTGTTCCTCATGTGAAGCGAGCCATGGATGATATTATCGGCCCTAGCTATATTGCACGTGACCCCCTCATTCTTTAAGGTTCACAATCATTCTCCCCCGCATTTTACGCCTTCAAACCGCCACTTAACCTACGCAGCTGTGGGCCAAATGACTTTCCAAGCAATATTGTTTCAATATTTCTGTTTGTCCGTCTGTTGTCTGAGTGATGGTTTCATTTTGACTGGTATCGTAAATACATTGTGATGATCAAATAATAACGTAGGCCGCCCAGATGCGCTCCCAGGGCCGTGTGTGTCTCTGCACTAGAACCTTAGCGGATGCAGATGAAAGTCAAAAGGAAATGTTTAAGTTCTACTCCTTTTTGAAACGTGTCTCAGCATAACTTTGCAAATAATTTGGTTTGATTTGGTCAAAAATTTAAATAATCACCATTGGTTATACCTAGGGTTGTCATTAAAAATAATAATCGAATCAATTACAGGCGCTGTGATTAATTCATCTTAATTAATCGCATACTTACATTTTGCCGAGAAAGTATTTAAAAATAATTTAATTCAAATAAATTATGGCAGATGAGTGATTCAATGAATAATAGACATAATACACTTTAAAGTTCAATGTCTCTTTTATTTAAAACATGTCTTTCATTAACATACAGTGTATTTTAAGATCAAATTAATAACATTTCCATCTCACTCAAGATGCAATGCATTTCAGGCAAAAAACATACAATACTTTGTTTTGACTTTAACACTTTTTCTTGAATACTGTATGTCCAAAAAAATACTGAATCTGCGTTAATTTTTTTAAACACGTTATTTTTTCTTTGATTAATTAATCTAAATGAACGCGTTCATTTGACAGCCCTAGTTATAACATAACAGTGATTGAAACAAGCTGTTTAATCTCATATTCATCAGCTATAGGTTGTTGTGGTCTGAATTTAAATCAGATTACCGATAGGGATTAAGACATCTATACCACAAGGGGATGTCATGCATCAATTACATCAGGTCCTCGCCCTTGATAGTTTGTAAGAGGAGCAGTTTCAGCTAAAAAAAACGTATTCAGATATCTTCCTATTTCTAGAGATGCTCCGATCAGCATTTTTGGGCCTGATCACTGATTACCGATCACCAAAATCATGATCTGCCGATTGCCGATCACTGCCGATCGCAGAATGGCAGGGGAATGGGAATCTATTATATATATATTATATATAAAATATATGGAAGATTCCATATCTTTTACATGTAATCTGGATAGCAGGCAAGCACCAGTTTCTGTTCCAATAGACTCTTTTATTTTTTCTCTTTGGACATGTCGCTCATCAAAGCCTTATACTGAAATGTGCATACTGCTTTTTTTTACGGTACTGAAATGTGCCTGCCACATACTGAGCTATGCAAGTGCTCCGTAAACAAAATTTAACGTTAAACTGCCTCCTTTGCCATAATTACTGAAATCCTGTCAGTGTAGCACAACCTTTTAGAACTCATGCTGCCACTGGCAAGTTCCGATTTGAAAAAAAAAAAAAAGTTGAGCGAGTAATCTACCGTACGTCAAGTGATCGGCGCTTTTGGGGTTCTCCGATCACGCAATTTTTAGCCAATATCGGCCAATCATGATCGGCGTCCAATCGATCGGAGCATATCAACCTATTTCCGTGTGATAACGACTGATGGATACGGTCTGCTGTCTTTTAATATGCTAATCCTTAAGTACTTGTGTTTGAAACACGAGTATTTTAAGAATAAAAGTGAATTAGTGCCTGGCTGGGTGTTGCTCATACTACTACGCTCCTCTGCATACACATGGGGCCACACACACACACACACACACACACACCTGAAGAGAGTGAAAGGCGAGAAAGCAGAACACGAGCTGGTCACCATAGAGAATAAAATGAGGTCTGGGGCCATTCTTCTTTTTCACCCAATCCCGTGGTCCGGTTTAATTTTGCTGATCTGTTGCCAAGGGCTATTGTACATGCACCCTCCTCCCCTCCCCACCTTTCCCATTACCCCCCACTACCCAAAAGAAAGAAAAAATCTGTTCCACTCTGAGACTTCAAAAAATGATTTCAAAACTTCAGTCACCTGGCCCGTAGCCATTTACAAGGTTCAGAAGATCACACAGAGTGTCGACCCCCCCCCCCCCCCACCCCAACACACACACACACACACACACACACGGAACATAGGTGAGGTTTCGATGCATTGCACTGGCCGCAGCAGTCACCTTCCCAATATATGGGAATATGTATATGTCTTGTAGTTCAACGGATGAAATTTTCGTGTCTAAAAAGTCTGTTTGAATCTGTATTTGATTACATTCCCTGTGCGTAACACCCACACTGGAGCATGGCTGGTAACGCAGATACACCTACAAACAGTGATTTAAATGTTGTATCCATTGCAGATTGATTGCATTTTTAAATGTTACGTAATGTTTAGGGCCAGGTCCTTTGTAATTCACCAGTTATTTAGCAATATTGACCAAACGATGGCTCTATACTGAGGAGTGCTACTGCTACCCGAATGTCTCATCAGCTGGTATACACCGCCAGACACACAGGCCTCCGGTGATCTCGTCTTTAGGTACCCACTTCACATCGCTATGATTCAGAGCTTGAATGTTGAATATCCAATATGTTTTCTGACTTAATGTCACTGATATTGAAAATGCATAAGCTGCTACTGAGATGTATGTTTTTTTATTACACCACCAGAAGAGATACACTGCTTTTCATTTCACTTTCGGTTTTAATGTTGGGACGTTCCTGACCGGTGGTCATTAATGTTAAATTGTTATGAGCCAACAGGTAACCAAGCTATCTGGTTGCCAAACGTGTGCATGTGACGTGCGGGATTGGATGGTTAATCTAATTTCTCCTGTTGGATGACACAAGAATTTATATCGATAATGAATGGTTCATGTAAACTTGTAAACTTAAAGATGGTATTTGTATGGCATAAATCACTGTTCCTGAGCATCATGAGTTCCTTGCACAACGCCTAAGATGAGTATTAATGTGAAAAAGTTATTCTCACCACCTCAAAATCCAGCGAACTTCGGTTGCAGAATACTTTCCTTAGAATACCTTCCTCATCTGGGCAGCGATGATATTGGAAGGATCTCATCCAGCTCATGGCTTTATTATTTTTGTTCATTGTCTGTGTTTTTGATATGGAAACTCCATAAATAATAGTTCTAATAATAGTTATAAGTTAAAGCCTTAAGAGTGAGGAGTGAGCATTTCAGGCTATAATGCAGTACTACTTTTCATATCTGGCCAATGTGTTAATGCTAGACTTTCACGGCCAACTATACTATCGTTAGGTTTACTTGAACCATTCATTATAGATAGACATTCTTGTACTGTCTAGGAACGTTGTAGACGTTATGTTTTTCAAATTAATCGCACTGGCGGTGTTTGAAATATATGAGGTTTGCAATGCACAAAGGTTCCCTGGATAGTTAAGTAATGAATTAGTTATTCATGGCTGGTGATGAGTTAGAATGCTATGGAGGCGTTGGGGAATCTGATTCCTTGCAATTTCAGTTTTGGATCAGAGCGCGTGATCGAATCCAACTCAATGCATTGTTTTTTGATATGGAGACATTAATTAAGATCATCACTACAGGAAAAAAAACGACGAAACATACAAAGAACGGCTTAAGGCGGCCACACACCGCGCCGAAAATTGGGCGACGGTGAGTCTTGAGAGGTCGGTGACATGAGTCTCCTTGGTCTGTTCGGTGAGGTCAGCCGTCGGTAAGGTCGTCGACATTCTTTTCAGCCGATTCAACATGTGTGTAATCGGCCACTACAGTCGTTCAGTCTTTACCAATCTGATTGGTGGAGGGCTAGCCCTTGACTAGCGAATCAGTGAATCCCGGAGGTAAGGATGGTAAACATACAAACAGTGAAAGCGCAGACAATGGCCACACACTCTCTCAACGCATTGTTTGGCATCGTTTTGATAGTTGATATTGAATTCTTTGACCATGTGGACCAACGAAATCGAGGAACAATTTATCAGCATGGTGGAGGATAGACTGTTGCTGTTCACGGTTGCTGAGAGAGGTCCTGGTATTTCTGGTTTTCGTTCTTTTTTGGACCACAATACAGATTAGCGCCACCTGATGTCATATGCATGTATGCACGCTTTCATCTCAACAACAATCTCAACAGCAATGCATAACAAGTATTGTATATTCAGAGAGAGAGAGAGAGAGAGATGGGGGAGTCAACGTTAAGAGTTAACGTTAAGAAGGAGTTAACATTAAGAAGGAAGGTTTCTTGTGTGAAAGACTTATCGTCATCATGTCGTTTGTAGTTTAGTCAATCTTTCAAACGACACAAAATAGACACTTTCCTTCTGGATGAGTTTTAGATATAATCTGATTGCAGCTTGTCAGACAATATAGATAGATGCTGTAACAGATACAAACACAGATATGACATGACACTCATTGACTCATTATCTTCTATGGACTACACTGTACTGGTTTCCTTTGGGACAGTTATTTATGAAAATTGAATGTCAGATGAATCACAGCTAATATATATTTGGCTGTTGCAGATCTGAAATTGAATTTGCAAATATTGGGCCCTATCTTGCACCTAGCGCAATTGATTTTCCCCCGCAGTAAACAGGCGCCACTACACTTGTGCCTGGAGAGGCGTGTCGGCGAAAAGCAGAGGCGTGTTCTGGCGCAAATGATACTATTTTAGTGATCTAAAAATTGCGCCACTGCAATTGCGCCACGGACTGAAAAATGCCTGGTCTAAATGTACTAGCGAATAGCGCAGTTGGTGTTGCTATTTTGACATGCCATGGCAGGTCAGAACTGCAACATAAGTTTACACATACATAGGCTATACACAGCACAAACATGTGTGAAACTGCATAGAAATAGCCATGCGTTAAAATAATAATAATAACAATAATAAACTCGAGAAAAGTATATCCCAGCCTTCCAAAACAAAATCTTGTTTTAGGGTAAATAGTTGGTTCAATTATTTGGGAAAGACAGCTGATACAGCGGTAAGCTGTATTTTAAAATCAATGCATCTGCAAACACTGTACAGCAAATATTAAACAGTACATAATACAGTACATGGTGATGTATATAAACGGGGGGACACATGCATATTATGAACACAAGTCGATAACGATAATGTATACAATATTGGTAACAAACTATGTTTGTTAATTTATGCCGCATATCATTAAATAGACCCACAGTTGCAGCCACAGGTCTGCGTCTGCATATCATATATGTGTTAAGTTGTCTTTGCTGCAATTTACATGACGACTCAGCATTTCTGAAGTTGTAGAAGAAAACGCTATTCCATGTGTGAATTAGGCATAAACTGAGCCATTTGAAGTTTGAAATTCATGTGGTCATGCATCTGTCTCAGTGTGAACGCACCGTTAGAGTCTAGTCTTAGACTTATAGTATATATAAGTCTAAGTAAGTATAAGTAAGTACACTTGATTGAAAATGACCCGTGAGCTGGTGCTCCATGTTGCCATGCAGGATATCTCCCTGTGTGTGGTGCTGTTTGCACTGGTGCCTCACCCATTCCCAGAGTCCAGTCTGACTCAGGCCAGGTGAGGCTGCTCAATCCAAGCATCATTCACACGCACTCCACACCACCCACCTGGGTGAATCAAGTTAGGCCACGTTTATACATAGCAGGGTATTTAGAGAAACAAATATTTCCCCCCTCCGTTTTCAAAAATAACATTGTGCACACAACATATTTTTCAAAAAAGTTTTACATCAACCCGCATAAATACGCCGTCGAGCGCCATTATAACTATGCCAAACCTATGGGCGGCAGTGTAGGGAGAAGGATAAAGCCATGCAAGCCAATCAAAATCCTCAGAATCAACAACAAATAACATGAGCGACTTCCTGTTCCTTTCAAAACAACCAATGTGGCGCAAGGTTCGTAAACATAGGGTGCTCACATGACGTTAAGCATTTTCTGGCGCATAATGTGACGCTTGAGAACCTAAAACCCAGTTTCTCCCAGTTGACACAACAACACATAACCGGCGTTATCAGAAATCTCCACTTTGGCCGGAGTTTTTAGAAATAATCGTTGTCTGTGATAAAAACTGGGTTTTCGTGTAAATGAGAGGCCAAACCGCGTGGAAATATCTGCATTTTTCCTTAGTGTAAACGGGGCCTTAGTTGACCTGACTTCTGTCAGCACCAGGTATTATATGTAGGGTGTTCTTTGGTATTTCACACATATAATTAGCATGTAGTCATGTGTTTGGAAACCAGTTGGCTCATAACACCAGCAAGTTTTTCAAGCACAACAAGTATTGTTTTTTGATAGAGAGAGAGAGAGAGAGAAGGGATGGGGGAGTCAACGTTAGACAGGAAGGTCGAGAGAGAGAGAGCGAGAGAGACGAAGAAATTAATTTGAAATCTTTTTTGATGTCTTAACTGAACAATCCATGCTTCAACTCTCATTCCCTTATATTATATATTATATATTATTGTATATTTCCATCGATCGACAATAAAGACATTCTTGTATTTCAGTAATTATTCCCCTAGTGCCGTATTTTATGTTTATCTTGTGTCAACAACTTATCATCATCTATCATGTAGTTTGTAGTTTAGTCAATCTTTCAAACGACCGGCACAAAATAGACACTTGTTTTGAACGAGTTTGAGATGTAATCCGGTTGCAGCTTGGCCGACATTATAGACGATGCTGTAACAGATACAAACACAGATACGACATGACACTCATTGACTCATATCCTCATTGAGATATCCTTACAATGTACTGGTTCTCTTTTGGGAGTTATTTATGTAATTTGACCATTGCAGATCTGAGATTTAATTTGTAAATATTGTTTGTAAAACACTTGGTCTACACTAGAGTCTAAACCATACCAAACCTACCAGATCTAACCTCTACACTACCGTCCCATAGACCATCCCTATCAGATCTAACCTCTACACTACCGTCCCATAGACCATCACTACCAGATCTAACCTCTACACTACCGTCCCATAGACCATCCCTATCAGATCTAACCTCTACACTACTGTCCCATAGACCATCACTACCAGATCTAACCTCTACACTACCGTCCCATAGACCATCACTACCAGATCTAACCTCTACACTACCGTCCCATAGACCATCACTACCAGATGGGCCGCGGGCCGCATGCGGGCCTCACTATGTGCAGCCTGCAGATCATTTTAAATTAAATTTAAATGTAATTTTAATTTAATTTATATTCATTGTGATTTCATGAAGTCTCTGTGGAGACTCCGGTCAGATTATCCGGTCAGATTAAGTAGCGCCTGCCTTGCTATTCTTACTTATCACACAGTGTTAACATTTCCATCATCTGTGGAGATTTAGTTACAACATATTCGAGGTTCGAGAAGCACCCAAAAGTATGTTTTACTAGGGGTGTGTTGATTCTCTCTTATTTTGTTTTTGAGACCTTGCCGAACTTCACTCTTTGAGGAAACCATGATAACTCAAATTGAATTCACTCTAATTGCTAACTTGCTAACTTTCCAAAAGTTTCCAGAAGGTTTACCCACCTGTAACAAAGACAATGTTACACGCCACCTAGGTAGCTGCCACATTCCACCTAGGTATCTTTTACTGGGCTCCTCCCTACACAGAATGGTGCATTGAGTTTGTTTTTGGTATTCATACATAGAATTTATGTTTATGTGACAGACAGTGAGAGATGCCATACAGTACCATAAATCATATTATTTGTTCTCTACATTGTATGAAAGCAACACCCCATAATTATCTTCTGACTTTACAGTTTTGAAACTAGCATGTAATGGCGGAAATAACTAGCTGGATTTACCGCATATCTAAAGTTAATCGCTCCGCAAATGCTACCATGTCTTCATTATATATATACACACTTATTGGCACTTGATGAAATTAACCCACTTTGGAGTTAATAACTATACAGTATATGTCTCATCGCTTTCAGTTTTTTTGATTTTTTGGCTTTTCGATTTAAGCTATGCAATTTTTTTCCAACCTTTAACGGTGTGGATGTTTACATTGTTTACTCCATTAAGACTTTTGAACTCTGTTAAAATCTTTTCGCTTGATTTAAGCCTTTCAACATTTCTTTACGTTTTAAACTACGTGGCTTTATTAAAACATATTTTCAACCTCACTTTGCATTAAAGCACTCATTTTCTGCAGGAAATACATTTTCTAGTTAGATATGGTTGTGATTCATTGCTTTCACCTTTTACGTCCATGTCTGAATTCCAAGGCCCAGAGTCACTTCCAGACTCTAATCCAAATTTTCCACACCCTTATTCCGCCTTCCTACCTTTAATAAGGTGGAAAAGACAGCTGATACAGCGGTAAGCTGTATTTTAAAATCAATGCATCTGCAAACACTGTACAGCAAATATTAAACAGTACATAATACAGTACATGGTGATGTATATAAACGGGGGGACACATGCATATTATGAACACAAGTCGATAACGATAATGTATACAATATTGGTAACAAACTATGTTTGTTAATTTATGCCGCATATCATTAAATAGACCCACAGTTGCAGCCACAGGTCTGCGTCTGCATATCATATATGTGTTAAGTTGTCTTTGCTGCAATTTACATGACGACTCAGCATTTCTGAAGTTGTAGAAGAAAACGCTATTCCATGTGTGAATTAGACATAAACTGAGCCATTTGAAGTTTGAAATTCATGTGGTCATGCATCTGTCTCAGCGGAGACTGCAAACTGCGTTTCATACTTGCGTTTCAGACCGTTAAAATAGGGCCCATTGTGTGTTTGTTTGTTTGGGTTTGTCTTTTGTCATTCCCAGTCTCTACACTACCGTTCCATAGATCATCACTACCAGATCTAACCTCTACACTACCGTCCCATAGACCATCACTACCAGATCTAACCTCTACACTACCGTCCCATAGACCATCACTACCAGATCTAACCTCTACACTACCGTCCCATAGACCATCACTACCAGATCTAACCTCTACACTACCGTCACATAGACCAGGGGTTTTCAAACTTTGAGCGTGTGTGGACCACTTTTTATAATCAAGAATTTTCGCGGACCACCTTATAATACACATAATAAAATATGTCTACACACAGTCCTACCTGAATTACCCACACCTCTTAATAGGCATATATTAGCACTAAAAGTAACATTGCATCAGTACAACAGGCTTGTTAAAAGAATGTTTACTGCACACAACGGCTGCCACATATTTAATGTATTTATTTAAAGCGCCCAAGGGCGTAATCAGGTTCATTTGAACACCAGGCTTATATCCTAATTTGTGAATCCTAATTCTAAGTAGCTTTCACAGTATTTTCTTTTCACCCTCCTTTTCTTTGTTTCCTTGTGAGGAATCTGGCTTGTAGATGCCTCCGACTCACTGTCAGTCTCTTCATTGTTGGTAACCTCTGCCTCTTTTCTCTTCAGAGAACCTGTTGCCATCCAGCGATCCATCTTGTGGTTCTGAGCACTGAATTTCAAAGTTCCCTCCTAGCCACTAGACCAAATATTCTGGAACATTCTAATCTTTGCACTAGCCTATTTTAGTAATCACACAATACCTTCAATTTAATTTAAATTGTATATCATACATACATATTTTTAATTGTTTATGAAAATTTTTTTTAATGAAAAATATTATTTTATATTTTAGTTTGCTTTTCCACAGACCACCTGCAGTACCGTCGCGGACCACAGTTTGAAAATCACTGCCATAGACCATCACTACCAGATCTAACCTCTACACTACCGTCCCCATAGAGTCTAGACCATCACTACCTGATCTAACCTCTACACTACCGTCCCCATAGAGTCTAGACCATCACTACCAGATCTAACCTCTACACTACCGTCCCCATAGAGTCTAGACCATCACTACCTGATCTAACCTCTACACTACCGTCCCCATAGAGTCTAGACCATCACTACCAGATCTAACCTCTACACTACCGTCCCCTTACGTTGCGTTCACACCAAACGCTACATTGGTCGCCTGGTCGCGGTGTCGCCTGAGTTTGGTTGTGCGGCCAGTCACAAATCTGTCGCTGTATGATTTGTGCAAGTTTTATCACGCTAATTTAGTCGCACGTGTATGAGGAAGTTGAGTTGTTGTGGAAGTACCAGAGACGTCGGAGAACCCGACGCAGTCTATTCATAATATCATCTGGAGGTGCACACAGCTTTTGGCCGTGATACTATATATTATATAATATAGATATTTATATATAATATTACATAATATATATAGAGTTCCGGGAGTCGCAAACTGCAACAATCACTATGTGATTGTTACCCGTCTCTACGTTGACTTTGTATGGAGTCGCGTCGCCCCATCGCTTTTGGTGTGAACGCACCGTTAGAGTCTAGTCTTAGACTTATAGTATATATAAGTCTAAGTAAGTATAAGTAAGTACACTTGATTGAAAATGACCCGTGAGCTGGTGCTCCATGTTGCCATGCAGGATATCTCCCTGTGTGTGGTGCTGTTTGCACTGGTGCCTCACCCATTCCCAGAGTCCAGTCTGACTCAGGCCAGGTGAGGCTGCTCAATCCAAGCATCATTCACACGCACTCCACACCACCCACCTGGGTGAATCAAGTTAGGCCACGTTTATACATAGCAGGGTATTTAGAGAAACAAATATTTCCCCCCTCCGTTTTCAAAAATAACATTGTGCACACAACATAGTTTTCAAAAAAGTTTTACATCAACCCGCATAAATACGCCGTCGAGCGCCATTATAACTATGCCAAACCTATGGGCGGCAGTGTAGGGAGAAGGATAAAGCCATGCAAGCCAATCAAAATCCTCAGAATCAACAACAAATAACATGAGCGACTTCCTGTTCCTTTCAAAACAACCAATGTGGCGCAAGGTTCGTAAACATAGGGCGCTCACATGACGTTAAGCATTTTCTGGCGCATAATGTGACGCTTGAGAACCTAAAACCCAGTTTCTCCCAGTTAACACAACAACACATAACCGGCGTTATCAGAAATCTCCACTTTGGCCGGAGTTTTTAGAAATAATCGTAGTCTGTGATAAAAACTGGGTTTTCGTGTAAATGAGAGGCCAAACCGTGTGGAAATATCTGCATTTTTCCTTCGTGTAAACGGGGCCTTAGTTGACCTGACTTCTGTCAGCACCAGGTATTATATGTAGGGTGTTCTTTGGTATTTCACACATATAATTAGCATGTAGTCATGTGTTTGGAAACCAGTTGGCTCATAACACCAGCAAGTTTTTCAAGCACAACAAGTATTGTTTTTTGATAGAGAGAGAGAGAGAAAGAAGGGATGGGGGAGTCAACGTTAGACAGGAAGGTCGAGAGAGAGAGAGCGAGAGAGACGAAGAAATTAATTTGAAATCTTTTTTGATGTCTTAACTGAACAATCCATGCTTCAACTCTCATTCCCTTATATTATATATTATATATTATCGTATATTTCCATCGATCGACAATAAAGACATTCTTGTATTGCAGTAATTATTCCCCTAGTGCCGTATTTTATGTTCATCTTGTGTCAACAACTTATCGTCATCTATCATGTAGTTTGTAGTTTAGTCAATCTTTCAAACGACCGGCACAAAATAGACACTTGTTTTGGACGAGTTTGAGATATAATCTGGTTGCAGCTTGGCCGACATTATAGACGATGCTGTAACAGATACAAACACAGATACGACATGACACTCATTGACTCATATCCTCATTGAGATATCCTTACAATGTACTGGTCCTCTTTTGGGAGTTATTTATGTAATTTGAATCACAACAAATAGATGACCATTGCAGATCTGAAATTTAATTTGTAAATATTGTTTGTAAAACACTTAGTCTACACTAGAGTCTAAACCATCACTACCAGATCTAACCCCTACACTACCGTCCCATAGACCATCACTACCAGATCTAACCCCTACACTACCGTCCCATAGACCATCACTACCAGATCTAACCTCTACACTACCGTCCCATAGACCATCACTACCAGATCTAACCTCTACACTACCATCCCATAGACCATCACCACCTGATCTAACCTCTACACTACCGTCCCCATAGAGTCTGAATCTAGACTCTATGGGGACGGTAGTGTAGAGGTTAGATCTGGTAGTGATGGTCTAGAGTCTAGACCATCACTACCAGATCTAACCTCTACACTACCGTCCCCTAGACCATCACTACCAGATGGGCCGCCGGCCACATGCGGGCCTCACTCTGTGCGGCCTGCAGATCATTTTAAATTAAATTTAAATGTAATTTTAATTTAATTTATATTCATTGTGGTTTCATGAAGTCTCCGTGGAGAAGGGAAATCCGGTCAGATTAAGTAGCGCCTGCCTTGCTATTCTTACTTATCACACAGTGTTAACATTTCCATCATCTGTGGAGATTTACAACATCTTCAAGGTTCGAGAAGCACCCAAAAGTATGTTTTACTAGGTGTGTGTTGGTTCTCTCTTATTTTGTTTTTGAGACCTTGCCGAACTTCGCTCTTTGAGGAAACCATGATAACTCAAATTGAATGAACTCTAATTGCTAACTTGCTAACTTTCCAAAAGTTTCCAGAAGGTTTACCCACCTGTAACAAAGACAATGTTACACGCCACCTAGGTAGCTGCCACATTCCACCTAGGTATCTTTTACTGGGCTCCTCCCTACACAGAATGGTGCATTGAGTTTGTTTTTGGTATTCATACATAGAATTTATGTTTATGTGACAGACAGTGAGAGATGCCATACAGTACCATAAATCATATTATTTGTTCTCTACATTGTATGAAAGCAACACCCCATAATTATCTTCTGACTTTACAGTTTTGAAACTAGCATGTAATGGCGGAAATAACTAGCTGGATTTACCGCATATCTAAAGTTAATCGCTCCGCAAATGCTACCATGTCTTCATTATATATATACACACTTATTGGCACTTGATGAAATTAACCCACTTTGGAGTTAATAACTATACAGTATATGTCTCATCGCTTTCAGTTTTTTTTATTTTTTGGCTTTTCGATTTAAGCTATGCATAATTTTTTTTCCAACCTTTAACAGTGTGGATGTTTACATTGTTTACTCCATTAAGACTTTTGAACTCTGTTCAAATCTTTTCACTTGATTTAAGCCTTTCAACATTTCTTTACGTTTTAAACTACGTGGCTTTATTAAAACATATTTTCAACCTCACTTTGCATTAAAGCACTCATTTTCTAGTTAGATATGGTTGTGATTCATTGCTTTCACCTTTTACGTCCATGTCTGAATTCCAAGGCCCAGAGTCACTTCCGGACTCTAATCCAAATTTTCCACACCCTTATTCCGCCTTCCTTCCACCTTTAATAAGGCAGTGAAAAGCTGCATATGCCATGGATATTATTCCAAAGCCCTGTTTTGCATAAAAGTAACACAGGATGCTTTGCTTGCCACACAGGTCTTGAATGGAGCGCTCTGCATATTCATTTTTTTCAGAGGATAAAACCGGAAGGTATGTAGATGGAATTTGCCGCCATCTCGGGAAATGGACACGCTCGTGTTAATTAGAACAAGCCGCATCGCAGGTTCAGAGCATGAGCTGATCGTCGCTATTGACCACGGATTGAGAGTGTGGGGGATATTCATGACTCCGGCAGCTCTCTCTTTTGATATGTTGTGAGGTAAAGGAAGAAAGCAAATATGGCCCCCACCTCCTCCTTCCTTAGTGTGTCCTTGATCAAATACACATTCTGGAAGGTATCAAGGTATCTAATTAGTCGCAAATATGGCAGAAGTGGTGCTTCTGGCGCAGCATGTGTGTGTGTGTGTGTGTGTGTGTGTGTGTGTGTGTGTGTGTGTGTGTGTTAGCACCAGCTCTTGGCTAGCATCAGCTCTGTCGCAAGCCTGAGATATATGGGTAGCACAACTCTATGGCTAGTACCAGATCTATGACAAGCATCGGTTCCATGGCTAACACCAGAGTTAAGGCTAGCACCAGAACTATGGCTAGCTCCAAATCTATCATAGATATATATACTGACTAGATATCGCATTCGGCTGCTAAGCATTTGTCAACAATGCCGCCATCTTGCCGCGGGGTAACCACCCACCTGAATGAATGAACGTCTCTAAAACACCTTATTTTAAGGCAATATTCAAGCGGGTTGGTTTCTGACATAGGTCAGACGTGTAATGATAAAAAAAAGTATTTTTAATTTATTTTTACTAGCATTACCACAAACACACGTTTGACCCGACCCGATTGAAGATTTCCTTTAAAAAAAATGTGTTTTAGAGTGATTTTGACTGGGAAAGGACTTCTGTCCCATCGACATTCATTCATTCAGGTGGGTGGTTACCCCGCCGCAAGATGGTGGCGGTATTGACGTATGTTCCACTGAACAGCGCAGCTCAGGCGATATCTAGTCAGTATATATATCTATGCAAATCTATGGCTAATACTAGAGTTATGGCTAGCACCAGTTTTATGGCTGGATCCAGATATATGCCCCAGATACATGACTAGACGGGGTCATCCCTGTGTTCCCCGGGTCCTATGTTCCCCGGGTCCTATATTCCCTGCTTTGTATGTGACCGGGTAGCAACTGTGTTTTTCGTAGGCGGAATCCGGAAGAATCATGAATATTATGATTATGGTAAGGGTTAGGATTTTGCCTGACAGGCTGCCTGTCCAATCCTAGCGCTTGAGGCGGGACTTTTTCCGGATTCCACCTATGAAAAACACAGTCGCGACTGGGGAACATAGGACCCGGGGAACATAGGTACGCTCCCGACTAGACTACACCCAAATTGATGGCTAGTACTAGTTATATGACTAGCCTCAGATATATGGCTAGCAACTGTTACATGGCTACTAACAGCTCTATGGCTAGCTCCAGATCTATGGTTAACACCAGAGTTATGGCTAGCACCAGATGGCTAAAGCTTCATTGATGAAGGGTGAGCTAATGTGACTCTAACTCCTGGCTAATCAAGAGCTGTCCCTTGATTTAGTGTCTTGACATGAATATGAATGCGTATGAATCTATCAATGTGTATGAATGCTAATGACTGTGGCGATGTGCCGCCGACATAACAGCACCCGCTACCGAGCTTCACTCCGTTCACGCCCACACCTTCCCTGCCGTTCCGTCCTCACCCAAATGTTTTTCCGTTCCAACGTGGGAATGCTGGCTTCTCCTCACGACCCCTCTCCCGTCGCCCTCCTCCCTCCCCCACCCTCGCTTTCCTCCGTCAAAAAACTGTCTCTCCGTCACGGAGATTGCGGGTATGGAGGGCTTCCAGGCGGGAGATGAATTGTCTGAATGAGACGCGAACGGCGCACGGTGGGCTAATCTGAATAGGTGACAGGAGGTGTGGTGCTGGGGGCGGGGGGGGGGGGGGGGGGGGGGGGGTTCCCGTGGGACGCTCCCTTACTGCTGGAGTCAGGGCTTACTAAGCGCTCTAATTGCGTGACTCACACTATGGCAGAAATAAATAAATATAAAAACGACAGGGGAGCAAAAGCTCCTCTAAGGAGGTGTAGGAGGTGGAAGTGGAGGGTTCCCACTCACCCCGAACACTAAATGATTACCACTTTGCATGCTCGGGTGGAGAATGTCTTCACAAAGTTGAATCAGGAGTAACTTTTCCTTTTCTTCTTTTTGTTTTCTGTTCCATTGACATCCTTCTTCAGGATGGATGAAGTGCCCGGCTCTGGCTGGCTCTGGGTTCCTCTTGCACACAAAACTTTACGTTTTGAAATTGACTTCCTTTATTTACTTTTTGGAGTTCATTGTCACACATCATGCAATCCTAGTACACACACACACACACACACACACACACACACACACACACACACACACACACACACACACACACACACGCACACACACACGCACACACACAATGAAGCTGTGTTCAACGGTATGTTTTGATATGTTTTTCCTGTCCTATGCATTTTACCTCATCTTCTCTCTCTCTCTCTCTCTCTCTCTCTCTCTCTCTCTCTCTGTTCTGCAGCCTCCTTTAGTTCTGACAAATACGTATTTGTTCTCTCGAGGCTGGGGAGCAATATGGTCCTGCTTCATATTGTGTGTGTGTGAGTGTGTGTGTGGTGTGTGCACCTACATGTGTGTTACTGTTTATGATCACATTCTGGGGAAATGGTTTGTTTCCTTTTGTTTTTTTTATGATGGACGGGGAATGAGATGTCTACCTCAAGGCCACCATCAAGAGTAATAAAGACTGTCTGAGTCAAAAAGGAAAATTTGCCTTTTGACTTCGATTGCAGGCGGGAAGACACATGAAAATGAGACTTTGTGTTACTTTGATCATCACACTGTTGCTTGCAAAATGCATGTGAATCTATGATGAGGCAGGTTTGAGTGACAGGAGGAAGGGGCTGCACATGCACCAGGTGGCTTACTTTCTGTTTCCAGTATCTCTCCGTTAATACAATTTAATAAACATTCTTCCAGCACACAGTACATCGTCCAGTGTTGTCCTTAAAGATAGTGAGACGGAAAGTTAAACCGGATCATTAAGTTGGACTTAACCACGTATTAGTTGCACGATTAGTGAAAGAGATTAGTTAAAGCACAGCCCTAACTGTTTAATAATATTTGTGGTTGGAGTGTTAATGCCAACCCACTCCAACGCAAAATGTTTCAGTGGAAATAAGCGGAGATGTACACCAGTCGCTAGTTCTCTAACGCATTGTCACTGTTAAGCCAAGGAGTCTACCACAAACCACATGGCAACCGCCGGAGCAGATGATGGCTAATTGGGGGATTTGTATTCTATTACCATTGTCTATCTTTTGTGTCTCATACTCTTCTTGATGATTTAAATCCCCTTCGTCACACCACATCATTTTGACACGTTTAACAGAGACGCAGTGTAAACTTACAAAACACACACACATCTGCATGTGTGCACACGCCTGCACACGCCTGCACACTTGCACACACTCGCCTCTCATACCTCACACAGCAGCTTACCCGACATTAAGCCTGTAATCATCTAGTTACGGCGAGCCGCTGCGTTCTGACAGTTCTAATCCATGCCTGTGTGTAATTATTTCTCCCGCTCTCTCCTGCCTTCCTCAGAGCCAAGAAGAAGGCCAAGCCGCTGAACCTCAAGATCTCCAGTGGCGTGGGCAGCTGTGAGAACCTGCCGTCGCAGCGCTCACCCCTGCACAGCGACCGCTCCCTGCGCTCCTTCTTCTTCCCCTCCTTCATCCCCTCCACACCCCCCGTCCACGCCGCCGAAACGCCCTCCGGTAGTGAGTACCCCACTGCTTTGTCTCCTCCTCAACCCCGCCGACACACCCCTGACTCAAACCCACACTTAATTTATCTTCATTTTTTATAATCACAACCTCCTCCTCCTCCTTCTACTCTTCCTCCTTCTCTTCCTCGTCCTCCTCCATCTCTTCCTCCTCTTCCTCCACCTCCTACTCTTAGTCCTCCTCGCTACCTGAATCTCGAAAAAGCAAACAACCCTGAAATGCTATGTACAGACATTTTTCATTTAAGCACATACATTTAGTTAGCCTAAATTTCATGGTAAATATAAAGCATGTTAATGCATTATGATAGAAAACATATCGATACAGGGTTTGCCAACCCAATAAGTCACATTTGACAGCATTTTTTCATATATATTAGCTCTTGCTCTCGTCCTCCAAAATATCCCCTCTTGTTTGAAACTGAGCCACTGCCGGACATGTAAAGAAAACAGAAAACAAAAATGCGACCTGGATCTAGAAAGCTTTGCCGCAAAAAAAAAAATCTAATCCCCCTGCCGGCCGTGGTGGAACATAAACGTTCGATGAATGAGATGACCTGAGCAATCCTTAACGACCTCAGGTTGCGTGTCACTGCATGCCGTTTCCAGCCATAGTTGGCTCATTATGGATGCTTGGCTCCAAACACAGGAAGCCATTAGTTTGGCGGAGAGAGAGAGAGAGAGAGAGAGAGAGAGAGAGAGAGAGAGAGAGAGAGAGAGAGAGAGAGAGAGAGTGAAGGAGCGATGGGGAGGAAGAGGGGGGTGACTGCAGAGCGTTGGCTTAGTGAAGGGGATGAAGAACGGTTGCCCCTCCACATTTTCCTAGTGTCCACAGACCTTTAAGTAAAAAGTCATTAGTGTTCAGCACTACAGAGCATGGGGATTGCGCTGAGCTTTGGGCTGTGATTGGAAGGAATATAGCCTGGGTATGTTTATTTATAAAGCACCATTCAAACACATGGGGAATATAAACTAATATAAATCGACGGCGCAGTGTGCAGATTCCCAAATGATGCCATCGTCTACGAACGCATCAAGAAGCCATGGGTCAAGTGATAAGTTTCTTTATAGATGTATAGATTTTGTTTTGTTATTTAGTCTGTATAACTATAGGTCATAGCTTACAAGTTGGATAGAGATTATGATTGTCAATTGTTCCACAATGTGGTTATGGTAAGTAAAAAATGTGTCCTCTCTAGAGCCGTTTGCCCGTTCTGGGCTACTGTAGAAACATAGTGCAATATGGTTGGTTCTGTGGAAGAGGAGCCACTCCCTATGTAGGGCTCATTCTACGGTAATGACAACACAATGATCCTTGTGTTCATGGGAATATACACAAATTTAAACATACTAATAATCATTATATTCCATTTTTGTGTGTTCCACTAGAGGCCACTAAATACTTAAATCATACTTCATTAAAATATAGTAAAAAAAAAAAAAAAAAAAGGAGAAATGTAAAATAAAAGTATTGGTAATGTTGATGGTATTATATTTATTAATTAAAAGCTGTGGAAAACAGAAATGTTTTGAGCCCAGATTTAACAGAATAAAGTGTTCTCCACCACAAAATGCTTCACCATACTTGATTCAAAGTATGGGAACAGAGTCAGCCGGCCCCTGATGACCTTTGTAAACTATTAATGCTATTTTGAACTCAATTATCTTGCAAACAGGAAGAGAGTTCTGGCACTGTGTAATGTGGTCCACTTTTTTTTGGTTAGGTAAAACTCTAGCAGCAGCATTCTGGATGAGTTGGTGCTGTGTCACGGCTTTTTAGAGAGACCTGTGAAAACCAAATCACATGTCGTCAAGCCTACTGAAAATTAAACTAGAGCATGGATATTTTTTACAGGTCTTGTTTGAAAATCCTATATTAGAGTATATTAGAGTTAGTGCCAGATTAGTGAGTTAGTGCCGAATCCATAGCTATACAAGATTTCAGACATGGTTTTTACTGTTCAATGATAAAGTACTTAATGTTATATTGAGTTATATTGTTATCATGTGGAGAATATTATTATTCATCGAAATGTGTGTCTTCGTGGTTGTGCAGACTTGAGGGCTACTATGTCTTAGATAAACACTTTAACACTTATTAACACAAGTTCAACACAAAATAAGAGAGGTAGATAATTAGAAGTTTGAAGGTTAAAGACTTTGTTATCACTTGCACAGAAGTAATAACAAAACCTGAATCTTTGCAAAAGAACACCTGTTCAGGTTATATACCAAAGGGTGTGAATTCCTCCTACCTGCACTGACCAACACCCTATGCCTCCGGCCCAGACATTGGATGCCTCATTGAACTGAACTTTAACTAGCGCCAGCTAGCTGACCACATTTAATTAAAGGGCTCCTTCCCTCTTCGTGGGGGGTTAAACATCAACCTAAAACTAGCTGTCTTGAGCCATCCAGCTCAGAGAGCTATCAGAAGGTGTAATTAGTGTCGGCTGGTTTTCCATTGGAATGTGGTCTATTTGCTGAGTCTATACTTTGTCAACACCTATTTGGCATATAGCATGTGTAGCAGAGAGCAGTTCGACCACTTTCGGGTCTCGAACCTGCCACCTCTCGAACTACGACACTACCGGCATGGGAGTCGAACGCTCTAACCACTGAGCTAAAAGCCCAGGCTTCTAACTCAGCGGCCAGAAGCGTTCTTAAGGCTAGGGGTGTGAGGATTTACAAACATACTAACGCCAGCTAGCCCAGGCTAGTTGGCATCCGTTAGACATGTAGGCAAGATAATGATGATATATTTCCTTTAAATGGTATAGTCAATTTCTCCCATAACTACAGCGATGAAGCTGTTCAATGAAAGCTGGCCTCCCAGCCTTAAACCCTGGGTGGCTTATTGACAAAGGGAATACCGACTATGGGAATATCCCCAATCCCGAATATCCTGTAGCAAATACATCTTGTCTGTCAGAAAGCCACAGTTTCGGTTACACTTGGAATTTCACTTTCAATGCCACATATATCGGATTATTGAAACTGCCAGATATATTTAAGATGCTTTCAGGTAAAATACTGTTGATTGCAAAAGGAGAAGTGTCTTTCTTGTTATGCTTGTTTGTACGTTTGCATACAACAAATGAGCTTAGGAGAGAACAGTGGACGTGTTTGTCTAAAGTGAGTTTAATGATTCAATTATTATTTAATGTCTTGTCTGCAAATGTATGTGAAATACATTTTCAATAAGAAACAAACTGCTGAAACGACTGCTTACTCACACATTACATTATTTTGTGCTGTTGCGGTTTCTTACTTTTCATTCTCCTGTCTTTGATATAAATGTTTGTAATTTGTAATTAAGTGTACATATGTTTCTGTGCGTGGGCACTGAAGACATGTTGCGTGTGGTGGGTGTTTCAGAAAGGCATGTGCGAAAAGTGAATGCATTCGACTCCCTTTATAATTGCTGTGATTGTCGTATCGTGGGTAACTTTGCAAAATCGTATTTAAGTACAAATAATATAAATCTTTTTGAGTAGTTTATAGTGCCTTTGAGAAGTTACTGATGGATATGCACTTGGAGGTGATGTAGTGGTTTGACAGTGTAGATAGCGAGATAGATATACTTGATAGTAAGCCAAGATACCTGCCGGTTTCAATCAATGTTTACAAGAAGGCCAACCGGGTCGACAGCTAGCTTGTTTTAGGGATATCCCCGAAGAGTTGTGTCAGTCAGCTAAAAGCAATCCATCCTCTAGAAAGTAAACATTAGTTATGTTTTTTATTTTTTGTTTTTTATTTCTACATTTAATTCTTGTATTTATCAGGGATGCAATACAAACAAAAAACTATGATCAAATGTGTCTACACGGGTTGGGTTTTTACCGTCTTTGTAGCGGTGCCAGTTTTTGTTTCTTGGCCGTTTTCCATAAAGACGGAGGAAAGAATAGTGAACACAACCGCAAACTATTTAATTGTGTTTGATTGGAATGAAATGGGGGGATGTGTGCGGTGTGCGTTTGTGTTGCGTTTGTGTTTGTGTTTGTGGTGCGTCTGTTTTTGTGCGTGTGTGGTGTGTATCGATGTATGTGTTTGTGTGTGGGGGACATGTGTATCTGTTTGTGTCTTATCAAATGCGAGGCAAAAAAAGGTTCCACAGCGTTCAGCTGTTGTCATAGAAACAGTACCAGCAACAGGGTTGTCTTGTTCGAAGAACTTCTCACTCTCCATCTCGCAACCAACTGTTGGTCTGTAGTCCTAAGCAGAGTAATAGTCTATGGCAGAAAGCGTTGTTACATTGACAAACGCATTGAATCGCTAATTTCAACAAGGAGCTTGGATGGAGGTGGTTATGGCATGTTTTTATGTGTGTATGCATTTATGACATTGACGTACAGGCATGCACAGCCATTGCAGTTCTGTACTTGTTCCACTATTAAAGCACAACGTCAGACAGGCATACGCACTCAAACACAGACACACAAACAAACAAAGACACACAGACACACACACACACACACACACACACATGCACACCCATGCAGGCAGACTACGGAGGGAGGGATGGCTCCTTGTTAATTACGTCCAATCAGAGAAGACTGAGGGTGGGCACCGCTTTCTGGCGCCGAGGTTACACTGACTTCAAAGGCTCATCTGTCTCACACACACAACCACACACAAACACACACGCACTAACACATGCACACTCACCCACACACCTATACACACACACACGCACTAACACATGCACACTCACCCACACACACACAAACACATGCATGTGCTAACACACACACACACACACACACACACACACACACATTCACTAACACACACACATATACACACTCACACACACAGATACACACACACACACACACACACATGCATGCACACACATACACACACACATACGCATGTGTGCGCATGTGTGCGCATACGTATCACACCAGCTCTGTGTGGAGAAAGTCAGTGGCTTTCAGATCCACCTTTGGTCCGAGTCTGTTCTCGTCAACACAAACCTTCTGAGATATGTCTCCTTCAAAATGTTTTCTACCCTTCCTTTCTCCTCCTCTCATACACAGACACACACACACACACACACACACACACACAAAGCCACTGGTATACCTGCACAACATATTACATCGGTACGTTTCTGTAAATGTAATTATAAAGCACCATTCAAACACACAGGTAACGCGTAAACATTTTAAAGTAAAATGCCTGCAGCCCACTGGATAACTCACATTCCTGGCATCTGCGTTGACAGTACCAATCAGCTGCCTGTTGCCTCTGAGGCTGACATGAAGCTGATGATGTCACTTCCCCTTCCTATTGGGTTATCGTGCTGATTGGCTGTAATTGAGCGATGCATTGGGCTCCAACGAGCATGCACTTGGCCTCTGGAGGGATGATGGAAGTAGAGAGAGAGGGGGTGGTGGTGGTGGTGGTGAATGTAGTGGACGTGGTGGAGTTGATAGGTATAGGTAGAGGTGGAGGTGGTGGTATTGGATGTGGTGGTGAAGGCGGTGGTGAAGAAGGTGGTGGTGATGGAGGTAGAGGTGGAGGTGGTGGTATTGTTGGTGTAGACTTTGATTTGCGTCGACTGCATGCACTGGAAAGCGAGTCAAAACATGGACCTGCTGGACATGAAATTGGTTGAGCAGGATTGTGAACGCTTTCTCCAAATCACACACTCAATAGCCTAGATTCTGTTCCTCTTTTTGATCACGGTTGTTTTGATTTTCATAAAACCTATAAAATGCCTATCGAAGTTAAAATAGTTAATAGTCCAAAGTGACTCATGAAACATGACACAGTGAGCCTGTGGAACCTACTGGAACAAATGGATTGTCTACTATGCAGAAAGAACATTTATTGGTACTTGTACACACTGAGGACTCTTACACAGGAAAGATGGGGATTTTTTTGTAATGTTGAATGTGGAAACTAATCCCTCCACAATCTCATTGTTTATTTATGGAATCAAATAACTTCATGCAGGCACATGACACATCGTCAGCACATGTGCCATGTTTTCCTGGTGAGATTAAGATGATGCTTATGAATAAATACTTGCAGCATACAGAGAAGTTGTTATTACAGAGCTCAAGTGTCAGTAACCTTTGCCAACCATTTCTCTTAAATCTCTCTTTAATCCCCTGAAAAAGTGCTCACAAAGCTTTTTCTCTTGTTACAAGCCTGAAGTCAAAAAAACAATTCAGAAGATGAAATGCTTTGGACAGGGACGGAGCCAGCATATCTTGTAACCATCTCTGTGAGTCCGGTTCTGTCTGTGGATCTATATGTGTGTTTATTATTATAGGTAAGTTGTTGTTAATGTCTTGTAGTCCCGATTGTTGACAAATGCAAACTACTAAACAGAAAGCCAAAAACGCTCACAACTAGAACAGAATATGTCTTGTACATTGTACATATGTCATCATTTTGATGGTGTAATTTAAACCGATTTGATTGATTGATGGCTGACACCTCAGATTGGCAGCATTATATCAGTTTCATACAAACATAAAAAATAAATAAAGTATTCCACAACCATTTATTCATGAAAGGAGGCAACAATCTAGCAGTGAAGGCTAATTATTCTAGCCAATCTCTTCCCTTCTGGCTACTCTCTTTGGTCGGCTCATTAGGATTTGGGTGAATCGCCCAGCACTTTGCCATGGCTGTGTTCAACATCCCAATCATGCCAATCTATGTCCACAATAGCCACCGGCCGCCCCCATAGGCAGGGCTGAGTAGGCAGGACGTTTTCAGCCCGACTGACGAGGCAACGGCTGCGTAATGTGTCGGCTGCTTGCTCTAATGGACCGTGTGGACGCAAAAACCCTTTGAAGTGTGACTCCCCTTACAATGGTGTGCCTACTGCCTTCCTGCTTCTCCTCCTCCTCCACCTCCTCATCCACACAAACACACACACACACACACACACACACACACACACACAGTCACAAACACTAGAATACCTGCAGAACTCATTTGTTGTTCCACCGGCAGTTTGAATCAGACATGTGAGCTCCTCTGGACGGATGTGTTAGAGAGGCCGGGAGAGCTTGACATTAGGTAGTGAGCATTAGAAGGGAGAAGCATGGAATGGTTGCAGAAGCCTTTTATAGCACAGCATCCATGTCTGTTGTTGTTGTCCTTGCACTATATATCAGGTCCATAGGAGTGCATTATATGTAAAGAACACAGTTTCTAAGGTATTCCATTTATTGGAACACGGGCAGCCCCATGTGTTATTTTAGTCTTTATTTCCCATCCATCCAACCAACCACCCATTCAGCAAGCCAGCCATTAACCAATCCACCCATAAATTCACCATCCGACCCAGTCACCTAATCACCCATGTATTCATTCACCCCTCCATCCAATCACCCATCCACCCCTGAAATGTTCACAAAACTCATGGTTTCGTAGATACAGTTTCGTCAACAAAATGAATCCCTGAACATCATTCCTTGAAATTTTGATTTTCAATGTATTATTATAAAAGTAAATAACCTGGATAGCTTAGTCGGCTCCAGCAGCATATGAAAAAAAAAAACGAAACACTTTTGCCTGCTTTGTCAACTAAAATATACATTCATATCAAATGTATAGTAATTTAAACACAATTTCAACAAAGGAATGCTTCAGTGGCATATGGCAAAATAAAGTCACAGCCGTGCCTTAAACAAAATAGTTCCACTTTCAAAGATTAGTCTATCAACATGAAATCAAAGTGTGACTGGGCTTCTTATCTCCCGGTATGCTATAAAGAGCAGTTAAGGTAAGTTTCTTTTTTTGTTTTGTTGTGTAAGGCACGTATTACTGTTTAGGAAAAATGTGTGCAGGAAGTAATCGACCAAGGGTTCTCATTCGTTCATCATGAACATGTCTCTCAACCCTGGTGTCCCCTCTCTCCCCAGACACGCTCTCAGTGCCTCGCTGGTCTCCGCAGATTCCCAGGAGAGACTTTGGAAACTCAATAAAACACAGGTGGGTGGTGTTAAACAGGACGTCATCACTACATCACAGCCATCCAGATTGTCGACTCCTGTTTAGAGACTGAGGCTACGATGGAACACCTTACCATTATTATAAATGAATGCCTGATGCTCACAAAATGCTGTTCAGACTTGTAATACTGAAGTTGGGCTACATTTTTCTTTCTCTTTGCGTACTTCAAATGCAGTGCATTTCTGTGCTTCGATTATAGATTCATGACTATTGTTGTTTGGTGCAGTGTATGACCGTAAACACCACAATGTATGCTACTACAAATAACACACAGGGGCAGAATCAAATCAGTGTGTCAGCACCTTTGTGATCAGAAGAGGGACCTGATAACATGTTCTAACCTCTATCTTACCATATTTGTCACCTTGGTCACCAGTATCCAGCCCAATATAAAGAGCAAGCACTGGTTAGCATTGTTCAATTGTTCCAATGCTTCAGTTATGCACAACAGACTTTTTGTAAATGTCTTTCCGAAATGTCACAAACATGATGTCCATGATTTCCTTTTGCCGAAGGCAATGTTTACAACCTAATGGTGCAGTTCTGTTGTCCTTGGCCACAGGTTTTCCACCAAGTACTGGATGTCACAGACATGTATAGTTTGTGGGAAGGGAATGCTGTTTGGACTCAAATGTAAAAACTGCAAGTATGTTTTAAGGCTTCTTTACATTCAATGGCCACCCTATAATAATCCACTTTGTCTGCATTGTTAATGTTTTTTGTTTGTGCCTTCCATTGTCTGAAATTCCACACTTAACGAGTGTCATAATTAATGAGTTCAACAAATAAGCAAGTCAATAATAAAATTAATAATCAGTAAAAAAAAGTAAAAGTCAAAAAAATATAAAAAATAAAGTCAGTTTGTTTAAAAGATCTTCTGAAATTAAACAAAAGCTTTCAATTTGCCAAGCCAATGGAATGTCAACACATGGTCATAATGTGTCCAGGTTGAAGTGCCACAACAAATGCACCAAAGAAGCCCCACCTTGTCACCTGCTGATCATTCAGAGGGGCGGCCCTGACCCGCTCAAAGGTAATGGTCAAGGTAACAATGCGTTCCTCTGTTCCTCCCTACTCTAGTACCACATTAGATGAGATGGTTTCATCCAAAATGGTTGTGTTTTTGATGGAAATAATTAAGAGGGGGATGAAACATCTAAATGCATGGCGGCTCTGTGCAGGAATCAGCGACAACTGTAGTTTGTAGACAACCTGAATGTGGTTTGGCTCGGTTTGAGAGAATGATTTACCAATTATACTCAACCACTTTTTAACGAAGCTCTTAATGAAGCTCTGAAGTTATACTCAAATGAATTAATCCAGTCAATTAGGTATAGTTCTAAATGTGACTGACAGTGCTAGCAGGAAAATCATCAGTTGATCGGATTTGAATTCATTAATTCTCTCCTTTTCTTTCTCGTCCTGCTGTCATTTTCTGGAAAATGTAGATCACCAAGGGACATCTCAAGGTAAAAGAAACACCTCTCTCATTAAAGATTTCCCTCATAAAGAAAGAGTGATTGTCTCTTAATGACGTGTGTTTTTCCAGTGGATGTTGTGCAAGCAGGAACAGTTTGTTCATTCATCAGACAAGAAGAATTTAATCACGTACCGTCGACTCATTTTAGTTTACCGGTAGTTTTTTGTGTTCTGTTTCTTTGTTTTGTTATTCTGATAAAGCCTTCTTCCCGCAGCTCGACTGGTACGGACAGAATCGGTGCCATGTGACATCAACAACCCGCTCAGGTACACGGACCTGCACATCAGTCAGACCCTGCCCAAAACCAACAAGATCAACAAGGTGAGGCTGAGGGAGTGGCGATCATGAGGTCATCGCCAGACGGCGCCAAGTCTTCACGCGATGCCGTTCCCATTTCCATTTCATAAGACATGTTCCTTCCTGGTTGTTGGCTGTTTCCCATCCAAAAGACAGCAAACCACAGGAACCAAACCTTCAATCTTTAGCCTCTGTCAGTCTGTCCGTTTCTTCATCCATGCACACCTGCGTTCATAATGAACAAGGACAAATTTAGGAGATATTTCTGTTGAACTATCACAAAGGCACCTGTCAATGGTTGTTTGAGTCTGTTTGTTCGTGTGTTTGAAAGTTTGTTTGATGAATGTTAATATCCATATCCATACAATGCAGGCCTCTTTTTCTCCTATGTATGTTGTACTTTATGACATAGCATGTCCCATGAACATCTCATCACCTTCCATGGAAACCTATGAATCCTATCGGGACACTACTGTCAATTTAGAATAGTGTTTATCAAGAATTATTTTGATGATCAGGAATGACTACTGATAACATTGTAAAACTGGCCCATATCACATCAAGTATATCCCTGAGAACTCCTACCTGGGTTTGATTCTGTTTTCCAAGTCTTAATATAGTGTTTGACCGCCAAAAATGAGGGATGTCCGGTCCAAGGCATCGTTATCGTGCAGACAATGGCCCAGTACACTGGATCGGATATCGGAGAGGAGAAAACAATATGATCCGACGTGCGCAGCGTGTCACGTGATAGCAATAAACGCTGTTGTTTTTCGGTGACAAAAGTGGTATCAGGACATCCCTACCAAAAATGTAGTTGATTGGTGGTTCTGTACATGCTATTGTTTATATTCGTGTTGAGGCACATGCAAGCTACATGTTTCTCATAAGCCTCCATCTGGTTCCATATCTCCTCAGGACCACATTCCAGTACCTTATCAACCGGACTCCAGCAGCAATCCCTCGTCCACCACCTCGTCCACACCTTCCTCCCCGGCCCCGCCCCTACCCAGTAGTGCCACACCCCCTTCTCCCCTGCACCCCTCTCCGCAGTCGGCACGGCAACAGAAACAGTTCAACCTGACAGGTAGGATCTGTGCGGGCACCCTGCCAAGCATCGTCTTCTTCAAACCGTGGGCATGTTTTAATTTTTTTGGCTTTATTTTAACAAATAAAGTTATGATATCAAGTAGGAATCCTTATTCCCCTATTGTTACTCAATAAAACATAAATTCACAATTCATATATATATTTTTTTTTTAAAGGAATGGCATGTTTTTGAGAAATGGTTACGTATAAAAGTATATTTTCAGTTCATTTTTGTTTAAAAAATGTAATTAAATCTTCCACTTTCGTTTTTGTTGTCTTTTCTGCAGCCTCCAGTTATTTTAAATACAAGCAGCAGTTCATCTTTCCAGGTAAGTGCATCCTAATTGGCTATTACCCTTACCCATAATACCCTGGGGCCGTGCCATGGTGAAAATGATGAGTAGAACTGTTGTTACATTTGACCTCTCCTGACCTTTGCCTGCCTTCCAACCTCCAGCCAACCTAAACACACACACACACATACTGGGGCACACACACACACACACACACAAACACACACACACACACACACACACACACACACTCGTCCTGAGGGAGACAGAGGGTGGTACAGAGAGAGAGAGAGATATTTCCTAGGAGATATTTCCTAATCAAGCACAAATCCACAGTATACCCTGATCTGGCTACAGCTTCCAACTGGTTTCTCGTTTTACTATCACACACAGCATGCCTCGTTGCTTGGGGTTGCCTGATATCCCCAGGCTACTCTGTTTATTATATATTATCATACATTATATTATATATCATAATGTCCTTCAGAAGCCTTCAAGTATGTATAGCAAGTGGGCTGAAAATAAAGGACTGAATGCCTTATGTGAAATAGGTTTGTGTTTGTGTGTGTGTGTGTGTGTGTGCGTGCGTGCGTGCGTGCGTGCGTGCGTGCGTGCGTGCGTATCTGTGTGTGCTGTGCTAATTTATCATTCTGACTGTGTTGGACCGGGCCCTCCTCAGACGTGGCCCTGGAGGCCCCGCCCAGCAGAGCCCCACAGGTCATCCTCCATCCGGTCCTGTCTGAGCACGGGTGAGCAGACACATGAAGCCACCCCCATACAATGTGATGACATGTCTCCCAAAGTCTGACGTCTTCTCCCCGCTCTCATGGGGTCTTGTTTGTCTTGTTTCGCCCCTTTGTCCCCAACCCGACTCCTACTCTCCTCCGCCCACTACGCTAACCTCTCTCTCTCTCTCTCTCTCTCTCTCTCTCTCTCTCTCTCTCTCTCTCTCTCTCTCTCTCTCTCTCTCTCTCTCTCTCTCTCTCTCTCTCTCTCTCTCTCTCTCTCTCTCTCTTTCTTTTTATAGCCCTATCTTTATAATAGTCAGGGAGGCAGACATAAAGTTATTGGAGCACAGATATTTGGGTGACAATTTGAGTATGCGTAGCCGACATGATGAATACCAACAGGGCTAATGTTAGCATGGCTTCAGTTCACGCTACAGTTGGGATGCCAAGGGGAATTGTGCTCACTCTCTGAGGAAGCCATTGGTCATAGGAAAAAAACAGCAGCGACAGGAAGTGGAAGTGCAAGATGCATTTCGACCCAAACGTTAATTCGATTAGAATCTCAATCTATCATCAGAAACGGGTCTGACAAGCCGCGTTCATCGGCCGATGGTCAATTATTGTTATTGTTATTGTTATAAAATACGCTGTGTGTCCAGAGACTCTAATGCTTTCATCAATAGCAGATAATTCCCTGCTTCTAAATACAAGCAGGAACAGAAACATGAAAGATTCACGTTGGAGGCAATAATGTCGTCGGGAATGATATTTACTAATATTTAGAGCATGTGAGTCAAGGTCCCCATAATATATGAATTAATTATAATAATTATATAAAGAATATTTTTCCTAGTGACATATCAGTGTGACAACTTTTGAGAAATATGACCTTTAAACATAGCTAATTGCAGTGACTGGTTACTCACCACACGACTTGTGTAGCATAAGGGGCTCTGTTCCTATTGGTTTGTTTTCCAGATGAGCTCATCCATTCATCCTTCTTTAGATGTTAGTCCCAGGAGGCGGGGCCACACATTTGATGGGTTGACTCACTGGAGGAGCCTCTATTGGGTCCCCATTATGCAACATATAAATCATCATTATGCAGCAGTAGAAAATTACAATCCCAATTCATAAATAAAATACACAACTCTGCAGGCTCTTATTTTTCTACGACGCAAGGAATTGTGTGCAATAAAAGGGCTGTTTCATTTATCCAAATAAATATCAACACATAGGATGATTTGTGGCAACCCGCCTTGGGGAGTGAACGAGTGAACGAGTACCCCATGGCTGGGAGAGCCCTGAATGAGTGGAGAAGCAGGCTATTTAAGCCCTGCTTCTCCACCTGTTCCTCAGGTGCTCTGCATTTGGCTAATTGGCAAGGCCGGGTTGCCACAGAGTATACAAACTAGATAGTGAATTACTCTGTATAACATAGACTGTAAGTAAGTCCAAGTCTTTGGTTTTTGTTTTACAAAAACATTACATTTACAAAAACATAACATTTCTAAATAAAATAGCATGCAAATCAGTAAGCCATGCATTTGTCGAACAAATACGATGCAGCCTTAATTAATGAATCCTTTATCACTTGTTTTGTGTATCTCTATTAGGGATGTTAACGTTTATGATGACATCAGTAGTTTAGTAGTTTATTCAACACCTTTTTTTTGTTTTATACTATTGCCCCTCTCTCTGTCTGTCCGTGCCTGCAGAGTTGTGTCTCTCAGTTAAAACATGAATGACAACAGTTCTTTGTTGAGTCAAGCAGTGGTGTTGTAGGTCTGACTGTAGTTGACTGTTGCTTATTTTTCATGAATGTCACAAAAAATACTCCCGGGTCTCTTTTCTCTGATGCCAAACTGATAGATGGAATGACCGGTCTAGGTGATCAAACCATCGTAGCAGTCTCTCCTGGCCTCACTACAACATTCAATGCCATTATAATTTGTTAAAATGTCAAAGTGATGCTACCAAAGAGCATGTAGCGCAATAGCAATATCACTTTCGTCTTCTGGAATCAATGCATGTCTGTACAGAGTTCAGGAATGTTTGTGGACAAAAACAAACCCATGAATCAACGTCATTGGGACCCATCAGTAACTGTTCTCCTGGTTTGGTTCCAGATGATCACAGTTTGAAGGTCTTATCGTGGTCCTGATTTGAAATCTGCCCATTGTTGATAGAGAAATAAATGTTGGTATAAGCTCCCTACTTCTCCCGCAGTGGTTGTGAAGTTTGCAATGTGAGCGTAATTCCCTCAGTTTTAGCAAACACTCGGTGAGGAGTAGATTCACGTACAAAGAAATACTAAAATGTTAGTCATTGGCAACATGGATGGTAGAAAGAGAACTGTTAGATAGATGAGCTAATACACTTTTTATTCCTCCAACCATCTCCATAAGCCCCAATAAGAATGTGGCCCCAGGTTATCTATGTTATTATATATTATCATACATTATACGATCTACCACCATGCCCACCTGAAGCCATTAAGTATGTATAGCAAGTCGGCTAACAGTAAAGGACTTGAATGGCAGATGAATGTCAAAGAATTATAACAAAAGTGTGTCAGTGGCAACAACTGTGGTAGAAGGGGACAAAAAAGAAGCAGAAAGAATCTGCATCATTTTTATAATAACTAGAGTTTCCACGCGTGCATTACGCGCGCTCAACGTCTAGTTGTAGTTAAACCCATAGCTATCTTCTGAGAGCATAATATAATAACATTTTGCCTATAATGTTACAACGTATAACATTTTGGTTCACCTATTACGTAATGAAGCAAGCATAATCATTTTATACATTAAGCCGTTTTCACACATTTTTGCCGCATTTATATATCAGGAGATTCAACCCTGAGGGTGATTCACACTTGATGCTTTATATGCGGACATCAATGTCGTTTAGACATCAGTAGCGTCAACGGGGGGTTTAGGGGGATGGGCTTGCAAGGGGCGGGATATGATGTAGGGTCTAAGTTTGCAAAAGGCGGGGTAAGTGTGGCCGCTGTCAATGTTGTTTGTTATGATTTGACCATAGACAAAATGGAGGCAGAACGGGCAGACCTCATCGCGATCATCTTAAATGTTGCTACAATTATGCATCATGTATTCCCTTTTATCCACAAAAGACATTTAGGGAGGCTAAAGGAGGAGAGTCATATTGCATTTTAGAAACAAAGTGTATTCTTGTGGTGGACTCTATAGACATAATTCACCATACTGTGTTATTGACATGTTTTCGTTCTGTGTTATAGGGACGCTGTCTCTTTAAGATCATGTGACTTGTGTGTTGATATGCTGGTCTGCGCGATGTTTGAATCTAATGTTTTTTATTTGATAAAATGAACGACCTGCCGTTGCCTTGTCGACGTGAGAAATGGTCTCTTCACTTCTTTTATCGCAATTTCTACAGTCTATAGCGGAATGTATTACCTGGGAGAGTTTGACGACGGTGGGGCCGTTAAAACAGACGGAAGGGGGGAGGGGGGATATCAATATCGCAAGACATTGCAGGATGCGGGCTCGATCTTGCCGTTGTCTTTCAACTTCTGCGTCCGCGCGTGTGCGTGTGTGTAGTGTGTGTCTTCGCGTGCATGTGGGTGCGTGTGTGTGAGCATGTGTGTGCGTATGCAGTGTCCTGCGCTGCCTTTGTCTTGAAACGTTTGCGTCAGCGCACGCGTGTGTGTTTGTGCACGTGTGCGTGGTCGTGTGTGTGTGTATGCGGTCTGTATGTGCGTGCGTGCGGTGTATGTGTGCCTTTGCGCGTGCTGCGTGTCTGCGTGTGAGCCGCAGGCTGCTTGCCACATGCGCACTGACCAACTTGTCCGAGTAACTTGTCCGACAGGCCTGCTATTATAGAAGTAAGATAGTAATCATAATTAGTTATCCATCCACTTCCCTCCTCCTTCCCTTCCGCCGTGTCGAGTCATGAGCCCGTATCGCACACCGCATCACGCCTTCTCCCCGCGCTCCCTCTGCGGTGGCTGTATGAACACGTTGCTTGCACACCACGGAAGTAGGCAGCGAGAGGTGGTGGTTTGAGGTTACATGGTGAACGTCATCGGGGGGGGGGGGTGAAATGGAAAATGGAGAATCATGTCTTAAGTGTGTGTGTGTGTGTGTGTGTGTGTTTGCATGTGTACCTCCATCCTTTTCCAGGAACGAGGGGAATCCGTTGCTTCAGATCGAAGTCGAGCCGACGTCAGATGTGAGTTGTCCGTCTTTCTATTCTCTCTTCATCTTCATCTACGATGACGCATGTCTGTTCTTCACTTGTACGAAACAACGGCGATAAGCATTCCATTCATCAGTCATACACAACAGTCCACTGCTACTGAAAGTATGACATAATCAAATCGTCGATGTTTCAAACATTCAACCTTCCTAATGGGACAGTTTGTTCAACAGGAAATGCCAAGCTCATGGGTGTCGATACTGGCATTTTCTGTGTTGTGTCTGCAAGCTCATGTGTGTTTGCCCACACACCTCTAAGAAAACGCATGCATGCGCTCCTGTTGAAGAGCACTGAGTGCCCCAGAGCTCCACCTTGCTAAATAAAGGTTGAATGAACACGAACGCACCAGAAGCAGCAATAGCTCTGCAGCCAATCATCATTCGATGATATTAATAATGATCCAGTAAAGAGAAATTAAAAATATGTTAGCCTTTTTAGTAATTTTACAGCAGGAATTTAAGAATGGATGTTTTTACACTGCTCTACTGCATCATAATCCTAATTCAACGAGACCAAATCATTGAATGTGTTTAGTTGAGTGTAGGTGAGTCATTCAGGTCAATTCCAGTCACATAATATAATGTCTGCTGACATTTTTTCAATATGTAGTTCTGCATACAAATGTGCATTTAAGCTCTTATTCAGAAAAAATTGTCTCTCTACAGCCGAGAGCACAGCGAGTTAAACGTTTTTTAACCACGTTATTCGTACCAGAAGTATCCAGCGATGTCTGATATACTGTTATTTGAAAATTGTTGTGCGAATATGCAGCCTTTTCTTTTCATTTAACGCTATTGATTTCAATGACTCCACGTCATGTAGCAGAATGGGGAACAATTACATGTATTGTAGGTCTTTATACATGTATTACATGTATAAAGGAAAAGTAAATGGGCTCACACAAAAAATATTTTTTTCCATGAATTTGAGGCCTGGTTTTGGTACTCTGTTAAGCTGCAGGCCTAGCTCTATCTATATTACTCCGGGACAGGCAGCCGGATGGTATCGTGGCTCAGGTTCTTACCCCCAGCCTGAAGGTTGTGGGTTTAATCCCTAATGTCAGGATAAAAGGATCTGGTTAATCGCTCAGAAGTCCTATCCGGATGGGGGGGGGGGGGGTGGGGTGATGATCATACCACACCACAGAAGGTCTGTCCTAGGTCAATCAGCTGAACCAAACGTGACCCATGACCTGTGGGCCCTTCTCTTCCCGTCCCCGCCCTCCACCCCAGAACGAGGAGGCCAACGACGAGGACTCGGGCGACGAGTTCGAGGAGATGAACCTGTCGCTGCTGTCGGCCCGCAACTTCCCGCGCAAGGCCAGCCAGACCAGCATCTTCCTGCAGGAGTGGGACATCCCCTTTGAGCAGCTGGAGATCGGCGAGATGATCGGCAAGGGCCGCTTCGGCCAGGTGTTCCACGGGCGCTGGCACGGCGAGGTGGCCCTGCGCCTCATCGACATCGAGCGCGACAACGAGGACCAGCTGCGGGCCTTCAAGCGGGAGGTGATGGCCTACCGCAACACGCGGCATGAGAACGTGGTGCTGTTCATGGGCGCCTGCATGAGCCCGCCCCACCTGGCCATCATCACCAGGTACGTGATGACGCGTCTGTGATGACACGTCCGCCCGGCAGCGTTTTGATGGACTGTAATATTGATTTTTCTTAATAAGTCGTCGTGGTAAATCCGGATTAGCCACAAAGAAAATGCACTGTAAAGAGAAGGCGTAGGCTGCCATCGCATAAGCTGATGTATTTCTTTCTTTATAAATAGCCTATTTCTCTTCTTGCAGTCTCAGCAAACTATTCCCTCTTGAGCAGGACACAGATTTTTTGATGGTTTCTGTTTTCAAACGTTGTTTTATATTTTAAAACCCAGATAAAAGCCGTTAAGGAAATGAGGTACGGTGTAAAAATAAATCAACACAACTTGTTGACCAATCCCGGGACCCGATAGAACACAAGCTTCTTAGGAAAAACGTGACGCTTCTCTGGCTCCTCTTACTAACATAAACTTTATCGGTTGCGAAATGCAACCTTGCTGTCGTACAATTTCAGCAGTGTACTCTAAAGAGCAGCAGGAATAAACACAAAATGCCTGTAAGTGAAAATAGGTGATTTGAAATCGATAATCTTATAATTCTCAGTTCATTCGGTGCCAGGTAAAAAATATTGACAGATTCATACATTTATTTATTCATTCGTTTTTATTTCATCAGTGATTTATCTTAGCATAGGCCTTGCGTCTGTGGCGATGCCACTACGTTCGTCCGTGCTTTGTAATCGCTCAGCTGCTTCCCAGTCGGCCGGCGGAGCTCTCTGAGTCTAAGGGGCTCACGGTGATTATCTTTCCATTAGAAGAGCGCAATAAAATCCCTCCATTTCTACGTGGTGTTTACTCACTTGATCTGCATCTCCTTCGGAAGTTCATCTCATGAGTGCAGAGCATGGGGTTAGCACTTGGTTTTGTTTCTGAACCTAAACATGACAACCTCAGGGTTCCAGGAGTTCATTAACAACCCAGGGGAAGGCGCTTCTATAAATAGCTCTGTGTCATTCTGACAGTGGGGATGAATATGCATGTGGGCTCGGGGTCTTTTGCTGGTTACCTGCATGGAAGAGACACAGCCTGCGTGGTTGAGGAGGGCCACAGGGGTGCGGCGGTGCAGAGGTGTAGATGTCAATAACATCAGGGGAATGATAGTAACAGTAACCCACACGCCCACACACCCACACACCCACACACACACACACACACACACACACACACACACAGTGAGTTTGTAAGTGAATGCTCAGGGCAAAGGGCTCACACAAACTAACATGCGCACAGACACACATACATTGTTTTTGTTGTAAGGTATGGCAATATAAATGTGTTTAAAATGTAATGTATCATACTTAAATCCTAATTATTCTTAGCTGGGCTCTTACTAATATGATAATTTATACAAATCATTCTGTAATCTAATTCACTGTCACACACTGAAAAATACTTTTTACTTAAAAAGCAATTATAGAAATGGACATAGCAGGAATGTGATTAACAGGCTGACAAGTTGGTTATTTTAAGATCAGGTCTCAGGTCTTTAATTGGCAAACAAATTGATGCTTAAATTGAAATTTAAAAATGTTTTTTTATAATCTTACCAGCAGTCCTGATATAGGGTTTATTTGGAACTTGCTTATCAGTCTCTCTCTCTCTCTCTCTCTCTCTCTCTCTCTCTCTCTCTCTCTCTCTCTCTCTCTCTCTCAGTCTGTGTAAAGGCCGTACTCTGTATTCGGTGGTGCGGGATGCCAAGGTGGTGCTGGACTTCAACAAGACACGCCAGATAGCCCAGGAGATGGTGAAGGTAAGACAGTCTTTCAGTGATGCGTTTCTCCATCCATTCCTTCGGTCAATGTCGAAAGCTTCAGGTTGTGGTTGGTTCTTCTCCCTAGGGAATGGGCTACCTCCACGCCAAGGGAATCCTACACAAAGATATGAAGTCCAAAAATGTGTTTTACGACAACGGCAAAGTAGTCATCACTGACTTTGGACTCTTCACCATATCCGGTGTTCTCCAGGCGGGCAGGTAATGCTTCTTCTGACCGTGTGTGAAAACAGTCAAGATGTGTGTGTGTGGGAGTGAAAGATATTGGCTATAAGACGCTAAGAAGACGTTCATACAACAGTAAGAAGCTCATGTCACAGGAACAACAGTAAAAAGGAGTGGCTCAGTCAAAAATCCTACTAGTCTCTACACTTAGTTACATTGAATGATATAAATGTAACAAACATTAACCCCAGGTCTGGGTCATATTTAGGTTTGTTCAATATATGTTGGAACTTTTAGGTTCAATGTTGGTATGTGTGTCTGTGGTCACCATAACTAGGGTTCTTATTACACCGAACCACGCCTTAAATCCATTCTCCATCCAGGTATATAAATAGAGTTTCACTGAATCTTGATGTTGTTCTTTGAATCCACAATGCAAACAATAGCAAATAACAAATGCCAAAGTGGATGCTTTTAATCTGCATATTAAAACAATAACAAGCCCCCATAGTTGGGGGCCATAAAGATTTAAAGATTTAAGAGTAATATATGTCAGAATTATACCTTTCACTTGTTTTCGCTGTAGATCTAAGTGGATCTTCAGGAAGAGGTTAAACTTATTTCAAACTTAACTTTAGTAAATGTCTTTTGACTTCCATGTTTTGGGCCTGAGGACAGCCTTGAAAACAAGTTGCTGGATCTCAAGGGGTTTACCCTCTAATTCAAGTTTGAAATAAAAAAATATTTCACCCAAAGGGGTAATAAAAATAAAAGTGACTTCTGTGTCTTCTGTGGAGTAAAATAAAATTGCAAATGCAACTAAGCCGTAAGACATGGTGGTTTCTTAATCTGTGTTAACGTCAACCTTCTCTCCATGGAGCAGCAGACGTGAGGACAAGCTGAGGATCCCCAGCGGCTGGTTGTGTCACCTGGCCCCGGAAATCATCTGTCAGCTCTCGCCCGACACAGAGGAAGACAAGCTGCCCTTTTCTAAACAGTCGGATGTCTTTGCTTTTGGGTGAGTGCTGTCCCTCTTCCCTCCCAGAGGCTTTGTTGTATCAGTGAGTCCCTAAGCGTCCGTTGGCTGAGAGGTCCCCCTCCTCCTCACATGTAGCTGATCAACGGGCAGTTAGTGCCCCACTGCATGGAGGCGCTTAACACTGTGCCTCCTGGAGGAACAGAAAAGCTGAAGGATCCCTCTTGGATCTTTATGTTTGCGCACTTTACGAAGTCTTAAAGTTACTGCGGAGAAAGGCGCAGAGGTGGGGGGGGACATAAGAGCTAGACACTAAAAGGGAAATGGTTCCCAGGAGAGCAGCAGGAATACCCCTTGGCAAAGTGGGACAAAATTTATGGATTCTAGAGATAGATAGACTGAACTTAAAATCTGTTCTGACGGTTAAGATCCAGATCCAGATGGGTTTCAGGTTTCTTGTGTACTACGGTACTGTGTCTATATTTATGTCATTATGAGTGTCTTGTAGTATATCTACATGATGATTGTAGGCCACATGAGCTAACCAATTATCTTATGTCAATGCAATGATACAGCTCTCCCTCAAACCTATATGATTTTTTTGTGGCAGACAGGCTTGTAGTTCCTTTTAACGGTCTTTAGTTCACGGTAGAGACTAGCATGGCCAAGTTTGGCCATAGATGGGGCACTCAAGTCCCACCCTCAATGCCAAATATGGATTGCTTCTGATGCTGGTGGCAAAAAAATCCCCAAAAATGGCTACACCCTCAGAGCGGTCTTGCGACATCATGGATGCTACGACGACATCCATATATATTTTTTTCCAGTCTGTCCGCGATTCCCATTTTCAGCCCTGTCCTGAGTTCATGAAAACGCCCCAAGGCCAGTGTTCTTCCTTTCGCTGCCATTAACGAATCATTTGCTGGCCTGGATCCTGCTCTGTTGCCTCCTAACACAATTGCGTGTTCAGATGGTCCCCCCATATGGAGCTCTTCGTCACCGTATCCTTCTGAAGGGCTGAGCGCAGCACTGGTGCACAATGTCCAGCTGCTCCGCTAGCCCTTGCGCTAGCCAGAGGTGACACCCAGGGCTGTTTTACATATTCATCAACAGTCATCCCTCTATTTTTTCCATTCCTGACAAAAGGAGCTATTTTTATCACAGTCAACCTTGACTTAAAGAAACAACAAGGGGAAGAATGACCTGTTTTAACGAGGCAAAGGTTAGGAGGTACCGCGTCGTCTGGCTTCCTCATCATTGTTTCTATTTATAGTTTCTTGGGAATAATTAACAGTTAACTTCATTTCAAAACAGAGTTGAAGAGCTTCATGGCTTTTGATGTACGGGACTATACTGTGTATTTTCTCTATAGTAAACCAGATTTTTTGTAACTGCATTGTTGTTGCACTTGTTAAACACATAATATTGGATCGAATTCATTGGACACTGTGTGTCCAATGAATTATGTGTGTGTGTGTGTGTGTGTGTGTGTGTGTGTGTGTGTGTGTGTGTGTGTGTGTGTTTGTCAGCATGTGTGTGTGCTTGCATGCGAGTGTCTTTGTGTGTCCGTGTGCATGTGTCTGCATGCATGTGTGTGTGTTTGTGTTTGTTTGTGTGTGTGTGTGTGTGTGTGTGTGTGTGTGTGTGTGTGTGTGCATGAATGCATGCGGGTGCATGTGCCCGCATGTGTGTACAGGCGTCTGTGTGCGTGCGTAGTGTGTTTACGCATGCATGTGAAGACTCATCATAGTGATACACTGTCTGTCTCTCCAAGGCCGTGCTATTACCGCCGTCCCTGGCACTGACCTGCTGCTTTCCTCGTCTCCGCAGCACTATTTGGTACGAGCTGCATGCACGGGAGTGGCCTTACAAGAGTCAGCCTGCGGAGGTGATCATGTGGCAGGTCGGCACCGGCCAGAAGCCCAACCTCACCCAGATCGGCATGGGCAAAGAGATCTCAGTAAGGGCTCTGGCGTCGTTGCCTCCTCACTCTTTTAATGTAGAATCACTGAAAGTTGTTTGTATGTGAGAGGACTGGGATGCCAAATTGAACATCATTATAAAGTCCCATTCATCTGTCAATCATGTGAAATGATAAACCGACAAACATTAGTTTTCATTGTTCTGTCAGCAAGTCTGAGGACAAGACAGAAAAACATAGTTTTTACCAGTATAATAAGCACGAACTTGTCCTAATCATGGTCATCGCCATCATCATCGGCACCATCATCATCACAATAATCATCATAATCAACACTTAAGATAGAGGTAAGAAAAGCAACAATTCTAATTTATTATAATAATAGTTACCATCATCATCATCATCATCATTATTATGATTTGTGTTATTATTATGATCATCTTCTTCTTGATATCATTATGGTCAGTATAATTTCACCCTTTCTTTACGATGAACATGGTGACTGAAGGCCTATACCAACTGAAAGTGTCTGCAGCCCTGTGTGTCTGTGTCTCTCCCAGGACATCGTGCTCCTCTGCTGGGCGTCCCAGCAGGAGGAGCGGCCCAGCTTCTCCAAGCTGGTGGACCTACTGGAGAAGCTGCCAAAGCGGAACCGGCGTCTATCCCATCCAGGCCACTTCTGGAAGTCAGCTGAGTATGTCAAATGAGCTATAGGGACACAGACAACAATAACAACAACAACAACAAATCAATATGCTATGACACGCATCCTAAATGTAGAGCCTGCCTCCTTAAGAGGGCACTCATTCGCCCGATGGGGGAATTACCCTGGGCATATTCATGCGTGTGGTGGGGGCACACTGACGGCAACGCCAACCTGTTTTCAAAAAGCATTAGGGACATTTTTACATTTTAATCATAGGATGGTGTTCTTTGTCCATTCATGAGGATTCAATTTGAATGATATTTTCTTGATGTATTCTTGTTTGGTGTATTTTCTTTGTTATCACTCTTCATATCTCTGTGTCTGAGAACAAATGGAGAGACACATATTCTGTTGTGTTTTGTTTGTGGAATGCGTGTTGTTGTGGTCCATCATTTGTGTGTTTTTATCCGTCCGTTTCTAACGTACTCATCAATTCTGTGTGCCATCTCATCAGTCTGCACGGTTGTGTCTACATGACATGTTTGTCTCAAACACTACAAAACGCGACAAATGCCCACCTATACCTTGAATGTGACAAACCCCTCCCAGTTCCAGAGGTAGGGGTCAAGATACAGCGATACCACAGGCTTTCCTCCAAGCGGCCTGTGCTTTAATCATGGCTTGTGAATGTCGGCATTAAGATAACAGCCTTTGGGATCCAACATTGGCCTTCTCTTTTGCTACTTGCCAGAACTTTGGCTGCTGTGTGAGCTCAGAGTGACACTATCTGTTGTCTAACAGGGAGCCCTAGTGTACCCTGAGAAGGGCCCCGACTGAACCCCCACTGGAGATTATTGCAGAGATAATTGCAGGATATACAGGAGGCTATAGAGATAAATATTAAAAAAAATAGAAAACCAATATTTTTGCTGTATATTATAAAACAACAGTCATGTCTTATTTGTGTGTTTCTTTCGTTTTTTTTTTTGGATTTGATTTTAATTATTTTCTGGTTTGGTTTTGATGGTCCTATATGGTTTGGTTGTTGCAGTAGGGCTATGGCAGGGAGATGTGTTACAAAACTGGGATAGAACCTCTAATCAGTCTGAGACAAACTACTCCATGCTTTCAGTTCAAGCTCAAGGCTTGGCTCAATTCTTTGTTTTTTTTTCACCAATAAATCGGCAAAAAGCTCAAACTGCTAAGACAACGCTCCCCAGGCTTATGAAGTAAAACATTCTAATCAAGCGAAAACAATGCAGAGGAATTAAAAACCTGACAAGCTAATGTATGTAAGCTTATGTAATGACTATGTTGTATTAGCTGAATACCTGAAATACCTGTCCAAATCTGGGCTAAACTATTAATTTAGGGCGACTGGGGACTGAATGTGAAGTGATAGTCCCTGAACCCAACTGATAGTTAATATACGTAACATTAAATCTACAAATATCTCTTTCTACCTTCTTTTGTCACAAAGGTATCTTCATAATAGTGTACATAAAGGTCATTGTATTATAAAAGAGCTGCTTTAAACAAGCCCTGCTGTAATTGTTAGTTTTGGTCAAACAATCAAGTCTTGGATTTTGGATTACATCCAAAGAGGCTTTGGCCTGATCTTGCATTTCCAAGAGATGCACATCATCTCTTTTTGCTCTGGCACAACACTGCTGGAAGCTTATCGTTTAACAATTCCTATTCTAAACTTGAAGTTTTATCATTAATTGACAAATCCTCCAACATAACCTCAAAGAGGATGTATCCATTCAAATAATCAATTTAATTATGGTTTAGAAAATGAAATTATCAAGGTACATTTGTATCCTTCCTAAAGTGTCCCCCTTTAATTATCAGGAACGATAAAAAAAACATATATTTCAAAAATTCTATATACCATCCTGGGATGTGTGTCTATTTTTTGCGATATATCTCTATACATTGTAATATTGCCTACATATACAATATGTTTGATGGATGAGTATAGACATGGATTTCAAGCCATGGTCATGTAAAAACACTCTTCTGATCTCTCTAAACATAGAGACTGATAGGAGTGTAGACAATCCTATCGTGTAACATAGTCCATTTTCCACAAGACGATACACATACACACACACACACACACGCACACACTCTCTCACACACACACACACACACACACACACACACACACACACACACACACACACACACACACACACACACACACACACACACACACACATCTGCATTGAAAACAAACCGCGGCTGTATTTTTAGAGTAAACCTGTCTTTTTCAATTTGCTGGAATTCCAATATTGTAAGGGAATCATTTATATTTGTACTATTTCAAACTTTTACGTGCATGACATTGAATATGAAGGATTTGATTGTTATATTATGGGGAAAAAAGTTATCCGTCAACACTATAGTCTATGAAAAGGTATATGAGAAGATTTTTAATGTTGATGAGCTGTTGTCTGTTGACCGTGTACGGTCGCAAAAACAAATAAAGTTCTACATTAGGCTTTGCTCAAAGTTTTCAACGCCTTTCTATCCGAAAAATGATTGTTGCCGTGTATTTATCAGCGTGTAAATATGACGGAGCCTGTGATGGCATAAGGACCTGTGCACATTCGAGTGGAACACCATTTAAAGACCTAACTTCAGTGCCAAGTGTACATACGATATTGTAGACCATGTTTTCTTGCCGTACTTAGAAAATATTCTGTGTGAAGCTTGACATCTTTATTTTGAATGTACATGTATAGTGTTGTGCTTTTGGTTGTCACTTATTTCTGTTATTGTTGTTCATTTGGATAATTTTTCCCTGTTGAACTGCGGTCGCTTTGAGGCTTTCTTGTTTTTCCCTTTGACTGACTTAGTTCTTGTATTGCATTGAGTATCAGCTGAGGACTTAGCTTGTATTTAATGATGCCTTATAGACTCCTGGTTTGGTGGCGGCTACATCACAAGCTCTCTTATTTGCACTCATCCTCCAGCAAAGTGTATGAAAAATAAAAATAAATGTTTTTCATTTTGGACTTTTTCTGTTTTCTTTTCTTTTGTTTGTCCTTTGTTTTATCCTATCTTTCCCTTTTCCATGTTTCCGTTCTTTGTTTAAACATTTTGTAAGAAAAGCTGAAAAACAGATAATCTAGCAACCAATAATTATAAAAGCAGAAGTGTAGAAGTTTAATACCTCCGGAAATAAATGTACACACATAATAGACAATATTATCTTTAGAATTAAACAATGCTGAACCACTTCACAAAATGGGGTTAATTTCATGTTTTTATATTGGTGCACAGTTCTAAATAAATCAGTTTTGAGAGAGGGAAATCGTATTCCTAAAATAATGCTTGAAATTCTGAGCGGTAGCCAAACATGGTACATGTAATTTAGAACTAAACATTAGACAAAGATATGTGTTTGGCACAACAGCTATCTCTATTCTGGCAACATATTTTGTAACAAATGATGCCATATAATTTAAAATATTAGCCGTAGCTTTGTGTTTGGCATTGGACTATGGCTATCTCTGTTTGGCAACACGTTGTGTCACCAGGGATGAGAATCATGAGAACAAAAAACATTAGAAAAATAAATATGAAAAAAGGGAAACCAAGCTGTGACTCCGAGCAGCATATCACATTGTTGGTATCACTTTTGTTCAGCACATCTGACACAATATTTACTATAGGCATATGATGTTGACTTGAGTATATGTGTGAATACATGTGTTGGTCTGCATGATTTTGAATGTGCATGTGTGTGTGTGGGTCCACTGTGCGTGCCTGTACATGTCTGTGTGTGTGTGTGTGTGTGTGTGTGTGTGTGTGTGTGTGTGTGTGTGTGTGTGTGTGTGTGTGTGTGTGTGTGTGTGTCTGCAGTACAAAAGTGGGGATGTGTGTGTCTGTGCATGTGTGTGTTTACCTGTTTACCTGCAAATAAATCCTGTGACTCACCGTCTGGGGAAGGAGAGAAGTGTGCGGCCAGGACAGCAGAATACACAGTGCCGAGACAGTGCCTTCTCTATTAGCTATATATCTCTGTCCTCCCACTGCTGCTGTGGCCAGCTGTTCCAGCACCCACTCCAAGCAGAAGGTTGATAACCAGACTTTGGAGGAGACCTTGTGTAAAGTTTTGAAAGCGATCATCGCTTCAACCTTTCCATATCAGAACCAAATAAATAGTTAAAGGAAGAACGGTCACACAAAAGAGTAGACGGCCAGACAGTATATGTCCAATGAGAGCTTAATGTGACTTATTCTTCATTTATTTATTTATTTATCTATTTATCTGTTGAACATTAGAGGCAAGCACTGACTTCAGCACTCTGTATTCTGAACGCCCTTCATTAAATCATTCAAGCCGCTATTGCTGTTGACTAATAAGTCAGGATCATTATCATCCTTACGGCATTTCTCCTGTGGATGAATTGGTTAATTCATCATTCGATTGACGGGGGGGGGGGGGCAACAGCTTGATCAAAAGCCTGTCTGCAGATCTTTTTGGTTGTTCATTCATTTTACTTAGCCATTTATTATTGCTGTCTGAGCTTTGTGAGGCCGCAATGATTTAGTATTGATAATATATATTCAATTCATTGTTTTGTATAGTTTTCTCCCCTTTGGTTCACAGCTTTTTCTTTTCTTAAGCACTTTTTCATCATAATCATGTTTATTGTTTGATCAATTTAAAATCTGTTACACCTTCTGAACTCGACATAAACTGGGGTTAGATGGAGAGTTTTGAACCCTCTTGTAAGCCCCTGGTGGTGTTCTGCCTGATGTCCACTTGGCACACCCACACCGTTTCACTGTTTGAACTGTACGTCCCAAAATAAACATTCCATCTGGGTGATACGGTCTCCACGGTGCATTTCAGATAAATTAATTTATATTGTAATTACACATAACACTGAACTTCCCTTCACACGTTCGAAGCCGATGGAAATAGAATGTCATGGTCTCTTTAAGTAAATATCCAAGTACATTTGATGTAATTGTATATTTTTGATATGGTGTTGTGTGTGTCGGTATCAGTTTGTGTTTATTTAACGCAGTGTCCTTGCACACCCACAATGACTGCACTCGCTCATCTCCCATTCTTGAACAGGTGTGCCTCAGGGGTGCGTGCTAAGACCACTGAAACTTATGTTGTTTCTGTCCCCTCCCCATTCCCCATTCCCTGCTCCAGGCTGTGACAGAAGCAACGAGGGGACTGTGTGTTTGCGCGAAGCTCGTCCTCAGCTCTGCTCTCATCTGCTCTGCTGCACCATCCTCAGACTTGCCTACACACCTCACCCACTCAGCCATCATGTGTTGCTCTCATACAGACACCATAGCAGGTTTTCCAGCTAGAGCATAATTGGATCCGTTATGATGAAGGTTATGATGAACCCCAAACCAAACCTGCCACACGGGCTGACAAAACACTGCATACTTGCAGACAGAGAGGCCTTTTCTCCGCTCTATGCCTACAATTCTTGACGATTCCTGAACGACAAGTCTGACGGCAATTTTTATATCCCAGGGAGTTCAGCAGCGACATGTACATCGTTCATCCTGCCACATTTCACCTCATCTTGGACAGTGATGTTTTGTCATCTTGATTGTAAGACATTCTGTATGCATCTGAATGCTCCAATCGAAGGCCTACTTGCATGTCTTTCTTTGTCTTTGTCAGATCTTCTGTTCATCTGACATCCAAAAGGCATTTTGAAAAGATTATTGTTTTGATCTTGGGACTTTGTACTTTGAGAGTGCAATCCTGTGCCTTTATATCAAAAGTATCAGATCCTATATACACGTGCACATAGTATTTTCTGGTCCACTATTTGACTTAAACCCTTCTACTGCTGAACTATTTAAAATGCCTGTACTGAAAACTGAGTTGCAGCTCATTTTATGACAATTTTATTTATTCACAGAATATTGGATTATAACAATGGTTTAAATGTAGACCCTAACTAAAAATATTAATTCAAGCTAACTCAACGACACCCACTGTTCACATGCCCCGTTAATACACCCCAAATACATTTTAAGTTCTTGGCCTTGCTCAAAAATATTGGCAGCAAATATTAGCAGAGCAATGAGCTTTGCCGTTGAATATGCCTCCAAATGTTTGCACAACATGAACTATCTGATCAAATTTCAATAATAGGTGGCTTAGATTGCCAAAGTTTTATTTGGCACAGTTACCAAGTATGGTATCAAGACAGAGGCTTCCAAATAGTTTAGGAGGGATTTCAACTTTTTGATGAGAACATTCACAGTTAAACAGGTCAGTGACAGGGTATGCCAACTGTCAAATTGAAATTGATAGAATTCCAAAGTTGGAATCTCCAAAATGACTCACATCCTATTTAAGGTTTATTAATTTGTGTCTAAAATGTGGCAGTTGGTAATGTGACTTCGGAATGATATAAGAAAATATACATATAAAGATAAAGGTAATCTCTTTGAAAAGGCTTGTGTGTGTATGGGGAGGCCTTGTTTCTAAACACACAGTGTATTTCAAGTATTTGTTGAGTGAATATAAGAGATACAAACATGCAGATGTCCGAAATTAAAGCAATACGTAAAGAGCTCATCATCTACAACATCCTCTAAACGTCCAAGCTGAAAGTTAAAGTTATAGCTCTATCTTACTGGATTTAATTGCTTGGACAATTAAACCCAATTGACAGTTTTCCTCACATCAGTCCTTAGTATCTCCTTAATATGTTCAACTGATTGACAAAAGACTGATTGCACAATGTGCTCGTAATTCAAAATTTGACACAATAGTTAGCAGATATTGAACAAGAGCTATAATTATTGTCATCAACAGTGAGTGTGGATGGAAGCTTATCTTTTAGGAAGGCGTAATCATTAATTCAAAATTCAAGATTGATTAGATTAAGCCCTGTTCTTCATTAGCATAATCACTCGAAGCAGGCTTGTTTTAAATGCGATTTTGTGATCTGTACTGTGAACCATTTCTTTCATTATCCTGAGTAAGTCCATTTGCAGGAATCTGAGTTATTCACTCACTCACCTGTTGGCTCAGCGCCTTATGAGCCAAGGCTATTACGTTTTGATAGCACTATTAAAGGGTAACTTAACCATCAATTATGGGTATTTTCTTTATGTCTTCTATGCCTTTATTCAACAAATATGGAACAATATCATAGAGGGGGGTACTCTGCCTCTAATACTTTTTTTGTGATGACAGACTCCCTCTTTGGGAGTAGTCTGAGATAACAGGATGGCTCACAATGGCCAACTTTGGCAAACAGCTGCAGACGGGCGTGTCAGCTAGAGTGAAGATGTGGCGTCTCTCCTTGCCAAATATCAACAGACGTGCAGATGTGCTTTGAAAATGTGTCTTCATGAATGCTTCTCCGATAAGACTTAATGGTTTCAAGAGTGAAAAGTGGGTTGATTTTTATATCCTTTAAACATCAGTGAGAATGAGTGAGAATGCCTCAGTTTTATGTATTACATGAATCGTTTTTTTCCCACTAGGATACAGTGCGACCATGTTGATCTCCTCGTGGAGGTAAGAAGGATTGTGAGGCTACAGAAATGCAAGTGTTGCATTGGTAATCAATGACCCGGCAAATGTGTGTTGCTGTCCCCGGCCAATCTACAGTCCCCACTCTCGCTTAGGGTCACAAGCTTTTGGGTGGTGACCAAAATAGTCTATATACCAGCATTCAAAATCAGCTGAAAAGCTGGCCTTCCTTTATCTGTGTTCCTGGTCGTGGCACCTCCCTCCCCAAAGTATCCCTGAGAGATGATTTACGACGATGAGATTACATTTTGAGAACCGTTCAGGTTATCACCTAAAAGCAAATCTAAGGTTAGAAACCCAGATCATGAGTCTTTGAGTCCATATAGAGGCACAGCGTTAAAGCCATTCAAATTCAGTGCATATATTGGTTTAGCATATGCGCTACAGCGCTTAACTTCGTTCGGTTCCAAGAGTAACAAATTTGTTAAAGGTGAAATTTCCAAAAGGTATTTTCAAAAACTTCCCATTCCAGTTTGTGTATGCACACATCATTCTTAACTGTACCGTTAGGAAATCAAATGTTTACTTCATGTGGTAATTCCCAGTGTAACCTTAATCCATTGGGGACATGGCTTGTATTTTCTCCTCAGTTATTTGGTCCGCTCTGCTACCACGCATTCATTAAAGCGCATTGCAATTTCCAAATGAAATGTTCCACCCTCATGGTCATAATTATCATGACTCACACGGTATTTGCGACATCTTCATCACCTTCATTATTGTCATTCTATTCATTAACAGTACTCTTAGGAACAACAACGACACACTAAATGCGGTCCTTGCTCTTTCTAATGTTGTTTTCAAAGGAGCGTATCTACTGATCAAGCTTGTAATGGAAATTTGTAAAGTTTGTAAAGTAAAATTTCTAAGTTTTCTACCCTTCCAAAAAAAGTATTTAGTTGAATCGTACATTAATCAATTACACTCTGCAGGCCTTGATATATAAAGTTTGTGTTTTTGTGCAATATCTTGTTTTGTTCTGATGCCTTGAAGAGAAGACAATTGTGATTAAAGATTTGAAGTTATATAAAAATCTTTGAATATTCTTTTTTTCCTCCATAACATGTTCCATCTAATGCAATATTTATGAGATCAAATACCTTAAAAAAACGGTAAACAAACAGCTAAATGTGAATACAAAAGAAAGGAAGTTAAAGCCTCTGCTGAGCTTCTCTTCGGGGAAATAAAGTTTTATAGTTCTATTGATGAACATCATTAACTCCTGCTGCTAAGACTTCCTCAACTCTGTGGGGTAGGTGTAGGATTCATCAAGCTGCTGGAAAAATGGGTACATTTAGAAAATACAAAGGTGAACATTTCCATAAATACTTTTTTACCAAATCCTTGAATTTTTATCAAATGTTATTCTATTTATAATGATCAAGGAAGGGCAGATAATACTTTTAAATAAGATCAATATTATCAAATAAAGAATATTTTAAACACAGAATCTATTAATGAAAAAATACTTTAATAATATATACTTATTTTGTAATTGAGATTTATAATATTTAAATTGTCTATCTTTTAAAAAAATTTAATTTTCTGTATCACTTGATCATACTTTTTAAAGAAAGATAAATGTGTTTCTTCCAACAGATTAGTCTTTCTAACCCCATCCTTTTATTCTTAAGTGAACTGATGAACTATACGAACACCATTGAGGGGGCTTTGAGTGTTCCTTCCCTGAAAAAGTCAACAAATGACACTTAAAGATATGCCCTGATTTTACCATTGCATTACACCAATGAAAATTGTTTCATTGGATTGCTGTAGGCTCATTGTGCACATTGTTTTCTTTCAGGTGGCGATGGTTAAAGTTGTTTTAAATTGTTCAAAATGTAATAAAGCTTGGTAAGTAAGTGAGGTGGGTAAACTAGGTTTGAGTGCATCCCACTCCTCCCTTCAGGCCTCCCTGCAAAGGCCAGGTCATTCGGGCTGAATGGACAGGACAGGCTTATTACCGGCCTCTGATAGACACAGATACCAGATTCAGACTTTTTAATTGCTGTTGAGTTGTAAACAGAATTTCAACAATATGACAAAAAATATTTTGCCTACCCTAGCTTCAGTGGCGTAACCAAACCATTTCCAGTTTACTTATTTGTTATCACACAACCACTTGATGGGAAAAAAACTTTTGGCCAAACTACATCAGAGTTGTGCAGATCAGCAGTGCCATTGGGAATATTGTCTGATGTTTATCTTATGAATTTGAAAGGGATTACCAGTACCCCGGAAGCCATTATCTGGTTTCAGTAGTATCCTTGGGAGAAATGACCGGAGTGGAGCTTGCAGAGCTCAGAAACACATCGGGTCATAGTGGCCTCTTGGGCCAATAATAACATAATAACATAATATGTGCCCATAATGTGTTCTTAGAATAATGAGACCTTCGTTCTTAGATGATGTTCAGAAAATAAAGAAAAAAGCTTTTTTTCTTTTTTTTTTTGGCTTTTTTCTTTATTTTCTGAACGATGCAGATGGTGGGAAGGGGGACACCTCACCTATAACATCACAGCATAACACATAACCATATCCATATGCATGTATTAGCATCCAGAAGGTGGTTAGCGGCACACCTAGTATACACACTACAACACATGAACATATGCATTCATTAAGAGGGACATATTCAACATAGGCATGTCAAATATATTAGTATATGTCACCAGCATATGTTCTCGATTGCAATGAGGCCGTGGAAGCTACACATCACAATGATGTGTGTCATGCTGTTGTGGTAACCATGGTGATCACCAGGGACAAAATGATTAAAATATAACAAAGCATTGTAGATTATATATATAATTAAAATAATATATTATTATTATATATAATTATACATCGGAACCAGGAATCACAGTTTAGCAACTGTATTGTCTATTTCTTGCCTCAAACACTCCTTAGAGCAGGCCTATTCAACTAGTGGCCCGTGGGCCGAATACGGCCCTTCTTATTTTTTTTCTGGCCCGCAAGAGGTTTTATTTATCATATTACAGCGTATTATGATAAGTAAAACAAATGCATTAAATCTGTCATACACATGCCTATAAGGCTCTGTCTGCACCTGCTATTGGCTCAGTCAAGCTCACGTTGCATTTTATGCTGGTGGGCCAGGGAGAAAGTCACTTCAGCTAGGCTAACAACAGCTTCAAGATGTCTCTCTCCAAGCCAAAGAAACGTATGATTGATTGTGAAAATCGCCAATTCAAAAGCGAATGGACCGACAAATATTTATTAACAAAAAATGTTATAATGATATGATTAAAAGTGAAGAAGAAAAGAATGCGTCTGACAAGTTTATTCCATGTAGTAGTACTATATCTATTAAGTTAACACTACTTTAAGTAAGATTTATTTGTAGCGATTCATTGACATAGTTTTACTCTATGTGTGGCCCCTGAACCCCCAGTAGTTTTCCTTTTTGGCCCACTTGTTAAGGAGGTTGAATAGAAATAGGTTGTAGAAAGCACAGTTTAAAAATATTTTAAATGCCTCAACGAATACAGCAAATAAAAATAATTTTGGAGCCAATGTTAAATTAAAAGCTGTTCAACATATACCATAAGTATAGTGACATAATCATATACGATTTGTAATCTGCCGCTCAGTGTTCCCTCAAAACAAGCCCTCACAAGCTTCCTCATTATCATGGCTCTCCCATCTTCCTCTCTGCAGGTTCTCGGTGTGATCAATCCATTGCTTTTCAGGTCAGCCTCAGCGCAAAATAAGGGCGGGCATTTTCTTTTCAAGTCAAATTGTTTTGCGTGAATCGCAGCTTTATCTTTCCCTTGCTCTGCACGCGTTCCCCTCGGTCCTCTGGTCTTGGCAGGTCGCTTTCAGCCGAGGGGCCTTGTGGATTCCACACATATGCTTTATTTCAGAGCACTTCAAACGTATTGCAGTGGAAACGGCAACTGGCCTAAACATGCATGGCGTTCGGTTCTTCTTTTATCACCTTCTTCTCATGTTTTGTCTGACTTTATCTTGGATTCTACGCTCGGATTCAGCAATGAGTAAAACCTCAAACTTCTTAGTCAGTTGCTGGTATGTTTGGTGAGCAGAAAATGATATTTTATGAAAATAGATCACCTGTTTTTGCTTTCTTGTAGGAGTGAACTTAAGGCTCATTATGCAAAATTAATCAGGTAAAAGCATCAGGATATTAAGCAACAGATATAGTATTTCACAAGCAGGCTGACAGCAGTGATCAATTTTATATATATATTTAAATATAATGGCTTTGCATATGGCCTAACTTATGGGCCACAATGTGAAGAACAATTACTTTTCTCTATGCGGTCACTAAGATAACTGCAATGCCTTCCTCAACAGGAAAACAATTAGCGAAGCCGGTAATTATGGTAGGAAAAACAGATTTCCTTTTTGTCTTCACCCAATCGTGGGCGGCCATATAAGTGCAAAACAATGAAACACACAGTACTTGTTGATCGTGTAAGCGCAGAACAAAAGACAAAGTAATTAGCATAGACCCAGGAGTTCCTTCCATTGTGGACCTATATTAAAGGCACCAGGAGAACAGTGTGCTTCTGTGTTCATTCTGTCTCTGCATGGGGCCTGATAACGTCGGCCAAGCCCAACACAACCAGAGTCTCACATCCTCCATGGAAGTATTCAGAACAAATATGTATTCATCAAAAAATTGACATTAACTTGTCTGTTAACAGAGTGACAGGCGACCTCTGGGTAAACCTCACTTTCAACACCGAGTTCCGAATGGCTGCAGTCATCTTTTTTCAGCAGATGGAGGAGATGTCGGGCTGACAGTGTGGCGTAGCGGTGTGCTGTCAGAGAACCGGTGTTTCACTGGTGCTGTGACCCGGCTTGGGTGTGTGCAATGGAGCGACTGGTGTGCCACGGTTACATCATTACCATCATCCTCCAACATAATTTTGGATGACCTTTAAACTTAACCTGTTTTGAGTTGTTACAGTTTCCTAGAGAAATCACTATATAGCTCAAAGCAAGAAGACACCAGCACATCAGCACCATTTAATAAAACATCATCAAAAGCTCAGCAATAGACAGCACCGTAAATTAACTGCATTATATTTTATAAAACTTTAAGTATTTAAGATAAGATACACTTTATTATCCTTGGAGGAAATTTTGTCTTGGACTCCAATGCTGTCACATATAGCTGCTTTACATAAAATAAAATAAAAATACAAATGCAGACAATGCATACATATAGGACACAGGCCACATATATCATACAACATACAAGAACAGTGCAATTCACACACACACACACACACACACACACACACACACACACACACACCCACTGTATTACACCAGGGGTCATGATCAATAATACTATTGCATTTGTTTGGCCCTGGGGGCATTTAGGATCCTTATTGAGATTTCCTGTTTTACTCATTTTTACCACACCTGTAAGTACTTCCCATATGATGCTATGATACTATCATTTGATGTTAGTCTCAGTGCTTGAGTGACATCTTTGGTAAGAAGTTATGTGATTGGATCGATCTTATATCAGTTGGTTCAGCTTGCCACTGCTAAGCTTCTCTCATGAAGTGTGAAGGTTGCACCCTTCAATGGCCTTGCAACATCATTCTTTTGGTCGTGACTCAAGTATGAAGAAGGGGGATGAAGGTGTGGGTGGGTTAATTAACCTGAAAACTGACTGAATTGTTCTTGCTCTCTGATAGCACCAAACCACGCAGTGCAGACAATCATACTAAAGTTGCTCTTCACCCATAGGTCAGGCATCACTGTGGCATCTTGCTAGAGTATGCTGAAGGCTGCTTCCCATGTGGCGGATGATAACAATGAATATATAACAAGAAACACACACAGAATGATGCCACGTGTGTGGTTCTGTTTCCCAGAGAATTTATTGTGACAAAGTATTCTCATTGAACTTGTAACTGATACTTTTTTATGTCCAAATAATAGACAATATGGGACAGAAGACAAACAATAGACTGTATCACAACCATCTAAGGTTTCTTTGGAACCTAAAAGCTGCATTATTTGCAAATGTGATATTTTATCAAAACCCTTTCTTTTTAACTGTGTATCAGCCTTGCTATTCTCTAGTATTTATAAGGGCTCACTCACACTAGGTCATCTGTACCGTGCCCGAGTACGTTTGCCCCCTAAAGTCTAGATCGTTTGGCTAGTGTGAGCACGCCCTCCGTACTCAAGTACAGTTGAATTCCGTGGCCTCAGTACACTTCGGAGAGGTGTGCTCAGGCCACGGTACAGATGCTAATGAGCCGACACCTAAGCTGAATGACAAGAGACAAGAGGCAACCATCAGGCCCAGTTGAGATTGCCTAGTGTGAGCACAGGCCACAGTGGGGGCGGGGTGCAATCGTACTTGAGTACGGTACAGGGCAACTTTGCCTAGTATGAGTGCACCCTAAGACAAGTAGGGATATAATTAGTTTGTACTTTCAGCATGGACGGCATGTGATGTGATGCACTATTCTCCTACTCTCATGGGATTTTGGTTCCAGTGCTGACATGAGTGTATGCATTGGGACAGAAACATGACAGTGGTCATGTAGTAGCAGCCAACCAACCCAGGGTAGACTTAAATGGATTTTCAAGTACAGACTCACATACAAAAGCTGAACGGAATCATCCACGACTTAGACACTGGAGATAACGGAAAAGTATGTGCCCTTCATATGCACTCCAAAAATAAAATGATTGCATTACCTGACATTTGCGAATGCTATGTAACACATAGCCAGATGAATACACCTGACAGGTCTTGATTCTTGAAATACCCTGAAGGGCTTTATTTCATAATAATGACCAGCTCTCTTGCTGTACATTATCCAGTTTATTACCATCTTCATCCTAAAGAAATCAATAATTTGATGCAAAATAATTATTATATTGATTTGAATAATGATTAATGATTCAATGATTTATGATTACTAAATGCTTAAATAATTTAGTTGGAAATAGCATTCATAACAATGGTCTGTTATTCATACCAGCAGTTTGCTGTGTAAGGGATAATGTATAGAACGCCGGTCATTATCTGGAAAATAAGCCCTGAATGACTGGCAACGTTCTATACATTATCCCACTTATTACACAGCAATTTGCCAAAACGAAAAAAAATAACTTCACACAATGTCTTTTTACAATATATTTGTTACCAGCATTTGTAGTGTTGATCAGAAGAGAAATAGTCCGCCAAAGACGTTGATGTCGCTTAGCAACCGAATGCACTGGAGTGACACGAAAGACGTGAAAAAACACTTTCCTTAACAGCGGTCATTATACGCTTAGGTCAATTATCGAAAAATAATTCACCACTGGAAGTCGGGAAGGCTGTTGTTGTAGTCTGTCAAGGAAAGTGGATTTTTTCACGTCTTTCGTATCACTCCGCAAGTAGTCCCAAACCCCAGCGGATTCGGTTGCTAAGCCCCTTCAGGGCGAAGCAAGACAACTCCACTTCACGTCAGTGTCCGGTTTGCCCTGTCGGGACTTATTTCCCAATAGTGACCGGCATTCTATACATTATCCCTTACATAACAGACCGTTGAATGCTGTAATTGACCAATAAGAATCAAGTATTCAATGTGTTTTAATATTTAATAACACAGTTATTATATATAACAGTCTTTTCAAAGTCGGATGTGCAATCTGATGACTAAACAGCTTACTATCGTTCATTTAGGCTAGTTAACTGTCAGTAAGTGGAGTGATACATGTATAATTAAAACTCTGTGCTGACTCTGTGCTATAATTAAAACAAGTGCTGTTATACTCTATTTAATGCCTCTTGTTCATTGTAATGACTTGGTCAAAACCCCCAGTCAAATCGGATTGCTATAGCCAGCATGTTCAGTCACTAATCAGAGTGGCACCAGGTGCGCTGGGGTGTAATGAGCACTACACTCCTCTGCTGGTCAGGTAGAAAACTGCATCTCTATATTGGGAAAATGGTTAGACTTAGACAGAGAGAGAGAAACAAGTGATAGAAGACACAGCTGTAACAATTGTCTTGTTTTGCCCCCGCCCCGTACACAGACCCTCTCGGTCATCAGCCAGATGACATCCAGGAGTCATGTGAGCCACAAGATGAGGCCACCTGACCAACTGGAAAGTCCCTGCATCTCTGAGGCTGCTCATCTCTAGATCAGCGTGAAGTGAACATTTGCAGACATCTTTATATTACTTGCTCAAACACGTACTAACTGATCATACTTACTGATCCCCCCCCTCGGGGTGGATGAGTAATAACCATAATGTAAATATTAAGTCTACATATTACATAAAGCATCATTATGTGTGTTTGACATCAGACTATCAATGCTGATTCTAACCCATAATTATATATATGGTGAATAGTGATTGCTTGGAATCAGATTTGGTTACATGGTTGTGGAGAACCTCCTTACTCACGATCGCTTTCATGCAGCGCGTGTCTAATCAACGTCTTGTGCAGCGCGGCATTAGCGGGAAATTGCACAAAATAAGGAGCACAAATGTAAAGGCAAGCATGATTAAAAAGTTGCCATAGAAACCAGAGGTGGAAAGGCTCCCCGTCAGGCTCCACACGACGGAATGAAGTGGGAGCATTTGAGAGGGTGAAGTACAACATGCAGCCGATATTCATCAAACGTCATGATGACATCTGCGCCAACGCTAGTGGGATCAAAGGTATTCCTGTCTGACCCCTTGCTGGGAATACCTGGTGCAAATAAATACAAACACATAAGTGCCGGGTGGACACTTCAACAGTCTACCGGAGTGGAAAGGTATGGATTTGTTTCGAAACACAGTTGGATCACATGGGGATCTAATGAGACAACAGAACCACATGTATGATATGTGTTTAATCCCGATAAGAACACATGAACACTGAATGGCGTTCACCGGCAAGCACCATAACACCAGCTAAACCTTACGTACAAACCCAGGCATCCTCCGCCACAGTCCAGTGTCTAGTTCAGATAGAGTGAGGCGAGGGGTGATCTGTGAGGTTACATGGAAGGTAAGAGTAGGCAGGGAGGGATGATGTGTGAAAACAATAGGATACAATTTTAGCCCATGAGTCTTAACTCTGGGCAATTTGTGGTGAGAGAGAGTGACAGGGGAGAGATAGAGACACACACACACCCACAGACTGAGAGAGATGCAGAGAGAAAGTTACACACACCTGCACACAGAGAAAGACGGAGTGAGAGAGAATGAAACACACAGTGTGAGAGAGAGACACACACACACACACACACACACACACATATGCACACACACACACACACACACACACACACACATACATAGGCAGAGAGTCACACTTCGAGAGAGAGAGACACACACACACACACACACACAGAAACAGTGAGACACACACACAGACAGAGAGAGTCACACAGAGTGAGAGAGAGAGAGACACACACATACACAGCCAGAGAGAGAGACACACACACACACACACACAGTGAGAAAGAGCGAGACACAGAGTAAGAGAGAGAGAGGGGGCTAAGCAGGGCTTTCCACCCTTATCTACATGGTGTGTCTTCATAAGAGGGCAGATGGTCCCACTCAGTCAGGAAGTGATTGACATAATGACGCAGCCATCCTCAGTATTTATGTGAGTGTGTGTGCATGTGTATGTCCATTGTCCGTATATATATATATATTTATGATGTGTGTGTGTTTGTGTGTGTGTGTTTGTGTTCATGTGTATTTGCATTCTGTGTGTTACTATATAAATATACATATATATATATATATAAATATATTATCTGATATATTATCTTATATTATCTGTGTGTGTGTGTGTGTGTGTGTGTGTGTGTGTGTGTGAAGTAAATTCATGTAACCCTAACAAGAATGTATTCCCTGAATACTAACTTGATAATAGGACACCTGACCACGTCTG